>NW_027514584.1:1784000-2089500 GCF_048772815.1 Callospermophilus lateralis | reverse complement strand
ACTAATCCAAAAAGCTACAACTATCTTATATTTGATAAAGGAGCTAAAAGCATGCAATGGAGGAAATATAGCATCTTCAACAAATGGTGTTGGGAAAAATGGAAATCCATATGCAACAAAATGAAACTGAATCCCTTTCTCTCGCCATGCACAAAATTAACTCATAGTGGATCAAGGAGATAGATATCAAATCAGAGACTCTGCGTCTGATAGAAGAAAAAGTGGCTCCGATCTACATATTATGGGGTTGAGCTCCAAATTCCTTTATTGGACACCCATAGCACAAGAGTTAATAAACAAGAATCAACAAATGGGACTACTTAAACTGAAAAGTTTTTTCTCAGCAAGAGAACGAATAAGAGAGGTAAATAAGGAGCATACATCATGAAAACAAATTTTTACTCCTCACACTTCAGATAGAGCCCTAATATCAAGAATATACAAAGAACTCAAAAAATTAGACAATAAGATAACAAATAACCCAATAAACAAATGGGCCAAGGGCTTGAACAGACACTTCTCAGAGGAGGACATACAATCAATCAAAAAGTACATGAAAAAATGCTTACCATTTTTAGCAGTCAGAGAAATGCAAATCAAAACCACCCTAAGATACCATCTCAATCCAGTAAGATTGGCAGCCATTATGAAGTCAAACAACAACAAGTGCTGGCAAAGATGTGGGGAAAAAGATAGACTTGTACATTGCTGGTAGGACTGTAAACTGGTGTGGCTAATTTGGAAAGCAGTATGGAGATTCCTGGGAAAGCTGTGAATGGAACCACAATTTGACGCAGCTATTGCCCTTCTCAGACAATTCCCTGAAGACCTTAGAAGAGTGTACTACAGGGATACTGCCACATCGATTTTCATAGCAGTACAATTCACAATTGCTACACTGTGGATCCAACCCAGATGCACTTCAATTGATGAATGGATAAAAAAAAAATGTGGCATTTATACACTATGGGGTATTACACAGCACTAAAAAATGACAAAATCATGGAATTTGCAGGAAAATGGATGGCACTATAGCAGATTATGCTTAGTGAAGCTAGCCAATCCCTAAAAAAATAAATACCAAATGTGTTCTTTGATATAATGGAGCAACTAAGAACAGAGCAGGGAGCAATAGCAGGAAGAAAAGATTAACATTAAACAGAGACATGAGGTGCGAGGGTAATTGAGAGAAAAGGGAAATTGCATGGTAATGGAGGGAGACCCTCACTGTTACACAAAATTACATATTGTTGTGAGTGGAATGAAAAAATAAACATGGAGAGAAATGAATTACAGTAGATGGGGGAAAGAGAGAGGATAGGAAGGGAGGGGAGGGGAGATAGCAGAGTATAGGATATGTAGAAGAATACAACAGTAACTAATAGGGCATTATGTAAAAATGTGGATGTGTAACCGATGTGATTCTGTAATCTCTATTTGGGGTAAAAATGGGAGTTCATAAGCCGCTTGAATATAATGTATGAAATATTATATGTCAAGAGATTTGTAATGTTTTGAGCAATCAATAAAAGAAAAAAAGTAGCAATATATATGCCAATCAAAATTCATCATGAAATATATATAATCCACAGATCGAAAAATATTCATTTTACTGAACATGGATTTATGTATAATGTCATTTAACTAGGAAGCTCACCCATAGGTTGAATTTTCAGTTTCAACAGTGTTTAGGAGGAGTGATCCTTTCTCACAATTTGCATCTGCCAATTCAGTTACCTCACAAGTATGTACGTGTGGTACAAGGTAGGATTCTATATGTGCATATAAAAATACATGTGCTGAATAGGCTACAGAGAAAGGGAGACAGGAATTCACATATTTGTTAATTTTAAAAACACATGTAGAACTATTTCAAAAAAAATTGACTAGATTTATAACTCTTACACTATATAATGCAAAAGACAATTGTAACAATACACCATGCCTCCTCTGAACTGCTTGTATTTCTATTCTGTTTGGGTTATTTTTCACCATCATATTAGAATTATTAGTCAGAGTATAGAAGGGTATGTGTTAGTTTCAGGGCTTCAGTATTTCAAATAGAAAATTGGAAAATGAATTGAATGTGTATGTAAATATGTGCTACACAGAAATCTTCTCACTCACATCCAGAACAATGCCTTGATATTAGCTTCGCCCCAGGTAAGACACAATTAGGGTAGAAAAGTGTGAAAATCTGTGAATACATATCTGGAATTGAATATGCTCTGGAGTTCACAAACTTGGAGGTGGTAGAGGAGTTTCCAAAAGTAAAGGACAGGGTAAACACTCCACAAACATGGAGCTCTGCTGGACTAAGACTTCTTGGGAAACTGCCTCTGAGGTTGGGCACTTGAAATATATTTTGTTGTCATGAGCTTTAACTTCCTTTGTAATGAGACCATCAAAGCTGGGTCTGCATCTATGTGACCTGGAAGACATGGTTTCTTGTATTCCAATGAACATGAGGCATCAGTGCTGAATTCTCTCTTTGTAGGTAAACTGTGGCCACTGGAGGCTAAGTGTCTCCCCATGTGGACTGTGAAGACATTTGGTCATCCTCCACTTTTCGTGGTGTTTCTTGCTGCTGCACTGGGAATTTGGTATTTGCTTCACCAAATACAAGGAGTTCTTCTAGGATCCAGTGCTTGAGGGAGTTCTGTCACGTGTGGTGGGTCAGGGTCTGCAGGAGAATGCACCAACCAGGCTTCTATCCCACATAGCTTGCCCCAATAACCATAGTAAACTGATTCTGAACATTGCCCTGAAACCTCTCCATATAAAAAGATGCCTGTATATATAAGGGTCTGATGTCTGCACTATGTCAGTCACTAGCCATTTGGAAGCCAATGGCCGATCCTCTTGGCCCCACCATGGTGTTTTATCACACAACTGCCCACCACTGCTCTAGGCCCACTACTCAGCAGGATACAAATGACTAACATCTCTGTTCTACACCATTTTCATAAAATCCAGTCAAACAAGGCATTCTCTGGTATACACATGGTCAGCAACAGGATATCCAAAGTTTCTCCAGTGCCACCTGGTCATGGGAATTTCAAAAATATCATGGAATTTATCTAGCCATTTTTCAAAAATGAAGTTAGAGGCACTGTGGGTTTCAAATCATTCAGGAACCATTTAGTGTTGAGAAAGCTTATTTCAATGCAAGTTCTGGAGAACTCTCACAGGCAAGGCTTCTCAAAGAGTTGCCAAAAGGTCACATGAAGCCAGGCACATTGAGGTCTACAATGTGAGGTCCATGTGTGTTTTGACTCTCAACTATGCCTTCCAAGTCTTTCAGAATAAAATCATGTGATATCCTGGCTGAGATTCCCATTGTTTTGCGGAAAGACACCCTGGGCCTAGATCTCAGTTTCCAAGGGTGAGTCTCATGCATTGCCTCCTAAAATCAAAACACAATTCATTGCAATTCTTCTCTGAGTTCAGTTCCAGAACTAAGTCTCTAAGGGGAATCACACCAGAGTTCAAGCCCAGGTGGACCCAGTCATTCCTTCCAACCACCACAAAAATGACCACAATTAAAATCAAAACACTCTCACAGGGCCCTCATCTTCTTCCATATAGACACTCATCATAACCTCTGGCTGGAGGTTTCTATGAGGGGCGTCGCCTAAGAAAGTGTCCAAAATAAGCTCACTTGCCCTTCCTTTGCCTAAAATCATGGTGGCCTGGACACTCCTCCTGTGAACCAGGAGTGATCAAATATTCTTGCTGTTAAAGTGTTCCACTTCTCCAATTTGAAGCCTACTGGCTGTGAGGTATAGATTCTTTATGTGATTTGGAGTCATGAGAAAACCCAAGCACATATGGGCTAGCCTCTGCAGGGATTTGAAGGACTCATTTAATCCAAAGGATCCCTATTCTCACTTGATGGAGGTCAGGAACCTAAAACAAGAAGGCAAAAAAAATCATCCACAACGATTTCTCTTTTGGCCATTTTGGTTTGGGAAGCACATGGGATCTTTATTTAGATCCATTAGGTGCTGAGAATCTAAGTCACAACCTCACACAAGGACAAGAGACTGATTCAGACACATCCCATTCCAAAGCAATTAAGCAAAGAGCCACAGGTGAAGCCCATTATTTTTCATATGAAAACAGTTTTCTTCAGGCTTCACAAAGGGTTGGCCTGAGGCAAAGACCATCCTGACATTCAGGGTAATAGAAATAGAAGTAAGGAAATGGCCAAAGCAGGGTTTCTCCACTGAGACTTTACTGGTCACACTGATATCTGAGTTTTCTGAGATGCTCTCATTCTCTTCAGCTATCCAGTACATGGCCATGTCACAGAGCCTTGTGGTGTTACATATCTGGGACAAAAAACCATGAGCCTATTCTGTAGAGTGGCCAGAATTCATGAAGAAAACAGTAACTTAAGAAGATAGTAGTTGTTGTCCATCCATAAGGCAAGGTGAAGTCCATTAATCAATTGGGCAGTATTAATGTGGGGAAGCTTTCTACTAGAGACAACAATTCCATTGATGCATTCTCTTTTCTAATGTCTACAACCATGGATACAGTGGGAAACACAGACATAGAAACACTCACCTTGTCAAAGGACTTACTTGAAACAGTCCACTCCACACCAAAAAAACCGCCTTTCCTACCTATTCTCAGAACATGAGAAAAAAACCACAAACTCACACCCACAACAGCAAAGGCACCTCCTTCCCCCAAGTAGGTCTGTGACTATCCAGAGAGTCTTCTGACTGGTGGACAATATTATGTTCCCCTGAAATGGCCTGTCCTGTCTCAGATCTGGTCTCCTTGGCCAACTCTGTGAAGTTGTCAGGAGACAGCGGTGAGCCACTACCTGCTTTCTCAGGGAAGATGCCTCTTCAGAGCTCTGCTGGCATTTGGCCATCCTCACATCAGTAGGTACCATGAAAGACTGACTCTGTCTTTGGGAAAAGCAAACAAGTTAGCCCACTGGGACTGGGACTGGGACTGGCTCTGGGTGCCTGGCTTCCTGGATCCCAAGTTCAGAGAATTCCATCACCAAGGAATTGAGGAGAGGTATCTTCCTTCAGGAACTGGATGAGTTCACTGCCTTGAAAACCACTTTGTCCTAACAGTTGCTTCCAAGGTTCCCATGAGATGGAGGCTGCCCCAGCATCCTGTGACACATTCAGAAGTTAGAATGGTATATCAACCATAGGCACCCTGTAACAGCTCTCCACACAGGCCTGGTTTGTTCCAACTTCTCTACAATAAGAAGAGAGAAGCTGATTCAGACCCATAAATTCATCCTGACCAGGTTGTTTGCCATGGAAGATTACTATTGCTCTCTCAGGTCCTACATAGCTGCATACATCTTCTCCAAGGATCATTTCTCCATGGATCTTTGAGGTTATCAGCAGGTGGAAGATCACCTACGTTCCTATATTGTAAGACCAACTCTGTCCCTGCTCTTCTGGAAGTTATATTGAGGGAACAGTGTATGTTTAGGGTTAATAACATGTTTGATTTGGGTTACAAATCATTCTCCGAGATGAATAATGGTATTGGCAAACTTCGATATTTACAAAAGTATATAGGTGAAATATAAGTATGAAAGCAGTAATCTAGGAAAGACTTGAAGCCCAGAAGGGAATTGGACCCTTGAGTGGTATACTTAGCTTTGAGTTATGTGCTGCACAGATGTCTCAGATAAATCAATATACAATGGCATAGGACCTTGTACCTTAGATGATTGAATGCTGAAGAGACTTTCAGTCAAAAAGTGATATTCGGTAGGATGAGGAAGGTAGTCATTAGGTTTCAAATGAAGAGTGAGTATAGGATTTGGACCAAAAGTTCTTTAGCAATAGGGTTTCTGTTAGAGAGTGAGTGTAAATGTCAGCATATGTGAAGAGTCAGTCACAAAGATGAACTGGGGAAAACATGTAGAAAGCAGATATCAATAGAGACATTAGGAAATCAAGCAAACTAAAAAGTGAGTGATAGGATTAGACATTTTCAACAGGCTTGAGGTTGAATATATAATCTTAGAAAAAAACAAATATGTAGTCACTAATAGGATTGACATTTGAGAGCATTAGGCAACCTGGACATGGATGTTTTTAGTAATCCATGCTCACTTTCCATTTAGGTTTTGGTACAATTGAAAGTGTGACCTTTTCTTTTTGTGTCCAGAATATTTCTGTGATAAAATGTATATGTATATCACGTGACATCAGTATTTCTTCCACCATTTCCGGGAGCAATATTTTGAAGACATATAAATTTGTATTGGGGTACAAATAGGTATACCCTCTGTCTATGAATATAGCAATAATGCATGAATAGACCATACTGGGAATAAATAATATAACTGGGTCCACCTTAAACAATGGATTGAATGGATATCTGAAACTATATAAGAAATGTTATAATGATACACAATCATTCATTCCAACCAGTTATATATCTAATGGTCATCGTAGGGTTATGTTTTATCATGAAGGGTGTGAGTTTTGCTTAAAAATTGATCATGGAAATCGAAAAAAAATATACTTGGAAAAAAGTCTCATGAAAAGACCAGTCAAGAAACATAGGGAAATACATGTTTTCTGGAGCAGGAAGTGATTGAAAGTGAAAAAAATGCATATAAATTTGCTAAGTAGTAGATGAAATATATATCCTATGATGTGCATTAACTGAAGAAATAGTAATGTACCAGTGTTGAATAATAATGAACTTCAAAATACACATAATGTCCCATAGGAATCTACTTGCATTGATGTTAAACTAGGTCAGTTAATGTAGAAATATTAGGATTTATTTGGAACCTTTCACTTAAGTTAGATTTCAGTAATAAGAAACAAATATGTATTTCAGGTGGATGAATATTTCTGAGAAAAATCTTGTGAAAAGTTGATTATTAATCCACATACATGAACATGAATGAATTTAGGAAGTGTATATAAGACACATATATTTCATATTTTAAAAAATCTGGAGAGTATATATATATATATATATATATATATATATATATATATATATATACACACACACAAGCACACACACACAAAGACATTAAAAGTAGAAATATATATGCCAATCGAAATTCACCATGAAATATATATCATCCACAGATCCAAAAATATTCATTTTACTGAACATGGATTTATATATAATGTTGTTCAACTAGGAAGCTCACCCATAGCTTGAATTTTCAGTTCCAACAGCGTTTGGGTGGACTGATCTCTTCTCACAATTTGTATCTGCAATGTCAGGCACCTCACAAAAATGTACGTGTGATATCAGGTAAGATTCTATATTTGCATATAAAAGTACATGTGCTGAATAGGCTACAGCGAAAGGGAGATAGGAATTCACATATTTGTTAACTTTAAATACACATATAAAACTATTTCAATTAAAAAATGACTAGATTTATAACACCTACCATTTATCTTGCAAAAGGCAAGTCCAATATACACCATGCCGCCTGTGAACTGCTTGTATTTCAATTCTGTTTGGATTATTATTCTCCATCATAATAGTATTAGTAGTTAGCGTCTAGTAGGGTATGGGTTATTGTCAGGAATTCAGTATTTCAATTGGAAAATGAATCCAATGTGTATGCAATTATGTGCTACACAATATTCTTCCGACTCTCATCCAGAACAATGCCTTGACATTACCTTCACCCCAAGTAAGGCACAATTAGAGAAGAAGAGTTAGAAATTCTGTGAATACATATCTGGAATGGAAAATGCTCAGAAGTTCACAACCTTGAAGGTGGTAGAGGATTTTCCAAAAGTAAGGGACAGGGTTGATCACCCAACATGATCTTTCATTAAAATTGTGAGCCATCTTGCCACAAAGCCATGAAAAGATAATTTTTGCTTTTCTATAAATTACTGCAAATTCTGGACCTACTTAGAATGCCTGCCCATGCCTTGAACTCATCCATGCCTGGCTCTCTGACCAGATAACAGCCCTCTCTGAAACTTTAATGACACCTCATAAATATTGGCCTTCCCTGGCCAGACAACGACCCTCTCTGAGGCTCTAATGGTCCTCATAATTTCTGATGCTGGGGCAAGCAAAAAAACAAAAATGTAAACTACAATTAGTGTGATGCTTGTCAAAGTTCTGTTTTCTGTAACCCCCCTTTTGTGTAACTTTCTGGGCTACAAAGCTGGGCTGTAGGAAAGGTGGGTTTGCTGTCTTGTTCCCGCCTTTTTGAGAGGGAGAGGCAGCCCAGCCGGTTGAAATATTAAGCTTGCCTTAATTTGATTTTAATTGGAGTCAGTGATCTTTTCTTGTGTTGTGGTCGAACATTTTGGAGTTCCCCAGCGACATGTCCCGACCAGATCACAAGGCCAGACTGCTGGAAATTCTGAAGCTGGTCTATCTTCCAGGACTCCGGGCTGGAGAGCCAAGTTCCAAGGCCTTGGAATGAGCCTTCAGTCCGTGGATCACTGCAGTGAACCATTTCACTAAAACTATTAGCAAGCACCTGGTGGAGGAGGCCTCCATAGGTAAGAGGCGCCTTTATAACATCTGATATCCGGTTAAGGGAGTACTCTTCTGATGACAGAGAGGTGGCCTGGGGAGGCTCACATATACTCCTGTCTGGGACAATAATGGGAATCCTTCTTTCCTCTGTTCTGTTCTGTAGGGAATACCTCTGAAAGTGTAGAGAGGTGCCGACTGGCACGCAGGAGCTCCTACCCCGGAGCTTTAGCAGGACGCTGAATTGCTCCTCTGTTTTTCTGTTTATTCGCTGAGTTTCTGTTTCTTTGTGTTTTGTCCCGTGTTCTATATGTTTTTTATTTGTTTGTTTTTGTGCGTTTTGTTGTGTGATTTCTGTGGTAAAAACTTAAGGATATTGGACGTGAAAATGGGTAATAAAGCAAGTAAGCCTGACACCCCTTTGGACTGTGTTTTAAGGAAATGCGATGCACTTTACCCCCCTTTGTTAAGCAGGATGAGAGAAGCCCCTAGCTGTCTGTCTGGAGCACACCCACTGCAGAGGGCAATGCCTGCTGGGGACCTAATAACTGAGTATCTCTCAGGTTAACAAGTGAAACTCCTTTAAAACCCCTTATCCCTCCAAATCAAGAGAGTCACAACTTTGGACAGAGTTCCCTGTTTTTCTCCTTTGTTAGCAAAGCAGTAAACCTCCCTTTTTCTTTTTCTCAAACCCTGTCCTTATTATTAAATTGGTATTAATTGGCTTCAAGGTCCGGAACCGAAATTTAAGTTACGAATTTTGATTTCCCCCCGACCCCAGAATTTTTGAGAGCTGACTACTGAAATGTTAGGTGATGGAGCGTGCTTGGGGTGGAAGCGAACCAGAGGAGCTAATCCTGTATGTAAAAGACGGGACTGAGGGACTCCCAGCAGCTGCTGAAGTCCTGTTGCTTCAGTGAATTCCCTCCTTCCTTCCATGCACTGTAAGGATAATGCCACCTCTGTCTTCTTAAAAAAGAGAAAAAGAAAAAGGGGACAATAAATGCAGTAAAGTCACCATGGAGACCTTTGACATTACATTTCAGGTTGCCCCTCTGTGAAAACATCTGATCCTCTTATGGGGACATCTATCGTGCCACTGGTGTAGGAGATTTTTCTCTTATCTGCTCTGTTTTAAAGGCTTCTGTCCTGTCAGCCTTAGTCTGGAGCTCCTTTCTGTCTGTCTTTTGTCTTTGTTTCTGGCCCTTTAAGACATGTGCAATAATGTGTTGATATTATAAATTGTTTCTTGGGAATGATCTTAGCTGAATGTGTGTCTAAATGATGATGTTTTATTGTAACAATCTGGTATCTGAATGGGTTTTTGAAGCATTGCACAATCTTGCAGTTAAAAGTCGGGTTTAGGTAATTGTTTAGTTTATGATTTCAGATAATTCATGCCAGAGAACTTAAATACTTATGATGTAAAACTAAAGAATTCTACTTTCATGTTGGCAAGTAACTTCCCAATCATTCAGTCTTTTTTTTCACCAATTTTTAATTGGGTAGCCTGGGAAAATGTCACAGTGTGTATCAGTGCATTAATTTGGACAAGGATAGTAAATCATAGTATGGTATCTGTTGACAAAACAAGATGTTAAGGTATAAAATTTTGTGAATTGTATCTTAAAATTGTATAATAATTTTCAACATCCGAACCTGAAAATTATGGTTAAAATGCCTTAGGTCTGAGGTTTCTGCTCAGAATAGCAGTTTTGTCCAGCTCCTTCCAGAACTCAGCCAGGACTTATGTTGAAATGAAAATGAAGGAAGTCTGCAAGCTCAGTAGGAGACTGATCTGATGTCTAAGTGGGAAAAAAAGGTAAATTGTATGGTATTTACTAATTACTGGCCAGTCATTTTTTCTAGGACTATCATTTTTTTCCTTAGATTCTGTATTTTTTTGAGCTCATTATTTTTATCCTACAGAACTAGGCTAATATTCTTCTGATCAGTTCTATCTTTGACCAACAGTGGAGTTTTAAAACATTGCAATGGAGATTTCACCTGCGAAAAGCTACAAGGCTTTTACTATTATTATTTGTGCACACTTTTGTTATGTGCTGTATGTCGATATATTCATATGTCCGTATATCAGATATATGATATACAAATTAACATATAGAAGGAGTGATCATTAAAAAAAAGGAGCACTCATAAAAACAAATTTTAAAAAGTGGATTCAAAGATCTTTAATTCACGTGATTTAAATGGTTCACTTTAAATTTGGATAAACAAATAACAATAAATGTCTTTAAATTTAAGCTTACAAGTTATTCTAGCTGCTCAAAAATCTAATAAAATATTAATGTCTATAAAATGTTTAATATGCCTTGGTTCTAGGACTTTTCCTTTAACAAAAAAAAATGGTTTACACTGTTCACTACATTTCTCTAATATTTTGATAAATAACTGAAGTAAATTTCATATGGGATTACTCATTCATGAGTACTTTTGTTAGATATCTGATTGATTTAGTAACGTCTGTATAAGTTTGTTCTAAAGTCTGTATAAGATTGTAAAAATCAGTCATGTGATAAAGCGACAAAAATTTCTTAAACAAAAGTTTACCCATAACATTGTGTTTATTAAGTTTTATTTTTCTAGAGAAAGCAACCATAAAAATTAAACAACTGATTAAATAAGAACTGTTATTTTAGAGAACTGTACTGCCATTTATTTAAAAGCTAAACTTGGTTAATGTAGAAACATCAATGTCATGTGATGCTATTAATGTGCTCATATCTTCCAGGTATACAAGTCTGTAAGGTAGAAACTTTAAAAGAGCATTACATCAAGCTGGTGTTCTAAAGTTGTGTGGTAAAAAAAAAAAAAAAATATATATATATATATATATATATATATATATATATATATATATATATATATATATATGTATATATATATATATATATATATATATGTATATATATATATAGGATTTATTTACTTGTTATCAATAAGATATTTAAAGTTTTAAGTTACTTTTTACATTGGGGAAAAATTTAAATATATTTTTAAGTTAATGAGAGCCTAATATATGTAAAGGTTAAAAACTTTCAGCCTTTCTTTAAATCATTTTTTAAATGTTATATCATATGGTGTTAGCTAATGTTCATGTGACCTCAAACAGTTTATGTAAACTTTGTAAAATGATATTTAAAAAACAAAGATCAGCTTTAGAACTAAAACACTTAAGATTTGTATAGATCCCTGCCTTACCTGAGATAAGGCTCTGTGTCTCATCTTACAACATGTGAGAATAACTACGAAAGCAGTAGGTCAGATGTTATTTAATTTAAAGTGATGTTCAAAAGTTGTTTTTTTTTCTGTCAAGATTACTAGGATCTCAAACAGGGGATATGATGTATAACTCAGCCAAAAATTCAGGGTAGCTATTACACGAACTAAGTATTTTTACTCTTGTTAATTTTATTTTGTAATTTCCTTATAAGTGAACTAAAGATTCCCTGTTAGTCTTTTACAGAAGAGTTGCTTTTTGAACACAACATCGGTTAATTTAAGATAATAAGTCATCACCTACAAGACAGACAGAATAATACAGATCCCAATTAATAAAAAGATAAATAATTTTAAATTATAGACATTAAAGCACAGTACTCTTAATATAAGGCTGTTAAAATTTATTTGCTGGATGTTTAAGATTAGGATTTAAAATTAAATTTAAATGAAAAGGGACAATAAAACCAATATTTGGCTCTTGCCCTCTGAGTCAATCTGTATCCAGGGAACAGGAGACTTCTCTAAAGAACTTTGCAACTCTGAGCCACATTACCTCCTGATCAGGAAGATTAATGAGACCACTGGAGAACAGAAAGCCAATCAGTGCATTTTCTACGAAGAAGAGAGTCATCAGAGAAGAGAGATATCTCTGATGCTTCCGAGGGAAGCCACATGGTCAAGCAAGACCTGGACTCACCTAGCGCAAATGGCACTAGCAGAACTGAGAAGCTGCTCTCAAGTTTCCCCAGGAATGACTCCCATAAAATCTCAGCTGACTGTTAACAATAGATAGAAACAAAAGTCAGTTTTACTGCTTCATCTTAAACTCTTAGCAAAGACAGATAAACCCAAAATACAGCCATTCCTGGGCATTTTAAATAATAATAGTAATGAAATTATTTTCACGTATACACTTTATGGTAGCCTCCCAAAATAAGTAAGACTGGAGGCTACAAAGAAGGATTCTCAGACAGGAATGCCTGATGATTATAAAAAGAGAGTATCAAGAGGAGCTACCAGAGGCAGAAGTTTTTTGTTAAAGGCATACAGATATTCCTAACCTACACAGGTAGGCTTGGTGTTTGCTAGTACGATTATCCAGCCCTGACTAACAGAATTAAAGGTTTCTCTATTACACACAGAGGTCATACTAGTAAAAGGAATTTGCAAGATCAGATGACATTAAATTATTAAACTGTATCTTATGGGGTGGGACAACTGTGACACTAAAAGTTAAATATTAAGTTGAAAGTCCTGATAACTGGGGATATTGAAGACAGATGAGGGGAAATCTGTACAGTGACATGTTTCAACTGCTGCAACATTTATTCAGTACTCATGGTTTTTGTTTCTCTCATAGAAGAACCCATCCCCAGATGACTTTACAAACTGTTCTACCACAACCAGACTTCAAACCGAGCTGACTTCTAAAAGGCAACTCATGTCCCTCACGCTGTTCCCCCTCATGTCACCCTCTCTCAGCTCAGAAGAAGCCAAAATGAGTGACGCCTCTCTTCTTACAACAATGGAGCCAAAAATAAATAGACTTTCATTTTAAGTAATTAATTAAGTCAGGTAAAATCAGGGAGACTGGTTTTGTGTGAGTTCAAAAAATATGGAGACTTTTACCTGAGGTATTAAAATTCCCTCAGTGCTCTTCCCCTACCCTATCAAATATTTGAAAGGGACACATTAGAAAAGGGGGGAATGATAGACCCCACCTGATCTTTTATTAAAATTGGGAGCCATCTTGCCACAAAGCCATGAAAAGATAATTTTGGCTTAACTATAAATTACACCAAATTCTGAACCTGCTGGAATGCCTGCCCGTGGCCTTGAACTCACCCATGCCTGGCTCTCTGACCAGGAACAGCCCTCTCTGAAACTTTATTGACACCTCATAAATATTGGCCTTCCCTGGCCAGACAACGACCCTCTCTGAGGCTCTAATGGTCCTCATAAATTTTGATGTTGGGGGCAGCAAAAAAAAAAAAAAAGTAAACTGCCATTAGTGTGATGCTTGTCAGAGTTCTGATATCTGTAACCCCCCTGTAGTGTAAAATTCTGGGTTATAAACCTGGGCTGTAGAAAAGTTGGGTGGCTGTCTTGTTCCTGCTGCTTTGGGAGGGAGAGGCTGCCTAGGCAGTGGAAATAATAAGCTTTCTTTAATTTGATTTTAATTGGAGTCAGTGATCTTTTCTTGCTTCCTGGTCTAATAGGTAAATGCTATACAAACATGGAGCTCTGCCGGCCTAAAGACTTCTTTAGAAACTGCCACTGAGGATGGGAACTTGACATATATGTTGTTGTCAGGAGCTTTAGCTTCCTTTCTAATGAGACCATCAAAGCTGGATCTGCATCTATGTGACCTGGAGGACATGGTTTCTTATTTTCCAAAGGACATGAGGCAGCAGTGCTGAATTCACTCTTTGTAGGTAAACTGTGGCCTCTGAAGGCTAAGTGTCTCCCCGTGTGGACTGTGAAGCCATTTGGTCATCCTCCACTTTTCATGGTGTTTCTTGCTGCTGCACTGGGAGTTTGTTATTTGCTTCACGAAATACAAGGAATTCAGCTGGGACACAGAGATGGAGGGAGTTCTGTCACATGAGATAGGTCAGGGTCTGCAGGAGAATGCACCAATCAGGCTTCTATCCCACATAGCTTGTCCCCTTGACCATAGCACCTGATTCTGAACATTGTCCTGAAATGTCTCCATATAACAAGATGCCTTATATGGAGAGATTTCAGACATATAAGTGATTCCTGGCTGCACAATGTCAGCCACAAGCCATTTGGAAGTCAATGGCAGATCCACATGGCCCGACCACAGATGTTTTATCACACACCTGCACACCACAGCTCTGGGCCCACTACTCAGCAGGCTACAACATACTGGCATCTCTGTTCTACACCATTTTCATGAAACCCAGTCTATCAAGGCACTGTCTGATACACACTTCATCAGCAAGAGGACATTGAAAGGTTCTCGAGTGCCACCTGGTCATGAAAATTTCAAAAATTTCATGGTATTTATATAGCCATTTTTCAAGGATGAAGTTGGAGAAATTGTGGGTTTCAATTCATTCAGGAACCATTAATGTTTGAGGAAGCACATTTCAAGGAAACTCTGGAGAACTCTCAGAGGCAAGGCTTCCCAAAGAGTGGCCAAAAAGACACATGAAGCCAGGCCCATTGAGGTCTACAATGTGAGGCCCATGTGTGTATTGAATCTCAACTATGGCTGCCAAGTCTTTCAGAATAAAATAATGTGATGCCCTGGCAGAGATTGACAATGCTCTGTGGAAAGCCACCCTGGGCATTGATCTCAGTTTCCAAAGGCAACTCTCATGTGTGGCCTCTTTAAATCCCAACACAATTCATGGCAATACTTCTCTGAGGTCAGTTCCAGAACTCAGTCTGTAAAGGGAATCACACCAGAGTTCAAGCCCAGGTGGACCTAGGCATCTCTTCCAACCACCACACAAATGACCACAATTAAAACCAAAACACTCAAAATGGCCCTCATCTTCTTTCACATAGACACTCTTCATAACCTCTGGCTGGAGGTTTCCATGAGGGGCCAGCCCAAGACAGTTTTCCAAATAAGCTCCCTTGCTCCTCATTTGCCTAAAGTCAGGGTGGCCTGGACACCCTTCCTGTGAACCAATAGTGATAAAATAGTCTTGCTCTTAATACTGCTCTGCTTCTCCAATTTGAGGCCTACTGAGTGTCTGGTATAGATTCTTTATGTGAATTGGTGTCATGAGAAAACCCAAGCCCTTATGGGCTAGCCTCTGCAGGGCTTTGAAGAACTGATTTGTCACAAAGGATCCCTATTCTCATTTGATGGAGGTCAGGAAGCTTTCAGAGAAAGGGGAGAGAGTTCATCCACAATGACTGCTCTTTTGGCCATTTTGGTTTAGGATGCACACTTGGAAACTTTCTTTGATCCATCAGGTGCTGAAAATCTAAGCCACTGCCTCACACAGGGCAAAGGGGCTGATTCAGCCACATCTCTTTCCAAAGCAATTAAGCAGAGAGCCACAGGTGATGCCCATTTATTTCCATTTGAAAACTGTTTTCTTCTGGCTTCAAAAAGGGGTGGCCTGAGGCAAAGATCTTCGTGACATTCAGGACAACAGAACAATAGGTAAGCAAAAGGCCCAAAGCAGTGTTTCTCCACTGAGACTTTAATGGTCACACGGCTATGTGAGTTTTCTGAGATGCTTCCATTCTCCTCAGCTATCCAGTACATGGCCACGTCACAGAGCTTGGAGGTGGTACATATCTTGGAAACAAAACCATGAGGCTATTCTGGAGAGTGTCCAGTATTCAGGATTAAAAGAGGAACTTAGGAAGATAATAGGTGTTGCCCATCCATAAGGCAAGCAGCTCTATATTCTTTAATTTGGCAAGATGAATGCTGGGAAGTTTTCTACTAGACAGGACACAACCATCGATAAATTTGCTTTTCAAATGTTTACAAAAAAAAAAAAAGGATTGAGTGGGATACACAGACATAGAAACACTCGCGTTGTCAAACAACTTTCTAGAAACATTCCAGTCCAAACAAACAAACCGCCTTTCCTACCTATTCTCAGAACATGAGACAAAACCACAAACTCACACCGACACCCACAATGGCACCTCCTTCCCACAAGTATGTCTGTGACTATCCTGAGTGTCCTCTGACTGGTGGGCCATACTATGTTCATTCAAAATGGCCAGTCCTATCTGAGACCTGGTCTTCTTTGCCAACTCTTTGAAGTTGTCAGAAGCTATGGTTGAGGCACTACCTGCTTCATCAGAAAAGGCCCCTCTTCAGAGCTCTCCTGGCATTTGGCCATCATCACATAAGTAGGTACCAAGAAAGACTGACTCTATCCTTGGTAAATCCAAACAAGTGAGACCACTGGGACTGTGACTGGGACTGGCTCTGGGTGCCTGGCTTCCTGGATCCCAAGTTCAGAGAGTTCCATCACCAAGGAAGTGTGGTAGGTCTCTTCCTTCACAAACTGAATGAGGTCACTGCCTTGGCAACCACTTTGTCCTAACAGTTGCTTCCATGGTTCCCATGAGATGGAATCTGCCCATACTTCCTGTGACACTTTCACAAGTTAGAATGGTACATCAACCATAGGCACCCAGGAACAGCTCTCCACACAGGTCTGGTTTGGTCTATTTAATCTACATTAAGAAGAGAGAGGCTTTCATACACATCCCTTCATTTTGACCAAGTTGTTTTACATGGAAGTTGACTTTTGCTCTCTCAGGTCTTTCATAGGTGTCTACATCTTCTTCAGGGATCATTTCTGCATCGAACTTTGAGGTTCTCATCAGGTTGAAGATCCCCTACATTTCTGTATTGTAAGACCAACAATGTCCTTGTTCTTCTGTTAAGTTAGATTGAGGAAATATTGCATGGTTAAGGTTAATAACAGGTTCGATTTGGATTAGGAATCATTCTGCAGGATGAATAATGGTATTGGAAACCTGCGATATTTACAAGAATATACAGGTGAAATATAAGTATGAAAACAGAAATCTAGGTAATATTTGAAGTCCAGAAGGGCATTGGGTTGCCTGGACACCCTTCCTTTGATCCAGGAGTGATCAAATAGCCCTGCCGCTAAAACTTTCCTGCTTCTCCAATTTGAGGCCTACTGACTGTCAGGTATAGATTTTTTATGTGATTTGGAGTCATGAGAAAACCGAAGCACCTATGGGCTAGCCTCTGCAGGGCTTTGAGGAACTCATTTGACCCAAAGGATACCTATTCTCACTTGATGGAAGTCAGGAACTGAAAAGGTTTTTCAAACGTCGGAGGAAAAGACCACCAAGAGACTGTCTCATGCCACAGCAAATGGTTTATTGGGGGTCCAGCAGGCTGGGGCTCAAAGCTCACTTCAGAGGAGCAAAGAACAAAGAGCCCCGAGAACAACTTGAGAAGAGATTATATACAATCTTTAGAGAGTGCAGGGACTTTATATACATCATAGCCTCCTTTAGCAAATTATCATATACTGCAGGAAAATCAAATAACAACTCTAAAACATGATTAGCATTTCATTGATGGAAACAGTGTGGGCAGGGGGTGATTGGTCAGGCCTGAGAAGGGGTATACATTTAAAGTAATTGGTTGAAGCCCTGATATGTATACGTGCTGAGATGCACGGTTTCTGGGAAGGGGTTGTTAAGTAACTAGGTGGTCAGGGAAGTTTCAACACATCTCATGGGCAGTTCCGGGAATTGTCTTCACTGACACAGGAATTTCAGGTTCTGAGCGCAGCTTGTAAACTTTATAAAACCTGTTTCTATACGTTTCAATTTTAATTTCTTTAATTCTTTCATTTCTCACTCATTTTTCTGACTACATTTAATCTTAAAAGTAATGAATCATAAATATTGCGGGGTCTCACATTCTATTTCTGCCAGTGAAGTGTATTTCTGTCTGATTACCATGAGTTTTACCTGCCCAATCTGAGCCTGGAGAAAGGAAACTATGCGGTTAAGCAAACGAGGTCCCACAGTTAGCAATACCATAAGCATGATCAGGGGTCCAGCTAAGGATGATAGGAGTGTTGTTAACCAGGGCGACTGGGTAAACCATGACTCAAACCACAGTTGTTGAATCTCCCTTTCTCTCTGGTGCTTTTCAAGGCATTTTCTCAACTTACTCATGGATTCTTTTACAACTCCAGTATGGTCAGCATAAAAACAGCATTCTTCTCTCAGTATAAAACAGAGACCCGCCTCCCTCATGAAATGGAGGTCTAATCCTCGCCTGTTCTTTAAAACAACTTTTGAGAGAGAGGTTAAAGATTCCTGCAAAACTGTGATGGTGGTCTCTAATGTCTTCAAGTCTTGATTTATTGCTGTTTCTAATCGGGCCATTTGTTGTGACCCATGGATCATATCAGCTGTTCCCATACCCACTCCTGCAGCAGCTCTTATCTCCAATAGGATGTCTAGAGTAAGGGACACTGGCTCCTGGAAAAATCGGGTTCTTTGTCTCCCTAGTAGACCTTCAATTCAAATGATTCTGCAACATGATAGAGCACCCTGGGGAGTATCTGCACCATTACACAATAATTTACAGACCTGTCAAATACCTGGGCTGAAATGCAAGGAGTTCTGACTCTGTGGAGTTCAGTACCATAAATGTTCCTTTAATTAGTTCTCAGGGGGAGGAGTCAGCTGTACTCTGGACTGGGGAAGTAGGCAAAGATGAAAACTGGGAAGTATGAGATGGTAGAGGGGTTTTGGTAGATCTAGGCATCGGAGGTTTAGGAGGCTTAATTCCTGACTTGAGGGGATTGGGCCCTATTGCTGTGGGATTTTCTTCCTTTTTAAGCCAGATGGTGAAACAGAGACCAAAGTCATAACCAGGGCCATTAATATAGAATTGCATTCCCCAAGTATTTCTCATAGGCCATGTTGTTCTGAAGTAGCCCCTTCCTTTTGAAGTGAAAGTTATATTGAGGGGGTAACATAGACTATTTTTTCCACAGTGAGTTGTTGACACCACTTGGATAGCGACACATTTATTGGGATCAATCCAGGTGTCATTTCATCCTACCCGAATCCTACTGTCTGGGGAGTTTGGGTTCCACAATGCAGCTCCCGTGTGTTCACAACCCCAAGATCTACAATAAAAGTCACTGGGTCCTCCAGAGGTTTGGGCCTGTTTGTGACTTCAGAAATCAGCTGGGCACACTTAATAAACAAGACTGGCTAGTTTACACCTGAGCTGGGGGAGATGACATCCATAATTCATGGCGTATGTTGGTCTATGTTGCCCTGGTTTGGGTTTGAGTGGGATCTGTGTGGGGTCCACTATGTCAGGGAGATCCCAGTCAGAGAGGCCTATGGCAAGCTGACAAATGTCCGGGTGGAGAGATGGCCACCAAGTCCATAAGGGGGCTGTATGTGAAATAGGCCACATTACTTGCCCAGTAGGATTTATAACTTGCCATTGTTGCTGAACAGGCTGATGGGGATTAGGGCTGCTTGTGGTCAGGGGAAGAATCTATAGCCCTACCCACACCACGGACATGCAACTTGAGAGGGTTACCAGTCTGTTCCAGTTTCCAGCCAGAGTCTGGACAGGGCACAGGATTGAGATGGGAGGCATGTATCCAGGAAGTTATCCCATCCACTTTCACCACTGTAGGTGTTATAAGCAGTACCTGGTATGGTCATTTCCAGCTGTGTTCCAGGGATGACACCTGATGCTGTCTCACGTAGACGAAGTCTCCCACTTGATATCGATGTGGGGTTTCCTCTCCTGGCTGATAAGCAGTGGCCAACTGTTTCCACAGGTATCGCTGGGTGCTGGGTTTGTTCAAGGGCTTTGAGTCTGTCAAGCAAGGGGGTGTGAAAGGAATCATTAATCTCAGAGTTGGGGTTAGGTCTCTTCCTGGAGGAGGGGCACCATAGAGAATTTCATAAGGGGTGAGGTTACACAAAGAGGCGGAGGGGGTATTTCTGGCACGAAAAAGTGCATGAGATAGGAGCATTGTCCAATTTTTTATACCGGTCTCCAAGCTTAAATTCCTTAAGGTCTCTTTGATGGTTCTATTCATCGTTTCTACCTGTCCTGAGCTCTGTGGTCTATAAGCACAATATAACTTCCAATTAATCCCCAGGGTCCTGGAAAATTCCTGACTTACCTGGGCCACGGATGCCGGTCCTTAATCGGACCCTATTACCTTAGGCAGGCCGAACCTTGGAAAAATGTCTTCTAGGATCCTTTTAGCCACCATCTGAGCTGTTTGTTTCTTCATGGGGAAGGCTTCGACCCATCCTAAAAAAGTATCTACAAAGACTAGGAGATATTTAAGTCCATACCTTGCTGGTTTAATTTCAGTAAAGTCCACTTCCCAGAATTGTCCTGGTCTGGTTCCTCATAAGCGCTTCCCTGCAGGAAGCTTGGATGGGAAAGTATTAACTAATTGGCAGACTTGAAAAGGTCTAATCACCTGCTCAGGTATTTCTTTCCTCTGTGAGTCAGTCAAAAATAAGTCCTTTCTTCGGTCCTTTAAAAGTGCCTATAACTTCTTTGAGCCTAAGTGGTTTAGCTGGTGTACATCTTTGACATAAATGTGGGCTTTTTGAAATTGTAAACTTGGCTCTGTAGGGTCCCAGAGTTCTGTATCTGTCTCCTCAGATGATAAGTTGCCTGAATGTTCCGGGGCGGGCAAGTCTCCTGATTGTTGTTCCCCCAGGTGTGGAAAAAGTTAAGAGAGTCACTCCGTTTAGGGCTGCCAATAAAGCTTCCTCATCTGCCCTTCTGTTTTCAACCGCCACGGGGTCGTTTCCCTTCTGGTGCCCTGGACAGTGCACTATTGCTATTTCTTTATGGGCCTGCATTGCTGAGAGAAGGTGGAGGATCTCATTATTATTCTTTATTTCTTCCTTGGCAGAGGTCAATAGCCCCCATTGTTTGTAAATTGTCCCGTGCATATGAACAATGGCAAATGAATAGTGGCTATCAGTGTATATGGTGGCCCTTTTGCCTGTTGCTAGTTCCAATGCTTTCATAAGGGCAATCAGTTCTGCTTTTTGGACTGAAGTCCCTTCTGGGAGACCAGAGGATCAAATGAAATTAGTTTTGCTAACTGCTGCTGCTCCAACCCGCCACTTACCATCTTGGAGGAAGCTGCTCTCGTTCGTAAACCATACGACTTCAGGGCGAGGCAGTGGCTGATCCTTCAAGTCTCGTCGTATACTGGTTTCCTTGCCAGTATGTGTTGACACTCATGAGTGACGGGTCCTGATGATTCTTCTGGCAGCAGTGTAGCCGGGTTGAGTGGAGCAGGGGGTCCCAGCGTTATCCTGTCTTTGTCAAGCAAGACGCTCTGGTAGTGGTTAATTCTGGAGTTTGATAGCCACCTATATGGAGGCTGACAGATGATGCTCTCCAGGGAATGGGGGGCTATAATGTTTAGCTTCTGTCCCAACGTTCATTTATGAGCATCTTTTATTAGAAAGGCTGCCGCTGCTATAGCAGTTAAGCAATGGTGCCACCCGCTAGCCACTGGGTCCAGGTTTTTTGATAAATATGCTACCGGCCTTTTCCAAGGTCCCAAAGACTGAGTGAGCACTCCCAGTGCTATTCCTTTCTTTTCCTCGATGTAGTGACGGGTTTTCTACATCTGGTAGTGCTAAGGCCGGAGCAGATAGCAGCACCTTTTTTTGACATTATCAAAAGCTTGTTGGTGCTCAGAGGTCCATGGAAGTGGGCATCCCCCTTTATCAGTGTATAAATGGGCAGCCAGAGATGCAAACCCAGTAATTCATAACCTGCAAAAGCTGGCAGTCCCAAGAAACTCTCTGAGTTGTCTCTTATTTGATGGGGGCAGTATCTGCACAACGGTTTATTTTCTGGGCTCAGGGAGCCATTGTTTGCCACCCCTAAGAGAATAACCCAGGAAGATTACTTCTTGCTGACAAATTTGGGTCTTTTTGCAGAAGCCCTATTTCCAAGCCGAGCAAGCTCGGATAATAGTGCTTGGGTCCCAGACTCATAGGTCTCCTTGGTGTCGGCTGCCAGTAGAAGATCATCCACATATTGGAGTAGGGTGATTTTAGGGTGTGCAGTTTTGAAGTCATTGATGTCCCTGTGGAGGGCTTCATCAAAGAGAGTGGGGAATTTTTTGAACCCCTGTGGGAGTCTAGTCCAGGTTAGTTGGCAGGATGTTCCAGGTTCTGGGTCTATCCACTCGAAAGCAAACAGCAACTGACAGTCCTTATGTAGAGGTGAGCAGATGTAAGCACTCTTTTAAGTGCAGCACAGTGTACCATTTCCGCTCCGGATTCGGAGTACTAAACAAATTATATGGATTGGGTACTGTGGGGTGAATGTCCTGCACTCTGTTGTTGATCTCTCTTAGGTCTTGAACAGGACGGTAGTCCCCAGTTCCTGGCTTTCTTTCTGGTACCGGGGGGTATTCCAGGCTGATTGACAGGGCCTTAAGACCCCAAGAGCCAGGTATTTATGAATATGGGGCCTTATCCCTTCCTTAGCTTCTTTGCTTAGAGGATATTGTTTAACACTAATTGGAGAGGCAGAGGCTTTTAATTCTACTACTATTGGAGGTTGTTTATGGCTAGACCTAACCCAGCAGTTACTGCCAAGGCATTAGGATAATCTTTTATCCATTTCTGGGGTAGTTTGCCTGTTTGATCAGTCCTAGGGGGTGTGAAGAGTTGATGTTCATCTTCTACGGACTTATTGAAAGACGTGACTATGGGAGTTTATATTGAAGGCTTTAGAAACTCAACTTGGGAAACATCAGGGTTAAAGGTCATTGTAGTCCAGACTTTGGTAAGCAGATTCCTGCCCATCAATGGGGCTGGGCATTCTGGGATTACTAGGAAAGAGTGGTGGACTTTTCCCTTTCCGAGGTCCATATTCATCTTAGTTGTCCAAGCCCGATATCTACTGCCATTAGCCCCTTGAACTAGGGACCATTTAATTGATAGGGGGCCCAGTGGGGTCTTAAGGGCTGAGTATACTGCTCCTGTAATCACTTCAAAGTTCACTGTGTTCCCCTCAACTTCAAATGTTACTCTGAGCTCGAGGAGGGGATCTGAGCCCCGACTTTCCTAGTCCTCTTCTAGAGTAAGCACGGCGGGCTGGCGTGGCTGCTTTTTTTGGGGGGCACTCTTTGACGCAGTGTCCTTTTTCTTCACAATAGGCACATTGATCTGAGGCCAGGGACAGCCTTTGGCGTGGGCCCAGGTATCCCTTTCTGTCTCCCTGCTTTTTAACTTCTGACCTATTTGCTGCTGTGACCAGTACCTTAGGCAATGCATTACTCTGCCATTTGCTCCTTTCATCCTCCTTTTGTTCCCTTTCCTTCTCTCTCCTCTATTCCCTTTCCTCCTCAGTTTCTCTCTTATAATATACTTTCTCAGCTTCTCTGACTAAATCTCTTAAGGTCAATATCTTGTAATCCATCTAGACGTTGTAACTTTCTATTAATATCTAGGGCAGTCTGCTCGATAAAGGCCATTGCACAGGTGCCTTTTGGTCCTCTGCCTGAGGATCAAAAGGATTATATTTCCTATGTGCTTCCATAATTCTCTGCAGAAACATAGAAGGAGACTCATTAGGCCCTTGGATAATCTCTCTTACGTTGGCCAAATTAGTCGGCCCTCTATTAGAGAACGGCGATAAGTGGACAGATGCTACCTACATTCAAAGGTGTTGGGGTCCCAGTTGATTCGGTTCATGGGCCCGTAGGGTTGGAGAGGGAGCAACACAGGGGCTTCCGAGTTTTCTATTATCCATCTCCTGCGGATTCCTTTAGGTGGCCCCGCTTCCTCCAGGGGAGCAGGGGCTGCTGCTGCTGTGGGGAAGTCCCCTGGAGGGCTTGGGTCTGGCCCAATTGCGTCTAGCAGCGGAGAGGCTGAGTCAGCGGCGGGAGGATCATCAAGAACGTGTTGTGGGTTGGGGGGCAAGGGTAGAGGATAAGCAGGGGGAGGAGTGTCCTGTCCTGTAACTCAGGAAGAATGGAGGGAAGAGAGGGAGGAGTGGAAGTTTTGAATGATAGGATCGTGGGGGAAGGGTTATATGGCTATTGATCTGGGTGTACACGTGGCCCCGGCTGAAAGACAATATCTCTGACTTTTCGGGTTAGAGGGAAGTGGACGGATCTTTCTGGGGACCATCCGAGGATCGGCCATTCTGAAGCACAGAGAGTCTGCCAGGTCCGGCATTTTACTGAAAGGGAAAGATTTTGGGTACTTGAGCGGACATCAGTCCAATGATCAAGGTTAAGGGACAGAGGCATGGAAGTGCTTTGTCCCATAATGTCCCATAATGGGAGTTACTCAAACAGGGACAGTGAATACACAAATGCGACACAGACAAAGACAAACAGTAAACGTTTAACATGAGTCCAAGACAAAGATTAGAACTGAGTATCTGGCAAAACCTGATGGGTTAGACAATAAAGACAGACAGTAAACTCAACATGAGTTCCTGACAATGAACAAAACTGAGTAGGCGGCAAAACCTGATGGGCTGGAAAACCGAAACCTGAAGCAAAATATAACCGAGTTGAGGAAACTACTATTCCTCGATTTCCTTAGTCCTCTGGAGTGTCCCCCAGGGACGTGGCCTGTGGCTCTGTGACACATTTGTCAGCCACTGTCGCAGACAGCTAATGTTCTTCACCAACAGCCACTTTGCCAAGCCCTAACCTGAAACCCGAAACCAGAAAGAGGCACCTTACTTACCCCGAGTGGAGTTCGTTGGGGTCTTTTGTTCGTCACTGCTGGATATCTCAGCTAGGGCCTCCAGATGAAAAGGTGGGTCGAACATTGGAAGAAAAGACCACCAGGAGAATTTCTCATGGAACAGCAAAGGGTTTATTTGGGGTCCAGCATGCTGGGGCTCAGAGCTCACTTCAGAGGAGCAAAGAACAAAGAGCCCCGAGAACAACTTGAGCAGATTTTATATACATTCTTTAGAGAGAGCAGGGACTTTACATACATCATAGCTTCCTTTAGCAAATCACCATATACCGTGGGAAAATCAAATAACAACTCTAAAACATGATTACCATATTCATTGGCGGGAACAGGTCAGGAAGGGGATGATTGGTCAGCCCTGAGAAGGGGTATACATTTAAACTGATTGGTTGAAGCCCTGAGATGTATACGTGCTGAGCTGCACGTTTTCTGGGAAGAGGTTGTTAAGTAACTAGGTGGTCAGGGAAGATTTCAACACACATCTAATGGGCAGTTCCGGTAATTGTCTTAACTGCCACAGGATTTTCAGGTTCTGAGTGCAGCTTGGAAACTTTACAAAACCTGGTTCTTTACGTTTCAATTTCAATTTCTTTTACTCTTTCAGAACCTTACAAAGGAAGGCGAGAGACTTCATCCACAATGACTGCAATTTTGGCCATTTTGGTTTAGGAAGCAGACATGGGATCTTTCTTTAGATCCATATGGTGCTGATAATCAAAGCCACAGCCTCACACAGGGCCAAGAGGCTGATTAAGATACATCCCTTTCCAAAGCAATTACTTCTCTGAGGTCAGTTACAGAACTCAGTCTCTGAGGGGAATCACACCAGAGTTCAAGCCCAGGTGGACCCAGTCATCTCTTCCAAACGCCACACAAATGACCACAATTAAAACCAAAACATTCCCCAAGATCCTCATCTTCTTTTATGTATACATACATCATAACCTCTGGCTGGATGTTTCCATGAATGGCACAGCCTAAGAGAGTTTCCAAAATATTCTCCCTTGCCCCTCATTTGCCTAACCTCAGGGTGGCCTGGACACCCTTCCAGTGAACCAGGATTGATCACATAGGTCTGCTGTTAATACTGCTCTGCTTCACCAATTTGAGGCCTACTGACTGTCAGGTATAGTTTCCTTATGTGATTTGGAGTCATGAGGATACCCAATCATCTCTGCAGGGCTTGAAAGAACTCATTTGTCCTAAAAGGATCCCTATTCTCACTTGATGGAGGTCAGGAACCTAAAAGAGGAAGGTGAGAGACTTCATACACCATGACTGATCTTTTTGCCATTTTGGTTTTGGATGCACACATTGGATTTTTCTTTAGATCGAACAGGCACTGAGAATCTAAGCCACTACCTCACACAGGGCCAAGAGGCTGATTCAGACACATCCCTTTCCAAAGCATTTAAGCAAAGAGCCACAGGTGATGCCCATTCATTACCATTTGAAAACAGTTTTCTTCAGGATTCACAAAGGGGTGGCCTGAGGCAAAGACCTTCATGAAATTCATGGCAACAGGCAAATAGGTTAGCAAAAGCCCCAAAGCAGGGTTTCTCCACTGAGACTTTCCTGGTCACACTGATATCTGAGTTTACTGAGATGCTCGCATTCCCTTCAGCTAGCCAGAACATGGCCACGTCACAGAGCTTGGAGGTGGTATATATCTTGGACACAAAACCATGAGCCTATTCTGGAGAGTGGCCAGAATTCAGGAAGAAAACAGGAATTTAGGAAGATAGTAGGTGTTGCCCATCAATAAGGAAACCTGCAGTCCATTCCTAAAATGGGCAGGATGAATGCTGAGAAGCTTTCTACTAGACAGGACACATCCATTGATGCATTCTTATTTCTAATGTCTTCAACCACGGACACAGTGAGATACACAGACATAGAAACACTCACCTTGTCCAACGACTTTCTAGAAACAGTCCACTCCAAACCAAACATACTGACTTTCCTACCTATTCTGAGAACATGAGACAAATCCACAAACTTACACCCACATTCACAAAGGCACCTCCTTCTACCAAGTAAGTCTGTGACTTTCCAGAGTGTCCTCTGACTGGTGTACCATACTATGTTCCCCCGAAATGGCCTGTCCTGTCTCAGATCTGGTCTCCTTGCGAACTCTGTGAAGTTGTCAGGAGCCTGGGCTGACCACTACCTGCTTTCTCAGAAAAGGCCCGTCTTCAGAGCTCTACTTGCATTTGGCCATCCTCAAATCATTAGGTATCAAGAAAGACAGACTCTGTCCTTGGTAAATCCAAACAAGTGAGCCAACTGGGACTGGGACTGGGACTGGCTCTGTGTGCCTGGCTTCCTGGATAACAAGTTCAGAGAGTTCCATCACCAAAGATGTGACGTAGGCCAATTCTTTCAGGAACGGAATGAGGTCACTGCCTTTGCAACCACTTTGTCCTAACAGTTGCTTCCAAGGGTCCCTTGAGATGGAGGCTGCCCCTACTTCCTGTGACACTTTCACAAGTTAGAATGGTATATCAACCATAGGGACCAAGGAGAAGCTCTCCACACAGGGCTGGTATGGTCCATCTTCTTTATATTAAGAGGAGAGAGGCTGATTCAGACACATTGTTTCATCCTGACCAGGTTGTTTGACATGGAAGATGACTTTTGCTCTCTCAAGTCCTTTATATCTGCCTATGTCTTCTCCTGGGATCATTTCTGCATCAACTTTGAGGTTCTCAGCAATTGGAAGATCATCTACATGCCTGTATTGTAAGACCAACTCTGTCTCTGCTTTTCTGTAAAGTTAGATTGAGGGAACAGTGTATGGTTAGGGTTAATACCATATACTATTTGGGTTAGGAATTATTCTGAGGGATGAATAATGGTATTGGGAACCTGCGATATTCACAAGAATATATCAGTGAAATATAAGTATGAAACTGGAAAATCTAGGTACGATTTGAAGCCCTGAAGGGCATTGGGCCTTTTAGTGGGATACTTAGCTTTGAATTATGTTCTGCACAGATGTCTCAGATAAATCGATATGCAAAGGCATAAGACCTTGTACCTTGGATGATTGAATGTAGAAGAGAACTTCCAGTCAAAAATGAATAGTCTGTAGGGTTAGGAAGATAGTCGGTAGGTTTAGTAAAAAGAGTGAGTATAGGATTTGGACCAAAAGTTCATTAGCAATATTGTTTCGTTGAGAGAGTGAACATAAATATTAGCACATGTGAAAAGTCATTCACAATGATGAACTGGGGAAAATATGTAGGAAAGCAGATATCGATAGAGACATTAGGAAATCAGGCAGAGTATAAGGTGAGTGATAGGATTAGACAATTTCAACATGGTTGAAGTTGAATGTATAATCTTAGGAAGAAACAAATATGTAGACACAAAAAGGATTGACATTTCAGAGCATTAGGCAATCTGGACATGGTTGATTTTAGTATTCCATGCTCACTTTGCATTTTGCTTTGGTGAAAGGTTAATACAATAGGTACTTGTCACTTCCTGTTTTTCTGTATGCTTAACAAAAAACTGTTGAAATCTTGAGAGCTGTTTGATAATTTTGTTCCCAGAATGTGCTGTCCCCAACTGCCAAACTGCAGAATGTACTCCCTCACCTGGTTGCACGCAAACCGCCCACTCACCCTGACCCATGAAAAATTTCCTTCCCTGGCGTCTCCAAGGAAAGTACATAAGCTCTCTTTAAGCTGTTATCAGGGCTCTCTACTCTATACATGTGAGCTCTTAGCCCCAGCATGCTGAACCCCCAATAAACCGTTTGCTGTAGCTGAGTGAAAATGGTAAACTCTTCTGGATTTAAAAGATGCTTTCTTTTGCTTGCCACTGCATAAAGATAGTCAGTTTCTGTTTGCTTTCCACTGGGTAGACCCAGAAACCGGAACGTCTGGTCAACTAACTTGGACTAGACACCCACAGGGGTTTAAAAATTCCCCAACTCTCTTTGATGCAGTCTTCCACAGAGATCTCAACAACTTCAGAAATGCGCACCCCGAAGTCCCCCTGCTTCAATATGTGGATGTCCTGCTACTGGCTGCCAACACCAAGGAAAACTGTGAGTCTGGGACCCAATCACAATTATCTGAAATTGCTGAACTCGGGTATAGAGCTTCGGCCAAAAAGGCCCAAATTTGCCAGCAAGAAGTAATCTTCCTGGGGTATTCCCTTAGGGGCTGTAAATGATGGCTCACTGAGCCCAGAAAACAAACTTTTGTGCAGATACCACCCCCATCTAACAGGGGACAACACAGAGAGTTTCTTGGGACTGCTGGCATTTGCAGGTTATGGATACCTGGGTTTGTGTTCTTAGCTGCTCCTTTATACCCTCTGTTAAATGAGGATGCCTAATTCCAATAAACCCCTGAGCACCAGCAAGCTTTTGATAATATCTAAGGACACTGACACTGAAATCCTCAACTTCACTGAGCCAAGCCTGCAATTACAGAAAGCCCTACACTACGTAAAAAGTGTACATTAACTCACTCACCTTGGTTCAAAGAAACTACAGGCGTTCCTGAAGGATCAATAACAGAGTTTTCGACTAACTGACTCACAGCAAAAGGAAATATCAGAACGGGTAACAAAAGCCTGTCGGGTCTGTCAATTGGTTAATGCTTACCCTTCCAAGCTTCCTGCAGGAAAGCACCTATGAGGAACCAGACAAGGACAATTCTGGGAAGTGGACTTTACTGAAATTAAGCCAGCAAGGTATGGACTTAAATATATCCTAGTCTTTACAGATATATTTTCAGGATGGATTGAAGCCGTTCCCATAAAAAAAAAAAAGGCGCAAATGGTGGTCAAGAAGATCGTGAAAGATATTTTTCCAAGATATGGTCTGCCTAAGGTAATAGGGTATGATATTTGAATGGCGTTCATGGCCCAGGTAAGTCAGGGGTTAGCCAGGACTCTGAGGATTATATGGAAGTTACATTGTGCTTATAGACCCCAGAGCTGAGGACAGGTAAAAAAAATAAATAGAACCATTAAAGAGAACTAAATGAAATTAAGCTTAGAGACCGGCTTAAAAGATTAGAGTATGCTCCTGCCTTATGCACTGTTTCATGCAAGAAATACTCCCTCTGGTTCTTTGTGTAACCTCACCCCCTATGATATTCTCTATGTTGCCCCTCCTCCAGTAAGTGACCTAACCCCAACTCTAAGACCTAAGGATCCTTTCCACACCCCCTTGCTTGACAGACTAAAAGCTCTTGAAAGAACTCAGCAATACCTGTGGAAACAGCTGGCCACTGCCTACCACCCTGGGAACGAGAGGACTCCACATGGATATTAAGTAAGAGACTTCATCTACATAAATGACATCAGGTGTCATCCCTGGAACCCCGCTGAAAAGGACCATACCAGGTGCTACTTATAACACCTGCAGTGGTAAAAGTAGACGAAATCACTTCCTGGATCCATTCCTTTCATCTCAAGCCTGCGCCCTCTCCAGAATCTGGCTGGATACTGGAAAAGAGTGGTAACCCTTTCAAATGGTGTATTCGCCAGGTGGATAAGGCTATAGATTCTCCCCTTGGCCACAAGTAGTCTTAATGCTCATCAGCCCGTACAGCAGCGATGGCTGATCACAAATCCTACTAGACAAGAAGTATGGTCTATCTCACATACAGCCCCCTTAGGGACCTGGTGGCCATCTCTCCACCGAGACATTTGTCAGCTGGCTATAGTTCATTCCTATTGGGTTATCTCTGAAAAAGAGGATCCCACTAAAATTCCATTAAATCCCTTCTGTACCATAGATAATGGAAACAAACATTATGGATGTAGGGACACACGAGCCTGATGCAGGTTGGCTAGCCTGGATTACTATGTTTTCCCGGCAGAGTATCAAAACCACAAACATCCATGGGTGTGAGCGGGAAAAGCTGACTTCTTCTGAAAGTCATGGAGATGTGAGCATACAGGGGCTTCCTGGTGGAATCCAAACTCCTCATCAAATTCAGTACACAGCATTGGCCATATTACCAATTAGACAACCAAAACTGATGGCCCCCAGATGGGTCTCTAGATCCTCAAATTCTGTGTGACCTTTTAAACTTCTGCAAATGCTCAAAATGGTGAAAGGAGATTCCCTTATGTGGAGGCCTATTCCCTCCTTCTCTCACATCCTGAACTATGCTTCTCCAATAGATCCTCACCCTCTGCCTTCTGCTCCAGAATCTCTGCTGTCACTCCCACCTCAGCAACCTGATTTCTCCCCTCCAATTACTAGATCAAAACCCAAACGTCGGTTCTCAGACATTTTCCCCCTTGCTGATGTAGCAGGTACTGAGGCACCCCTCCACCAACTCACCCCTCTCTTCTCCTGTCAGTGACCGCACCGAGTCCCACCAGGTCCTCTTACCAGCTATACCAAAGCTCAAACAAGCTGAGAAGAGCCCTCAGACCCCTATCCAAGATGTAATAAAAATTTCTTTTAAAGTTGCTTTATCATCACTGAAAACAGGTTAGTAAGTATTTAAAGTCCCTCACAGGCTTTTTGGGATACTCACTCCCGTCTTCCCCTCTGCTCTACCTGATCTACTGCTCAAAATTTTGTTGTTAGGAAAATCCTAAACAACTTTCTCATTATTATTTTACATCTCTCCTTTCTCTTACACAGATCCACTTAGCTACTCTCACCCCCCGCCTTCCCCATCTTCCCCCTCTGCACAAGGCCCACAGAAAAGTCTTAACTGAACTTCTCCAAAATTCTTCACCATGGCTGACTTTAGGACTTTCAGCAAAAGAGTCCCTATAAAATAGTTCAATGTAGATAACCTTCCTCTTTTTGTGTTGCCTGTTCTACTTGGCAACTGGCTGGAAAAATCAGCACTCCTAAGCTAGACACCCCTTACTAGTTTTTCAGAAAATATGTGAACAAGGCCTCTGGCCTTGAGCTGGGGCTTCACAGGGATGGCTACATTTGTAAGATAAAGAAGTTATGAACTGTGCGCCATGGTAACAGCTGGCAGGGAGAAAACAAAAAATAGAAGAAAAATGCTCTCCCCCTCCTAGGTGTCCTTAAAAAGTTAACTTGCCCAGAAGAGAGGAAAAAAAAAAACAGAAACGAAAACTGCTTTTGGGGGACTTCTGCAGACTGTGAACTTCTTAGCCCCTTCCATTACATGTTGGGTACAAAATTCTAAAACTACCTAAACTTGGGGTTCAGGGATTAATTGATTACAACAGAAGCAATGCCCTCTAAATCCGGTTGCAACCAAAAAGGACTGTTTCTCTGTTTTCGGTGCTATCTTAGGTGCCTTGCCCTGTCCATACCTACAAGAGTATAATTCTATATACTTAAACATTGTTTATGTTTTCATAAAATTGTCAACTGGTGCGATTAATTATGTAATGGTGCAGATGTTTCCCAGAGTGGTCTATCATGATGCAGGTTCATTAAGATCAAATAGCGGGGGGCATACAACCCGGTTCTGCTGGGAATCTGTATTCCTCACTTTAGCCATCCTATTAGGAATAGGAGTTGCTGCAGGGCTGAGCACAGGAATCACTGCCCTAGTCCATGGAACACAATAAATGACCCAATTAGAAGCAGCAGTAGACCAAAGCTTAAAGATATTAAACCTCCATCACAGACTTACAGGAATCTTTAACATCTCTCTCTGAAGTTGTTTTACAGAACAGGCGAGGGTTGGACCTCCTCTTCATGAGAAAAGGGGGCTATTGTGCTCTATTGAGGGAAGAATGTTGTTTATATTCTGATCATACTGGTTGTAAAATTATCTATGAGTAAATTGAGAAGACGCCTTGAAGAGCGTCAACGAGAGAGAGAGTCCCAAAAAGGGTGGTTAGAGTCTTCGTTCACACAGTCCCCCTGGTTAACTACGCTTTTATCAGCTCTGGCCGGTCCATTAATAATCATCATATTATTGCTAACTGTAGACCCTGTTAGCTCCACCTCTTAGTTTCATTCCTTCCACCTCAAATTGGACAAGTTAAATTTTGGTAATCAGACAACAATATATCCCACTAGCAGACATAAAATGTGACACCCCTCAATGATCACTTTTATGATTAAACGTAACCAGAAAAAGAAGTGGGAAATGAAAGATTAATAAAATAGGTATTTGTCACTTCCTGTTTTTCTGTATTCTTAACAAAACACTATTGAAATCTTGAGAACTTTTTGGTAATCTTGTTCCCAGAATGTGCTGTCCCCAACTGCCAAACTGCAGAATGTAATCCCTCACCCGGTTGCACGCAAACCGCCCATTCACCCTGAACCAGCAATAAACTTCCCTCCCTTCCCTCTCCAAGTTAAGTATGTAAGCTCTGCTTAAGATGTTCTAAGGGCTGTCTTCTATTCAAGTGAGCTCTGAGCCCCAGCATGCTGGACCCCCAATAAACCCTTTGCTGTTGCATTAGACAGTCTGTTGGTTGTCTCTTTCTCCAACGCTAGAACGACTTTTACATTTGTACAATCATAAGTGTGACCTTTGCTTTTTGTGTCCAAAATATTACTGTGATAAAATGTATATGTACATCAGGAGACATGAGTATTTCTTCCACCATTTCTTGTAGCAATAGTTTGAAGACATATAAATTAGTATTGGGGTACAAATAGGTGTACCCTGTGTCTATGAATATAGAGACAATTCATGAGTAGACCATACTGTGAATAAATCATATAACTGGTTACAACTTTAAAAAATGGATTGAATTGATATCTGAAAATATACAGGAAATCTTATATTGATATACATACATTCATTTCAACGAATTATACATCTAATGGTAATATTAGGGTTATGGTTTATCATGAAGAGTGTGTGAGTTTTGCTTCAAAAGTGATTATGGAAATCGAAAATAATGTGTTTGGAAAGAAGTCTCATGAAAAGACCAGTAAAGAAACATGGAGGAATACATGTGTTCTGAAGCAGGAAGTGATTGAAAGCGAAACAAATGTGTATAAATTTATTAACTTCTTAATGAAATATATATCCTATGATGTGCATAAATTAAAGAAATAGTAATGAACCAGTGTTGAATAAAAATTAACATCAAAATATACATCATGTCCCATAGGAATCTACTTGCATTAATGTTAAACTGGGTCAGTTACTGGAGAAATATTAGGATTTGTATGCACCATTCACTGAAGTTAGTTTTCAGAACTAGGAAAAAAATATGTATTTCAGGTGAATGAATATTTCTGAGAATAATCTTATGAAAAGTTTACTATAAATCCACATACATGAACATGAATGAATGTAGGGAGTGTATAATATGATGCATATATTTCATATTTTGAAAAATCTGGAGAGTGTATATATATATATATATATATATATATATATATATATATATATATATACAAAACACAAACAAAGACATTAAAAAGTAGTGATATATATGCCAATCAAAATTCATCGTGAAATATATATCATCTACAGATCCAAAAATACTAATTTTACTGAACATGGATTTATGTATAATGTTGTTCTTCTAGGAAGCTCACTCATAGTTCGAATTTTCAGTTCCAAAAGCATTTAGGAGGAGTTATCTCTTCTCACACTTTGTATCTGCCAAGTTAGCCACCTCATAGGAATGTACGTGAGATACCAGGTAGGATTCTATATGTGCATATGAAAATACATGTGCTGAACAGCCTACAGAGAAAGGGAAACAGAAATTGACATATTTGTTAACTTTCAAAACACATGGAGAACTATTTCAACAAAAAATTGACAAGATTTATAACTCCCACCTTATATCATGCAAAAGGCAAGACCAAATATGCACCGTGCCTCCTCTGACTGCTTGTATTTCTATTCTATTTGGGTTATTTTTCTCCATCATATTAGGATTTGTAGTCAGAGTCTAATAGGGTATGGGTTAGTGTCAGGGATTCAGTATTTCAAATGAAAAATTTGAAAATGAATCCAATGTGTATGTAAATATGTGCTACACAAAAATCTTCCCACTCTCTTCCAGAACAATGCCTTGACACAATCTTTGCCCTAAGTAAGACACAATTAGAGGAGAAGAGTTAGAAAATCTGTGAATACATATCTGGAATTGAATATGCTCAGGAGTTCACAACCTTGGAAGTGGTAGAGGTGTTTCCAAAAGTAAAGGACACCGTAAACACTCCACAAACATGGAGGTCTACTGGCCTAGAGACTTTTTGAGAAACTGCCTGTGAGGTTGGGCACTTGAAACATATGTTGTTGTCAGGAGCTTTAGCTTCCTTTCTAGTGAGACCATCAAAGCTGGGTCTGCATCAATGAGACCTGGAGGACATGGTTTCTTCTTTTCCAATGAACATGAGGCAGCAGTGCTGAATTCTCTCTTTGTAGGTAAACTGTGGCCACTGGGGGCTAAATGTCTCCCCATGTTTTCTGTGAAACCATATGGTCATCCTCCATTTTTGTGGTGTTTCTTGCTGTTGCACTGGGAGTTTTGTATTTGCTTCACGATATGCAAGGTTTTCAACTGGGACACAGTGTGGGAGGGAGTTCTGTAACGTGTGGAGGGTCAGGGTCTGCAGGAGAATACAAGAACAAGACTTTTATCCCACATAGATTGCCTCCTTCACCATAGCATCCTGATTCTGAACAATGTACTGAAACTTCTCCATAAAACAAGATGCCTTTACATATAAGGGTCTGCTGGCTTCACCATGTCAGTCACAAGCCATTTGGAAGCCAATGGCAGATCCACATGGCCACCCCACAGATGTTTTATCACACAGCTGCCCACCATTGCTCTAGGCCCAGTACTCAGCAGGATGCAACTTTCTGGCATCTCTGTTAAACACCATTTTTATGAAAACCAGTCAATCAAGGCACTGTCTGGTATAGTCATTGTTGACAAAAGTATAAACAGCAGCCATAACCCAGAGAAAAATTCCCAACATGGCGCCTATGGACTTCTTCTTCCTACCTTCTTCTTTTCTGCAGTGACGCAAAAAGTTCCCGCCCCTGTGAACTCTCCCGCCTCCTCCAATTTCAAATCTCGCCGGCGGAGAACCTTAGCCCCAATGAGAATTAATTCCTGGGCTCTGGAGCTGATATCTGAAAGAACTTGCCAATAAATGGGTTGCCTTCCATTTATCTAAGCCCTTCCATCTCCCCCTTAGTTCTATATAAGCACACAGCTTTTTGCAATAAAATTGGAATTCTGGTGAAGTGTCTTTGCGTGGGGAGTTCTTTCATTCTGGTGCCCCGTGAGAGGATACGGGTGAGCTCTTTCCAACAAAAGCCCCGTACCCCGCTCCGCCAAGACACTCTGCCCTAGTCTGCTCTTTTCAGACGCCCATTTTCTGCACTCACCACTGATCTGATGTAGGTAATCCTCCCCTGACCCCGGCTCGCCAACTCCCTTCGGGCTGCCACTGGTTTTGTGACCGTGATCATCCTGCACACTCCAGACGCCCGGTAGGGGAGAGGGAATTCCTCTCACTAAGACCTTTACTAGTGGCAGTGGGCCCTCTGGTGTTCCGTTTCCCTTTGGGGCCAGAGGCTTCTGAGTTTACACGAGAGGCTCTGTGGTTTTTCCTGCTCCACTGCCGCTGCTGCTGCCGGCTAGAGTTGCTGTTCCCTGTGGGGCTGCTGTGTCTGGCTGAAGCTGCCTCTATGCTCTGGGAAAACTGAACTCCCAGCCTAAAACTGCATTCTGCCGGAGCCGGAGTTCTGTTTTCATTACTGACTTCTTCTGCTGTGGTCGAAAACTTTCCTGACGTTAGGTTGCCCTTGGCTCCAATCCCTTTTGGTCTCACAGATCGCACTTCACTGGTGACGACCAGGTAGTGCCCTCTGTATTTCCTCGTGATGGCTGGTCATTTTGGGGATGCCCACCTGACCCCCATTTGCCCTGAGCTTCCTGGAAGCTGTTCAAGCCCGGGTTTTCTCTTTGTCTCTCTTGCTTACTCTTACTCTCTCTCTCTCTCTCTCTCTCTCTCTCTCTCTCTCTCTCTCTCTCTCTCTCTTCCATCTCTCCCTGTGACTATGGGCACCTCTTCGTCTGTACCTGAAGCCTCACCTCTCAAATGTTTAATAAATAATCTGGCCACACTCTCCCTCACACCAGACATCAACGCAAACTTCTAATCAAATGCTGTACCCAAGATTGGCCTACATATCCACTGGATAATGGCAATCATTGGCCACCAGAAGGCTGCTTAGATCCAAACCTCCTCTGGGACCTTTTTAACTACTGCCAGCATCTGAAAAAGTGGAGGGAGATTCCCTGCATTGAAGGTTTTAGCCTTCACACACAGCACACTGCTCTCTGCTCCTTTTGCCCTCCCTCTCAGGTCCTCTTTGCTTTTAAAACCCTCTCTTCCCCTACTTCTATTCCTGACTTCACAGATTCTTCCTCATTCGACCTAGCAGATGAACCCCCACATTATCCCCCAGCCCCATCTACCCCTTCTCTCCCGCTATACCTTCCTCTTCCTCTGCCTGATTCCATGGATCCGCAGCCTTCCGTATCATCCCCCTCCCCTCCGCCATCTTCTGCCTGCTCCACCTCCTTCTCCTCCACAAAGCCACTCTCTTCCTCTCCCTCTCCTTCCTGTCCGCCGCCTGCCTCTTTCAGTCCTCCTGTTACCAGGTCTAAGGGACTCCTTCCCACCACCAAGACAATCGCACCCCTTCGTGAGGTAGCTGGTCCCGAGGGTGTCATCAGAGTCCACGTGCCCTTCTCCATGTCGGACATTACTCAGCTAGAGAGGAAGTAAGGCTCTTTCACCACTGACCCCACCACTTACATTCGGGAGTTTCAATGGGTCCTGCAAGCATATAGCCTCACTCATCATGACATCTACATGCTCTTGGCCAATACACTTCTCCCTGAGGAAAGGCAATGGGTCTGGAAGCTAGCCCAAGCCCATGCTGATGAAAATCATAGGACCAATCCTAACCACTTCACAGGCCCTCATGCTGTCCCAGAGCAGGATCCCCTATGGGATTACAACACCCCTGAAGGCTTACAGTTTCTTGACCTTTATACATCTAGCCTCTTGGCGGGCCTCAAAATGGCCACCCACAAGGCTGTTAACTTTCAAAACGTGCAGGAGGTCATTCAAAGGAAAGAGGAAACACCTTCAGAATTCCTGGATAGACTAACCAAGGCCCTTCAACAGTACACAATCCTCGACCCAGAAACCCCTGATGGCCATCATGTCTTAATGACATATTTTCTGGCCCAAAGCTACCCTGACATTAAAGCCAAGCTTAAAAAGCTTGAACAGGGCCCTGCTACTCCTCAGACCGAAATCCTCACTGTCGCTTTCAAGGTTTTTCATGGTAGAGAGGATGAAAGTGAACGCCGTAGGCAGAGGGCTGAAAATGCCAAATTCCAAATGTTGGCCCAGGTCATTCAGAGAAGGCCCATCAACACGCTGTCCCAATAAGACACCCCCAGGAGCTTGCTTCAAATGTGGTAAGGAGGGACATTGGACCAGGGATTGTTCTACGCCGAGGACACCCTCCAACCCCTGCTCAAAATGCCATCAAAGGGGACACTGGGGGGCAGACTGCCCAACAACCATGAAGGGAGGTTGGTCAGGCGCCCAGCAACCCCAGCCTCTCCTGGGATTGGCAGAGGAGGATTGATAGAGCCCTGGGCCTCCTCTCCTGACTATTACCATTAAAAAGCAAGAGCCTAGGGTCACCTTCCTGGTGGATGGAAGCTTCATTTTCTTCCTCTTGGATACTGGTGAGTCATACCACACCCTCAAAAACTCCTATTGTCGGGGTAGGAGGTAAACAGATTTTCCCTCAAAAATCTTCCCCCCTTATCATGTTATATGCAGGGATCCCTTTTGTCCTTCACACACTCCTTTCTTGTTATGAGCCATTGCCCCATTTCCCTTCTGGGAAGGGACATATTCTCACTATTAAAAGTCACCATTCACATATCACCCCACACCTCTCCTACCTCTCATTTCCTCATGATGTTCCTAGGGGCAGATAAACCTCCTTCATGCACTCTCCCACGACTATCTAAACCAGTTAATCCTGAGGTTTGGGACACAACTACACCCTTTATGGCTAAATGCAGTCCTATTCATATTGTCTTACGGGACCCTTCAAGATATATTAGTCAACCACAATATTCACTCAAAACCACAGCCCTCCTCGGATTAGAACCCATTATCCAGGATTTATTACGAAAGGGGTATCTCAGGCCTACACACTCTCCTTTCAACACCCCCATTCTGGCAGTTAAGAAACCTAACGGGTCCTACAGGCTGGTTCAAGACCTTCGCCTTGTCAACTCCTCTGTGGTCCCCATCCACCCACTAGAGCCCAACACTTACACCTGCCTCTCTCAGATTCCTGCCACTACTACCCACTTCTCGGTCCTAGATTTTAAAGATGCAATCTTTTCTATTCCCTTGTCATCAGACTCTCAGGATATTTTTGCTTTTACGTGGACTTACCCTCACACCCGCCATTCTCGTCAGCTTACCTGGACTGTCCTCCCACAGGGATTCAGGGATAGGCCCCATCTCTTTGGCCACGTTCTTGCCCAGGACCTCACATCCTTTCACCCGACCTGTCCTGACTCTACTCTCCTTCAATATGTCGATGACCTTCTTCTATGTAGTCCCTCTTGGGAACACTCTCAATTCCACACTGCCCAGCTTCTTAATTTCCTAGCATACAAGGGATATAGGGTGTCTCCCCACAAGGCCCATGTTTCCCAGTTTTCTGTCACCTATCTTGTTTTTTGCCTTACACCCACAAAAAAGGAAATAACACTGGATAGGATGCAACTCCTCTCTGATCTTCCAGTGCCCCATACGAAAGCCGAAATACTATCATTCCTAGGACTAGCAGGTTATTTTAGAGCCTGGATCCCAAATTATTCTCTTCTAGCCAAACCCCTGTATGACCTAGCAAAGGGACCCCCTAGTGAATCTCTTGCCTCCTCCCCCAACTACTACTTCTGTAGGCTTCAGAAACTCCTCTTAAAGGCACCTGCCTTTCGGCTTCCTGATCTTTCAAGACCATTTCATCTATATGTCCATGAAAAAGGAGAGCAAGCACTTGGGGTCTTAGGTCAAAACTATGGGCCTACATTTGCACCTGTGTCATATATGTCCAATAAAGTAGACCCTACCATCCGTGGGTGGGCCCCTTGCTTAAGAGCTCTGGCTGCTGCACAAATTTTACACAAAGAAGCCCCTAAATTGACTTTTGGGGCCCCTTGAACTATCCACTCCCAATATCACTTGAAGAATCTTTTAGCTTATAAGGGCCTTCAAAACCTTCCTCCATCCAGAGTTCTGTCACTCCTCACTTTCTTTCTGGAAAACCCTAATATTAATTTCCTCCCCTGCTCTGCACTGAACCCTACCTCACTGCTCCTAATGACTCCCACGTTTAACACACCAATTCATAATTGCTTGGAAAACTTAGATGATTTCCTCCCCTGTCATTCTTCCATTTCTGAGGGACCACTCACCAAGCCTGACCTTATCTGGTTCACTAATGGCAGTTTCTTTAGCAGAATGGCACACATTGCTCTGGATACACTGTAGTTTCAGCCACTGAGATTATAGAGACCAAAGCTCTGCCTTCAGGAACTACCAACCAGCAGACTGAACTTATAGCAGCCACTCGTGCCTGCCTTCTAGCACAAGGCAAATCCGTCACCCTTTATAATGACTCAAATTATGTCTTCCATATCTTATTATCCCATGCTGCAATATGAAAGGAGCGAGGACTACTTACCACCAAAGGTAATGCAATCACTAATTGGGCTCTTATAGCCAATCTGATAGAGGCCTCCCACTTACCCACCCAGTTGGGAGTTGTCCATTGTAGGTTCCATCAGAAGGACGGCTCTCTCATCACTGAGGGCAATGCCAAAGCTGACCAGGCAGCACGAATGGCTGCCACCACTTCCAATTATGGGCCCCCCTGGGGGACATATAATGGCCACTTTAGACATCTCATCTAAAGCCACTACTTCTTCCAGTAAGAACAAGGATCTTTTCAAGTTCCTTCATACTCTATTCCATTCCAATTCTCAGTCTTTGACCCTCTTTTTACAGAGCTTCTTCTCCCTCACCCCCTCTGACAAAGCCATGCTACAGAATATAGCTTCTAATTGTCAGATCTCTCAGCGGACCAACCCTCATACTCCTTTAAGGCCCAAACCTTTCCCTTCCCACCAAGCCTGGGGACACATTTCCGCTGCTGACTGGCAGGTAGACTTCACCGACATGACCACAGTACGGCACACTAAATACCTCCTTGTCTTTGTGGACACTTTCTCTGGTTGGGTTGAGGCATTTCTCACTTCCAATAAAAAGGCTTACACTGTAGCTTTAATCTTTCTGACAGACATCATCCCCAGGTTTGGTATGCCCACTTCCCTACAATCTGACAATGGCCCTGAGTTTATTTCTAGGATCACACAAAAGGTCTCTCAAGCCCTCTCCTTCAAGTGGCATTTCCCCTGTCCATATAACCCCCAGGCTTCAGGGAAAGTGGAAAGGGTAAATCGTACTCTAAAGGAAGTCCTTACCAAATTGACAATGGAATTAAACTTAGACTGGGTCAAACTTTTTCCCTTGGCTTTGCTTCGAATCAGAGCTCTACCTAAGAAACCATCTTTACTGTCTCCCTTTGAGATAAGGTATGAAAGACCTCTTATACCCCCTGGGTTGGTCATTTCACAAGGACCTCTCACCTGAGATTTGTCTTTGCCTCTCTTGTTTCATCTTCGCTCGGAACTCTGGAAATATCAGGACTGGCTTCTTCCTGACCCAGTCTCCACTCCAAACACTCCTCCCTTAATAGCTGGGAGTCTAATCTATTATAATATCCCAGAGGAGAAAGGGACTCTTGCCCCACAATGGGAAGGGCCCTATCCTGTCATTCTCTGTACCCCCACCGCCACCAAGCTCTCCTTACCAGACAACCGTCTCACCCCTTGGATTCACATATCTAGGTTGAAGCCATATCACCAGGAGGCCCCACCTCCTGATGACAGGACCACCCCAGAGGAACTCAAGAATCACCTCCTGAACCTCCCCTTTACTCCTGCTGTCCACACCCATCTCACCCATTTAAGTTGCAGCTAACACAGTGTTCCCTGCAGAACAATTCCTCTTAAAGAAGGCACAATGAGATTTCTCAACACCCTAGTCTTCTCTAACTGCTTGTTTTTTGTGCTCTGCTTATTTTCTGTGCTCTGTCGGGACTGGTCTTTACCCTCCTCTCCTACCATGTATTTTTTCACTCTTTGGGAACAATACTCAGAACATGGCATGCAGAATGTCTGGGCAGTGGATGCAACTACTTGCTTCATCCACAACTGCACCTCAATTTCCCTAAAATTGTCACCTTCAAAGGCCTTCGTCCCTGGTAGCTGGAACTGGCCTTTCATTTGCTTCCTTTTTGATCAAACAAAAGACTATTGTCATTGGTGACCTGAGATATATAATGGGTGCCCCTATAGGTAATGCAGGTTCCATGGTGAACGTGGTAGCTCTTCTTACCACTCACTTGGTTACCCTGAAGGGTGGACTTCTAGTTACATAAAGTGGCATAAAGCCTCTTCATCTGATAACAATGGATGGTATACTTTAGATATACCTGACCCCAAGGCCAAACGTTGGTACTATGTTGAGTTTGCTGTCTATGCTCGGACAACCTCAGGCAGACCCACAATGTGAATGACTGTTGGCCGCACCCTGAGTACACCACCTAAGGCAACCATCCAGGTAGTCGAACACAATAAGGAGTCAGAATCAAAACTTTGAGATCTTATCCATAGCTCATCCAAAGAGGATTCAAAGCCTTCACCCCCCTCAGGTCCCCCTCCCACATGGCTCAATTTGCTACACCAAACTCTTTGATTATTAAACTCCACCCCTCTTTCTGTGCCTACTTCTCAGTTCTTTCTCTGTGCTTCACTTAGTCGTCCACTTCTAGCAGCGGTCCCATTAGCGGCAGGAAATATTTCAGCAAAAACCTACAATTTCTCTAAGAAAGGACAACTCCTACATGTGACACGTATCCCACTATGGGAAAGTTATTTCACCAATACTTTATTTCCTTTCATCTGTTTCCACCTGACAATAATGAATCCTTTACCCATTTGTTCCTTGAGCTATAGCACCCCATCTAGCCCTGCGTTTATGAAAACCTGGACATTTTCTCTGGTGTAATGGATCTTTAAGTACCTCAATGACCAATGTCTCTGGCACCTGTTTCTTGGTTACTGTAGTTCCTCAGCTGTCTTTGTATACTCCCACCAAATTCCGACAGTTGGCCCTACCTTCCCGCACCCGTAGGGCAGTCTTTCTGCTGGTTCTGGTAGGCCTCACATTAACATCCTCAGTGGCGATTCTTGGACTCTCTGGTGAAGCTATAGGTCATGCTCTATGGGCATCCAATAACCTGCAACAAAAACTGCAGGAAGCACTCGATACCACTGCTGAGTCTCTGGGCTCCTTGCAGTGGTGGTTACTTCATTGGCACAAGTGGATTTACAGAACTGAAGGGCAATTGATCTTCTTACTGCAGGAAAAAGGGCGTACATGCCTGTTCCTCAGAGAGGAATGTTGCTATTATGTTAATGAATCTTGTCTAATAGAAAAAAATGTTGTTAAATTGCAGGAATTATCGACCCAATTGCTAAAACCTACCTCCTCCAATTCCATAACGGGGTTCTTCCAATCCTCTCTTGCCATGTACTTACTACCTATCTTGGGGCCCCTTATTGGGATGCTCCTTTTTTGTGCTCTCTTGCCCTGCATAATGAAGTTCCTTCAAAGCCAACTGCAAAAAAATTTCTAATCAAACATTCAACCAGCTTTTGCTTAGGCACGCCAGCCTCTGATGACCGATGAACCCCCAATATCTCTAAGAGAACAGTTCACTCAGTGCTGAATCTTACTACCAGGCATGATGGAATGCAACGGACATCACATCGCAAGAGTCAACGAGCTTGGAGAACCTCTTAATCTGCCATCCTGGATTAATGAGTCGTTATGTTCTTCTAAGCTTCTTCATGGCCCTTGGCCTCTTCTCTGTCAGTCCCCCAACATGGTACTTCTGCCAAAAATTGATTTTGCTTTAATTTTTATCTTCATTCTGTTTTTATTCGCTCTGATCTTCTTCAGGTGCTGATGATGCCATGTCCAGGCAACGCTTCCAGTATTTCCTAGAGTCTCTGTTACAGGACCAGTGGCTGATACCAACAAACTCCTCCATCCAGGACTGGTTCCATGCCATCGACAACTTGTGGCTTCAGGGAACTTTCATAGACTTCAACCCTACGGAAGTAGCTGTCTATAGCCACTGGGTTTTCGTTCTGGCTACCATGATATACCCAGACCTGCCCCCCGAGCATTCCTCCACTTCCCTTCTAGGCCCCTCAGCACCTTCAAACAGCAGGAAGGAGCTGGATCTGACCAACAGCGCCACACTTCCTAAGAAAACAAAAAGGGAGGAATGTTGGAAAAAGTATAAATGGCAGCCATTCCCCAGAGTAAAAACCCCAACATGGTGCCTAAGAACTTCTTCTTCCTACCTTCTTCTTTTCTGCAGTGACGCAAAAAGTTCCCGCCTGTGTGAACTCTCCCACTGGCGCCAATTTCAAATCTCGCTTGCGGGGAACCTTAGCCCCAATTAGAACTAATTCCTGGGCTGCGGAGCTGATATCTGAAAGAACTTGCCAATAAATGGGTTTCCTGCCATTTATCTAAGCCCTACCATCTCCCCCTGAGTTCTATATAAGCACACAGCTAATTACAATAAAATTGGAATTCTCCCGGCAAAGTGTCTTTGCGTGGGGAATTCTTTCACTCCTGATCAACAACAGGACATTCAAAGGTTCTCCAGTGCCACCTGGTCATGGGAATTTCAGAAATTTGATCATATTTCTTTAGTCATTTTTGAAGGATGAAGTTGGAGGCACTGTGGGTTTTAATTCATGCAGGAATCATTATAGGGTGAGGAAGCTCAATTCAACGAAATCTATGGAGAACTCTCACAGACAAGGCTTCCCAAAGAGTGGCCAAAGGTCACATGAAGCCAGGATCATTGAGGTCTGCAATATGAGGTCCATGTGTGTTTAGACTCTCAACTATGGCTGACAAGTCTTTCAGAATAAAATCATGTGATATCCTGGCTGAGATTCCCAGTGCTCTGTGGAAAGCCACCGTGGCCCTCGATCTCAGTTTCTAAGTGCGATTCTCATGCATGGCCTTCTAAAATCCCAACACATTTCATGGCAATTCTTCTCTGAGGTCAGTTCCAGAACTCAGTCTCTAAGGGGAATCACACCCGAATTCAAGCCCAGGTGGACCCAGTCATCTCTTCAAACAGCCACACAAATGACCACAATTAAAACCAAAACACTCACACATGGTCATCATCTTCTTCCATACAGACACTCATCATAACTTCTGGCTGTAGTTTTCCATGAGGGGTGCAGCCCAAGACAGTGTAACAAATAAGCTCCATTGCCGCTCATTTGCCTAAAGTCAGAGTGGCCTGGACACCCTCCTGTGAACAAGGAGTGATCAGATAGGCCTGCTGTTAATACTGCTCTGAATCTCCAATTTGAGGCCTACTGCATGTCAGGTATAGATTCTTAATATGATTGGGAGTCATGTAAAAACCCAAAAACCTATGGGCTAGGCTCTGCAGGGCTTCGAAGAAATCATTTGACACAAAGGATCCCTATTCTCACTTGATGGGGGTCAGGAACATTACAAATGAAGGCGAGAGACTTCATTCACAATAACTGCTCTTTTGGCCATTTTGGTTTTGGATGCACACATGGGATCTTTCTTTCGATCCATCAGGTGCTGAGAATCTAAGCCACAGCCTCACACAGGGCCAAGAGGCTGATTCAGACACATCCCTTTCCAAAGCAATTAAGCAAAGAACCACAGGTGAGGCCCATTCATTTCCATTTGAAAACTGTTTTCTTCAGGCTTCACAAAGGGGTGGCCTGAGGCAAAGACCTTCCTGACATTCAGGGCAACAGAACAATTGGTAAGCAAAAGGCCCAAAGCAGGGTTTCTCCACTGAGACTTTCCTGGTCACACTGATATCTGTGTTATCTGAGATTCTTGCAATTCCCTTCAGCTAACCTGTACATGGCCATATCACAGAGCTTGGAAGTGGTACATATTTTGGACACAAAACCATGAGCCAATTCTGGAGAGTGGTGAGAATTCAGGAAGAAATCAGGAACTTAGGAAGATAGCAGGTGTTGCCCATGAATAAGGCAACTCGCAGTCTATTCATAAATTGGGCTGGGTGAATGCTGCGAAGGTTTCTACTAGACAGGACACATCAATTGTCGCATTCTTTTTTCTAATGTCTACATCCACGGGTACAGTGAGATACACAGACAAAGAAACTCTCTCTTTGTCAAATGACTTACTAGCAGCAGTCCACTCCATATCAAACAAACCGTGTTTCCTACATATTATCAGATCATGAGACAAAACCACAAAATCACACCCACACCCACAAAGGCACCTGCTTCCCCCATGAAACTCTGTGACTATCCGGAGTCTCCTCTGATTGTTGGTCCATACTATGTTCCCCCGAAATGGCCTGTCTTTTCTCAGATTTGTTTTCCTTTCCACACTCTGTGAAGGTGTCAGGAGCCAGTGGTGAACAACTACCTGCTTTCTCAGGAAAGGTCACTATTCAGAGCTCTCCTGGTATTTGGCCATCCTCATATCTATAGGAACCAAGAAAGACTGACACTCTCCTTGTTAAATCCAAACAAGTGAGCCCACTGGGACTGCGACTGGAATGGCTCCGCATTCCTAAATTCCTGGATCACAAGTTCAGAGAGTTCCATCACCAAGGAAGTGAGGTAGTTTCCTTCTTCTGGAACTGAATGAGGTCACTGCCTTGGCAACAACTTTGTCCTAATAGATGCTTTCAAGGGTCCCATGATATGGAGGCTGCCCCTACTTCCTGTGAAATTTTACAAGTTAGAATTGTATATAAACCATGGGAACCTGGGAACAGCTCTCCATCTAGGACTGGTTTGGTCCATCTTCTCTACATTAAGAAGAGACAGGCTGATTCATACACATCCCTTCATGCTGACCAGGCTGTTTTCCAGAGAAGATGACTTTTCTCTCTCAGGTCTTTCATAGCTGCCTTCATCTTCTCAAGGGATCATTTCTGCATGGACCTGTGACGTTCTCAAGAGGTGGAAGATCCCCTACATTCCTGTATTGTAAGACCAACTCTGTCCCTGCTCTTCTGTAAAGTTAGATTGAGGGAACAGTGTATGGTTAGGGTTAATAACATGTTCAATTTGGGTTAGGAATCTTTCTGAATGACAAATAATGGTATTGGGAAACTATGATATTTACAAGAATATATAGGTGAAATATAAGTATAAAAAAAGAAATCTAGGGAAGATATGAAGGCCAGAAGGGCATTGGGCCCTTTATTGGTATACTTATCTTTGAATTATTTTCTGCATATATGTCTCAGATAAATCGATATACAATGGCATAGGACCTTGTACCTTGGATGATTGAATTTCGAAAAGAACATCCACTCAAAATGGGATAGTCGGTAGGATTAGGAAGATAGTCGGTAGGTTTAGAAAGAATAGTGAGTATAGGATTTAGACCAAAAGTTCTTAAGCAATAGGGTTTCAGGTAGACAGTGAATGTAAATGTCAGCACAAGTGAAGAGTCAGTCACAATAATGAACTGGGGAAAACATGTAGGAAAGCAGATATAAATCGAGACATTACTAAATCAGGCAAAGTATAAAGTGAGGGATAGGATTAGACATTTTCAGGAGGCTTGAGGTTGAATATATAATCTTAGGAAGAAACAAATATGTAGTCACCAATAGGATTGACATTTGAAAGCATTAGGCAACCTGGACAAGGAAGTTTTTAGTAATCCATGCTCACTTCCCATTTAGGCTTTGGTACAATCTTAAGGGTGAACTTTGCTTTTTTTGTCCAGAATATTATTGTGATAAAATGTATATGTAGATCAGGTGACATGAGTATTTCTTCCACCATTTTTTTGAGGAATACTTTGAAGACGTATAAATTAGTATTGAGGGTAGAAAGAGGTGTACCATTTGTGTATGAATATAGAGATAATGCATGAATAGACCATACAATTAATAAATAATATAACTGGTTCCACTTTAAATAACGGATTGAATGGATAACTGAAAAAATATAAGAGATCATATATTGATATAGAATCATTCATAACAACTAGTTATACGTCTAATTGTAATATTAAAGTTATGGTTTATCATGAAGAGTGTATGATTTTTGCTTCAAAAGCGATTATGGAAATCAAAAATAATGTGATTGGAAAGAAGTCTCATGAAAAGACCAGTCAAAAAACATGGAGGAATACATGTTTTCTGAAGCAGAAAGTGATTAAAAGTGAAATAAATGTCTATAAATTTGTGAAGTTGTAAATGAAATATACATACTACAATGTGCATAAACTGAAGAAATAGTAATGTACCAGTGTTGTATAAAAATGAACTTCAAAATACAAATCATGAATCATAGGAATATACTTGCATTGATGGTAAACTGGGTCAGTTACTGTAGAAATATTAGGAGTTATATGTACCCTTCAATGAAGTTAGTTTTCAGTACTAGGAAACAAATATGTATTTCAGGTGAATGAATATTTTTGAGAATCATCGTGTGAAAGGTTGATTATAAATTCACATACATGAACATGAATAAATTTATGGAGTGTATAATAAGACACATATATTTAATTTTTTTAAACATCTGGAGAGTATATATATATATATATATATATATATATATATATACAATACTCACACACAGAATATAAAAAGTAGCAATATATATGCCAATCGAATTACACTGTGAAATATATATCATCCACAGATCCAAAAATATTCATTTTACTGAATATGGATTGATGTATAACTTTTTTCAACTAAGAAGCTCACCCATAGTTTGAATTTTCAGTTCCAACAGCGTTTAGGAAGAGTGATCTCTTCTCACACTTTGTATCTGCCAAGTTATGTAACTCACAAGAATTTACGTGTGATACCAGGTAAGATTCTATATGTGCATATAAAAATAAATGTGCTTAATAGACTAGAGAGAAAGGGAGACAGGAATTCACATATTTGTTAACTTTAAAAACACATGTAGATCTATTTCAATAAAAAAAATTGACTAGATTTATAACTTCTACACTATATAATGCAAAAGGCAAGTCCAAGTATACAACATGCCTCCCCTGAACTGCTTGTAATTCTATTCTGTTTGGGTTTTTTTTCTCTATCATATTAGGATTAGTATTCGGAATCTAGTATGGTATGTGTTAGTGTCAGGGATTCAGTATTTCAAATGTAAAATAGGAAAATGTATCCAATGTGTATGAAAATATGTGCTAAAACAAAATCTTCCCACTCTCATCCAGAACAATTCCTTGACATTACCTTTTCCCCAAGTAAGACACAATTAGAGGAGAACAGTTAGAAAATCTGTGAATACATATCTGGAATGGAATATGCTCAGGAGTTCATAACCTGGGAAGTGGTTGAGGAGTTTCCAAAAGTATGGGACAGGGTAAACACTCTACAAATATGGAGCTCTGCTGGCCTAAAGACTTTTTGAGAAACTGCCGCTGAGGTTTGGCACTTGAAATATATGTTGTTGTCAGGAGCTTTAGCTTTTTTTCTAGTGAGACCATCAAAGATTTGTCTGCATCTATGTGACCTGGAGGACATGGTTTCTTCTTTTCCAATGAACATAAGGCAGCAGTGCTAAATTCTCTCTTTGTAGGTAAACTGTGGCCACTGGGGGCTAAGTGTCTTCCCATGTGGACTGTGAAGCCTTCGGGTCATCCTCCACTTTTCGTGGTGTTCCTCGAGTTGCACTGGGACTTTGGCATTTGCTTCATGAAATACAAGGAGTTCAACTGGGACACAGTGCTGGAGGCAATTCTGTGACATGTGGTGGGTCAGGGTCTGCAGAAGAATGCACCAAACAGGCTTCTATCCCACATAGCTTGCCTCCTTGTCCATAGCAACATGATTCTGAACATTGCCCAGAAACAACTCCATATAACAAGACGACTTTACATGGAAGGGTCTGCTGGCTGCACCATGTCAGTCACAAGCTATTTGGAAGCCAATGGCAGATCCACATGGGCCCACCACAGATGTTTTATCACACACCTGCCCACCACTGCTCTACGCCCACTACTAAGAAGGTGCCAACTTTCTGGCATCTCTGTTCTACACCATTTTCATGAAACCAAGTCAATCAAGGCACTGTCTGGTACACTCATGATCAGCAACAGGAAATCCAAATGTTATCCAGTGCCACCTGGTCATGGGAATTTCAAAAATTTCATGGTATTTATCTAGGCATTTTTCAAGGATGAAATTGGAGGCACTGTGTGATTCAACTCATTCAGAAACCATTAAATGGTGAGGAAGCTCATTTCAATGAAAGCCCTGGAGAACTCTCACAGGAAAGGCCTCCCAGAGAGTGGCCAAAAGGTCACATGAAGCCAGGCCCATTGAGGTCTACAATGTGACGTCCAGGGGTGTTGGGACTCTCAGCTATGGATGCCACATCTTTCAGAATAAAATCATGTGATATCCTGGCTGAGAATCCCAGGGCTCTGTGGAAAGCAACCCTGGGCCTAGATCTCACTTTCCAAGGGTGATTCTCATGGGTGGACTCCTAAAATCCCAACAAAATTTAGGGCAAAACTTCTCTGAAGTCAGTTCCAGAACTCATTCTCTAAGGGAAATCACACCAGAGTTCAAGCCCAGGTGGACCCAGTCATCTCTTCCAACCGCCACAAAAATGAACACAATTCAAACCAAAACACTCCCACATGGCCCTCATCTTCTTTCATATAGACACTAATCATAACCTCTGGCTGGAGTTTTACATGAGGGGAGGAGTCCATGAGAGTGTCCAAAATAACTCTTTTGACCCTTATTGGCCTAAAGTCAGGGTGGTCTGGACACCCTTCATGTGAACCAGGAGTGATCAAATATGCTAGACGTTAATACTGCTATGCTTCTCCAATTTGAGTAAACCTGACTGTCAGGTATATATTTTTTTGCGATTTGGAGTCATAAGGAAACACAAGAACCTCTTCAGGTCTTTGAAGAACCCTTTTGACCCAAGGGATAACTATTCTCACTTGATGGAGTTCAAGACCCTTACAGAGGAAGGTGAGAGACTTCATCCACAGTGACTGCTCTTTAGGCCATTTTGGTTTTGGATGCACACATGGGATCTCTCTTTACATCCATCAGGTGCTGAGAATCTAAGCCACAGCCTCACACAGGGCCAAGAGGCTGATTCAGACACATCCATTTCCAAAGCAATTAAGCAAAGAGCCACAGGTAATGCCCACTCATTTCCATTTCAAAATTGTTTTCTTCAGGCTTCATGAAGGGGTGGCCTGAGGCATAGACCTTCCTCACATTCAGGGCAACAGAACAATAGGTACGAAAAATGCCAAAAGCAGGGTTTCTCCACTGAGACTTTTCTGGTCACACTGATATCTGAGTTTTCTGCGATGCTCGCCATTCCTATCAGCTATCCAGTACATTTCCATGTCATAGAGCTTGGAGGTGGTACATATCTTGGACACAAAACCATGAGCCTATTCTGGAGAGTGGCAAGAATTCCGGAAGAAAACAGGAACTTAGGAAGATAGCAGGTGTTGCCCATCGATAAGGCAAGCCCTAGTCCATTCATAAATTGGGCAGGATGAATGCTGGGAAGCTTTCTACAAGACAGGACACATCCATTGATGCATTCTCTTTTCTCATGTGTACAAGCACAGACACAGTGAGATACACAGACATAGAAACACTAGCCTTGTCAAACGACTTACTAGAAACATTTCACTCCAAACAAAAAAACACCGCCTTCCCTTCCTATTCTCAGAACATGAGACAAAACTACAAACCCACACCCACAACCACAAAGTCACCTGCTTCCCCCAAGAATGTCTGTGACTATCCAGAGTGACCTCTGACTGGTGGGCCATACACAGTTCCCCCAAAATTGCCTGTCCTGGCTCAGATTTGGTCTCCTTGGCCACCTCTATGAAGTGGTCAGGAAACACTGCTGAGCCACTACCTGCTTTCTCAGGAACAGCCGCCATTCAGAGCTTTTCTGGCATTTGGCCATCCTCACATCATTAGATACCAAGAATGACTGAATCTGTCCCTGGTAAATCCAAACATCTGAGACCACTGGGACTAGGACTGGGACTGGCTCTGGTTGCCTGGCTTCCTGGATCCCAAGTTCAGAAAGTTCCATCACCAAGGAAGTGAGGTGAGGTCACTCCCTTCAGGAACTGAATGAAGTCACTGCCTTAACAACCACTTTGTCCTAACAGTTGCTTCCAATGATCCCATGAGTTGGAGGCTGCCCCTACTTCCTGTGACACTTTCACAAGTTAGAATGGTATACCAACCATAGGCAGCCGGGAACAGCTCTCCACTCAGGCCTTGTTTGGTCCATCTACTCTACATTAAGAAGAGAGAGGCTGATTCATACAAAACCCTTCATCCTGACGAGGATGTTTCTAATGGAAGATGACTTTTGCTCTCTCAGATCCTTCATAGCTGTCTACATCTTCTCCAGGGATAATTTCTGCATGGAACTTTGAAGTTCTCAGCAGGTGGAAGATACCCTACATTCCTCGATTTTAAGAACAACTCAGTCCCTGCTGTTCTGTAAAGTTAGATTGAGGGAACAATATATGGTAATGGTTTAAAACCCTTTTGATTTGGTTTAGGAATCATTCTGCTGGATGAATTATGGTATTGGGAAAATGCGAAATTTATAAGAATATACAGGTAAAATATATGTATGAAATCAGAAATCTAGGTAAGATTTGAAGCCCAGAAGGGCATTGGGTCCTTGTTTGGGATACTTAGGTTTGAATTACGTTATGCACAAATGTCTCAGATAAATTGATATACAATGACAAAGAACCTTGTACCTTGGATGATTGAATGTAGAAGAGAACATCCACTCAAACAGGGATAGTCGGTAGGATCTGGAAGATAGTCAGTAGGTTTCCGGAGAAGAGTCAGTATAGGATTTTGACCAAATGTTCTTTAGCAATAGGGTTTCGGTCAGAGAGTGAATGTAAATATCAGTACATGTGAGTAGTCAGTCCCAATGACGAACTGGGAAAAATATGTAGGAAAGCAAATATCAATAGAGAAATCAGGGAATCAGGCAAAGTATAAAGTGAGTGATAGGATTAGACATTTTCAACAGGGTTGAGTTTGAATATATAATCTTAGGAAGAAACAAATATGTAGTCATCAATAGGATTGACATTTGAAAGCATTACACAACCTGGACATAGATGTTTTCAGTAATCCTTGCTCACTTTCCATTTAGGTTTTGTGCAATCCTAAGGATGAACTGTGCCTTTTGTGTCCAGAATATTACTCTGATAAAACGTATATATAGCTCAGATAATATGAGTATTTCTTTTACCATTTCTGGGAGCAAAATTTTTGAAGACATATAAATTAGTATTGGGGGTAAAAGAGGTGTACCCTGTGTCTATGAATATAGAGATAATGCATGAATAGACCATACTGTGAATAAATACTATACCTGTTTCCACTTTAAATAACGGATTGAATTGATATATGAAAATATATAAGAAATCTTATATTGATATACAATCATTCATTCCAACCAGTTATATATCTAATGGTAATTATAGGGTTATGGTTTATCATGAATTTTGTGTGAATTTTGCTTCAAAAGTGATCATGGAAATCGAAAATAATGTGTTTGGAAAATAGTATCATGAAAAGACAAGTCAAGAAACATGGAGGAATACATGTGTTCTGAAGCAGGTTGTGATTGAAAGTGAAACAAATGTGTATAAATTTGCTAACTTGTGGATGAAATATGTTTCCTATGATGTGCATAAACTGAAGAAATAGTAATGTACTAGTGTTGAAAAAAATGAACGTCAAAATACATATCAGGTCCCATAGGGATCTACTTGCATTGCTGTTAAACTGGGTCAGTTACTGTAGAAATTTTAGGATTTGTATGCATTATTCACTAATTTTAGTTGTCACTACTAGGAAACAAATATGTATTTCAGGTGTATGAATATTTCTGAGAATAATCTTTTGAAAATTTCATTATTAATCCACAAATATGAATATGAATGAATTTGGGGAGTGTATAATAAGACACATATTTCATGATGTGAAAAATCTGGAGAGTGTATATATATACACACACACATACACACACACACACACACACACACACACAGACATTAAAATAGCAATATATATGCCAATCGAAATTCACCATGAAATATATACTATCCACACATACATAAATATATATATGAATGAATATGGGTTTATGTATAATGTTGTTCAACTAGGAAGCTCACCGATAGGTTTAATTTTCAGTTCCAACAGCGTTTAGGAGTAGTGATCTCTTACAATTTGTAACTGCCAAGTCAGGCACCCCACAAGAATGCACGTGTGGTACCAGCTAGTATTCTATATGAGCACTTAAAAATTGATGGGCTGAATAGGTACAGAGAAAGGGAGAAGGAATTCACATCTTTGTTAACTTTAAAAACACATGGAGAGCAATTTCAACAAAAAAATTAAATAGATTTATAACTCCTACTGTATATAATGCAAAAGGCAAGTCCAACTCTACACCATGACTCCTCTGAACTGCTTGTATTTCTATTCTGTTTGGGTTATTTTTATCAATCTTATTAGGATTTGTAGTCAGAGTCTAGTAGGGTAGGGGTGAGTGTCAGTAATTCAGTATTTCGATTGGAAAATTGGAAAATGAATTCAATGTGTATGTAAATATGTGCTACACAAAAATCTTCCCACTCTTCTCCAGGACATTGCCTTGACAAGAAAGACCCAATTAAAAGAGAAGAGTTAGAAAATCTGTGAATACATATATGGAATGGAAAATGCTCAGGAGTTCACAACCTTGGAGTTGGTAGAGGAGTTTCCAAAAGTAAGGATAGGGTAAACACTGCACAAACCTGGAGCTCTGCTGGCCTATATAGTTCTTGAGAAACTGCCTCTGAGTTTGGGCACTTGAAATATATGTTCTTGTCAGGAGCTTTAGCTTCTTTGTAGTGAGACCATCAAAGCTTGGTATGCATCTATGTGACCTGGAGAAAATGGTTTCTTATTTTCCAATGAACATGAGGCAGCAGTGCTGAATTCTCTCATTGTAGGTAAACTGTGGGCTAAGTGTCTCCCCATATGGACTGTGAAGCCATTTGGTCATCCTCCAGTATTCCTGGTGTTTCTTGTTGCTGCTCTGGGAGTTTGATATTTGCTTCATGAATTACAAGGAGATCAACAGGGACACAGAGCTGGAGGGAGTTCTGTCACATGTGGTGATTCATGGTCTACAGGAGAATGCACCAACCAGGCTTCTATCCCACATAGCTTGCCCCCTTGACCGTAGCAAACTGATTCTGAACATTGCCCTGAAAACTCTCCATATAACAAGATGCCTTTACATAGAATTGTCTGCTGGCTTCACCATGTCAGTCACAAGCCATTGGGAAGCCAATGGCAGATCCACATTGCCCCACCACAGATGTTTTATCACACACCTGCACACCACTGCTTTAGGCCCACTATTCATTAGGCTCCAACATACTGGCATCTCTGTTCTACACCATTTTCATGAAACCCAGTCAATCAAGGCACTGTCTGGTACACTCCTGATCAGCAATAGGTCATCCAATGGTTCTCCAGTGCCACTTGGTCAGGAAAATTTCAAAAATATCATGGTATTTATCTAGCCATTTTTCATGGATGAAGTTGAAGGCACTGTGGGTTTCAATTCATTCAGGAACCATGAAATGGTGAGGAAGTTCATTTCAATGAAAGGTCTGAAGAACTCTCACAGGCAAAGCTTCCCAAAGAGTGGCCAAATGGTCACATGAAGCCAGGCCCATTGAGGTCTAAAATGTGAGGTCCATGTGTGTTTTGACACAAAAAAGAGTTCAAGCCCAAGTGGACAAACTCATCTGTTCCAACTGCAACACAATTGTCCACATTTGAAAGAAAACACTCCCACATGGCCCTCATCTTCTTCCATATAGACACTCATCATAACTTCTGGTTCGAGGTTTCCATGAGGGGTCACCCCAAGACAGTGTCCAAAATAATCTCCCTTGACCTTCATTTACCTAAAGTCAGGGAGGCCTGGATACCCTTCCTTTGAACCAGGAGTGATCAAATAGGCCTGCCCTTAATACTGCTCTGCTTCTCCAACTTGCGGCTTACTGACTGTCCTGTATAGACTCTTTGTGTGAATTGGAGTCATGAGAAAACCCAAGCACCATGGTTTAGCCTCTGCAGGGCTTTTAAAAACTCATTTGACCCAAAGGATTCCAATGCTCATTTGATGGAGCTCAGGAACCAAAGAGCGGAAGGCAAGAGTCTTCATGCACAATTACTGATCTTATTGCCATTTTGGTTTTAGATGCACATATGGGATCTTTCTTTACATCCATAAAGTGCTGAGAATCTAAGCCACAGCCTCACACAGGGCCAAGAGGCTGATTCAGACTCATCCCTTTCCAAAGCAATTAAGCAAAGAGCCATAGGTTATGCCCATTCATTTCCATTTGAAAACTATTTTTTTCAGGCTTCAAAAAGGGGTGGCATGAGGCAAAAACTTTCCTGACATTCAGGGCAACAGAACAATAGGTAAGCAAAAGGCCCAAAGCAGGGTTTCTCCACTGAGACTTTCCTGCTCACACTGATATCTGAGTTTTCTGAGTTGTTCGCCATTCCCTTTAGGTATCCAGTACATGGCCATGTCACAGTGTTTGGATGTGGTACATGTCATGGAGAGAAATCCATGAGCCTATTGGGGAAATTGGCCAGAATTCAAAAAGAAAACAGGATCTTAGGAAGATAGCAGGTGTTGCCCATTCATAAGGCAAGTCACAGTCCATTCATAAATTGGGCAGGATGAATTATGGGAAGCTTTCTACAAGACAGGACACATCCATTGATGCCTTTTCTTTGCTATGGTCTACAACCATGGACAAAGTGGGATACACAGACATAGAAACACTCGCTTTGTCAAAAGACTTACTAGAAACAGTTCACTCCAAACCAAACAAACCACCTTTACTACCTATTCTCATAACATAAGACAAAACCACAAACTCACACCCACACCCAAAAAGGTATCTTTTTAACTCAAGTAGGTCTGTGACTATCAGGAGTGTCTTCTGACCGGTGGGCCATACTATGTTCCTGCAAAATGGCCTGTCCTGTCTCAAATCAGGCCTCCATGGCCAACTCTGTGAAGTTGTATGGAGCCATGGGTGAGCCACTACCTGCTTTCTCAGAAAAGGCACCTCTTCTGAGATCTCTTGGTATTTGGCCATCCTCACATCAGTAGGTACCAAGAAAGACTGACACTATACTTTGTAAAAACAAACAAGGAGGCCACTGGGACTGGGACTGGAATTGGCTCTGCGTACCTAGCTTCCTGAATCCCAAGTTCAGAGAGTTCCATCACCAAGGAAGTGATGTAGGTCACTTCCTTCAGGAACTGAATGAAGTCAATGCCTTGGCAACCACATTGTCTTAACAGTTGCTTCCAAGTGTCCCATGAGATGGAGACTGCCCCTACTTCCTTGACACTTTCCCAAGTTAAAAAGGTATATCAACCATAGGCACCCGGGTACACCTCTCCACACAGACCAGGTTTCGTCCATCTTCTCTACATTAAGAAGTGAGAAGATGATTCAGACACATCCCTTCATCCTGACCAGGTTGTTTGCCATGGAAGATAAATTTTGCTCTCTCAGATCTTTCATGGCTGCCTACATCTTCTTCAGTGATTTTTTTTCTGCATGGACCTTTGAGATTCTCAGCAGGTGGAAGATCCCCTACATTCCTGTATTGTAAGAGCAACTCTGTCCCTTCTCTTCTGTAAAGTTAGATTGAGGTAACAGTGTATGGTTAGGGTTAATAATAGGTTCGATTTGGGTTAGGGATCATTCTGCAAGATGAATAATGGTATTGGGAACCTGTAATATTTATAAGAATATAGACGTGAAATATAAGTATGAAAACAGAAATCTAGGTAAGATTTGAAGCCCAGAAGAGCATTGGGGCCTTGATTGGGATACTTAGCATTGAATCAATTTCTGCACAGATGTCTCAGAAAAATCCATATACAATGGCATAAGACTTTGTACCTTGGATGATTGAATGTGGAAGAGAACATCCAGTCCAAAAGGGATCATCATTTGGATTAGGATGATAGTCGGTAGGTTTAGAAAGAAGCCAGAGGATAGGATTTGGACCAAAAGTTCTTTACCAATAGGGTTTTGGTTAGAGAGTGAATGTAAATGTCAGCACATGTGAAGAGTCATTCACAATGTTGAACTGGGGAAATTATGTAGGAAAGCAGATATCAATAGAGACATTAGGAAATCAGGCAAAGTATAAAGTGAGTAATAGGATTAGACATTTTCAACAGGGTTGAGTTTGAATATATAATCTTAGGAAGAAACAAATATGTAGTCACCAATAGGATTGACAGTTGCGAATATTTGGCAACCTTAAAATGGATGTTTTTAGTAATCCATGCTCACTTTTCATTTAGGCTTTGATACAATCTTAAGTGTGACCTTTCCTGTTTGTGTCCAGAATATTAATGTGATAAAACATATATGTAGATCAGGTGACATGAGTATTTCTTCCACCATTTCTGGGAGCAATATTTTGAAGATATATAATTTAGTATTGGGGGTACAAATAGGTGTACACTGTGTCTATGAATATAGAGATAATGGATGAATAGTCCATACTGTGAATAAATAATATAACTGGTTCCAATTTTAAATATGGTTTGACAAAATTAGAGGAGAAGAGTTAGACAATCTTTGAATACATATCTGGAATGAAAAATGCTCAGGAGTTCACAACCTGGGAGGTGGTAGAAAAGTTTCCAAAAGTAAGGAACAGGGTAAAAACTCCACCAACAATAAGTTCTGAGAGCCTAAATACTTCTGTAGAAACTCTATCTGAAGTTGGGCATTTGAAATATATGTTGTTGTCATGAGTTTTAGCTTCCTTTATACTGAGACCATCAAAGTTGGGTCAGCATCTATGTGACCAGGAGGACATAGTTTCTTATTTTCCAATGAACATAATGCAGCAGTGCTGAATTTTCTCTTTGTAGGTAAACTGTTGTCACTGTGTGCTAAGTGTCTCCCCATGTGGACTGTGTAGCCATTTGGTCATTCTCCACTTTTCGTGGTGTTTCTTGCTGCTACACTATGAGTTTTGTATTTGCTTCATGAAATACAATGAGTTCAACTGGGACACAGTGCTGGAGGGAGTTCTGTCACGTGTGGTGGGTCAGGGTCTTCAGGAGAATATACCAACCAGACTTCTATCCCACATCGCTTGCCCCCTTGACCATAGCAAACTGATTCTGAACATTGCCCTGAAACCTCTACATATAAAAAGATGCCTCTACATATAAGGGTCTGCTGCCTGAACCATGTCAGTCACAAGCCATTTGGAAGCCAATGGAAGATCCACATATCTTTACCACAGATGTTTTATTGCACACCTGCACACTACTTCTCTTGGCCCACTACTCAGCAGGCTCCAACTTACTGGCATCTCTGTTCTACATCATTTTCATGAAACCTAGTCAATCAAGGCACTGTTTGGTACACTGCTGATAAGCAACAGGACATCCAAAGGTTCTCCAGTGCCAGCTGGTCATGGGAATCTCAAAAATGTCATGGTATTTATCTATTCATTTTTCAAGGATGAAGTTGGAGGCACTGTGAGTTCCAATTATTCAGGAACCATTAAGTGGTGAGTAAGCTTATTTCAATGAAAGGTCTGGAGAACTCGCACTAGCAATGCTTCCCAAAGAGTGGCAAAAAGGTCACATGAACCCAGGCCCATTGAGGTCTACAATGTGAGGTCCATTTGTGTTTTGACTCTCAACTATGGCTGCCAAGACTTTCAGAAAAAAATCTTGTGATATCCTGCCTGAGATAACCGTGCTCTGTGGAAAGTCACCCTGGGCCTAGACCTCAGGCTCTAAGGGAGACTGTCATGAGTGGCCTTCTATAATCCCAACACAATTCATGGCAATACTTCTCTGAGGTTAGTTCTAGAACTCAGTCTCTAAGGGAAATCACACTAGATTTCACCCCAGGTGGAACTAGTCATCCCTTCCAACCGCCAAACAAATGACCACAATTAAACCAAAACACTTTCACATGGCCCTCATCTTCTTCCATATAGACACTCATTATAACCTCTGGCTGGAGGTGTCCATGAGAGGCACAGTCAAGACAGTGTCAAAACTAAGCTCGTTGCCACTCATTTGTCTAAAGTGGGGCTGGCCTGGACACCCTTCATGTGAACCAGGAGTGATCAAATAGGCCTGCCCTAAATACTGCTCCACTTCTCCAATTTGAGGCCTACTGACTGTCAGGTATTGATTCTTTATGTGAATTGGAGTCATGAGAAAACCCAAGCACCTATGGGCAAGCCTCTGCAGGGCTTGAAGAACTCAGTTGACCCAAAGGGTCCCTCTTCTCACTTGATGGAGGTCAGAAACCAAAGAGAGGATGGGAAGAGACATCATCCAAAATGACTGATTTTTTGCCATTTTGGTTTTGGATGCACACATGGGATCTTTATTTAGATCCATCAGGTGCTTAGAATATATTCCACAGCCTCACACAGGTCAAGAGGGTGATTCAGAAACATCCCTCTCCAAAGCATTTAAGCAAAGAGCCACAGGTGATGCCCATTCATATCCATTTGAAAACTGTTTTCTTCCGGCTTCACAAGCAGGTAGCCTGTGGCAAAGACCTTCCTGACATTCAGGGCAATAGAACGATATTTAAGCAAAAGGCCCAAAGCAGGGTTTCTCCACTGAGACTTTCCTGTTCACAACAATATCAGTATATTCTGAGATGCTCTTTTTCTCTTCAGCTATTTAATGCATGGGGTTGTCACAGAGCTTGGAGGTGGTACATATTTTGGACAAGAAACCATGAGCCTATTCTGGAGAGTGGCCAGAATTCAGGAAGAAAACAGAAACATAGGAAAGTAGTAGGTGTTGCCCATTCATAAGGCAACTCGCAGTCCATTCATAAATTGGGCAGGATGAATGCTTGGAAGCTTTCTACTCGACAGGACACATCAATAGATGCATTCTCTTTTCTAATGTCTACAATCACGGACACAGTGGGATACACAGACATAGAATCACTCACCTTGTCAAAGAACTGTCTAGAAACAGTCCACTCTAACCCAAAAAAAAACCACCTTTTCTACCTATTATCAGAACATAAGACAAAACCACAAACTCACACCCATATTCACAAAGGCACCTCCTTTCCCAAGTAGGTCTGTGACTATGCCGAGTGTCCTCTGACTGGTGGGCCATACTATGTTCCCCCGAAATGGCATGTCCTGTGTCAGATCTGGTCACCTTGGACAACTTTGTGAAGTTGTCAAGAGCCAGCGGTGAGCCACTACCTGCTCTCTAAGGAAACGCCCCTCTTCAGAGCTCTCCTGGCATTTGGCCATCCTCACATCAGTAAATCTCAAGAAAGACTGAGTCTGTCCTTGGTAAATCAAAATAAGTTCTACCACTGTGAATGGGACTGGGACTGGCTCTGGGTGCCTGGCTTCCTGGATTCCAAGTTCAGAGAGTTCCATCATCAAGGAAGTGAGGTGAGGTCACATCCTTCAGGAACTGGATGAGGTCACTGATTTGGCAACCACTTTGTCCTAACAGTTGCTTCCAAGGTTCTGATGAGATGGAGGCTGCCCCTACTTTCTGTGAAACTTTCAAAAGTTAGAATGGTATATCAATCATTGGCACGCAGGAGCAGCTCTCAACACATGCCTGGTTTGGTCCATCTTCTCTACATTAAGAAGAGAGAGGCTGATACAGACACATCCCTTCATCCTGACCAGGTTGTTTGCCATGGAAGATGACTTTTGCTCTCTCAGGTCCTTCATAGCAGCCTGCATATTCTCCAGGGATCATTTCTGCATGGACCTTTGAGGTTCTCAACAGGTGGAAGATACTCTATATTCCTGTATTTTAAGACCAACTCTGTTCCCGCTCTTCTGTAAAATTAGATTGAGGGAACAGTGTATGGTTATGTTTAATAACAGGTTCGATTTGGGTTAGAAAGGAGACTAAACAGTTGAGCAAACAGGGTTCTACAGTTAGCAATAATATGAGGATTATTAATGGACCAGCCAGGATGGATAAAAACGTAGTTAACCAGGAGGATTGTGTGAACCAAGACTCAAACCATCCTTTTTGGGCCACTTTCTCTCGTTGATGCTCTTCAAGGCGTTTTCTTAATTTTCTCATAGATTCTTTTACAACTCCAGGATTGTCGTCATAAAAACAACATTCTTCCCTCAATGCAAGCACAAAGGCCTCCTTCTCTCATGAAGAGGAGTTCCAACACTCGCCTGTTCTGTAAAACAACTTCAGAGAGAGAGAGGTTACAGATTCCTGTAAAGCTGTGATGGATGTTTTTAATATCTTATGTTTTCGTCTATTGCTGCTTCTAATTGTATCATTTGTTTTGTCCCATGGGCAAGGGCAGTTGTTCCTTTGCCCACCCCTGAAGCAACTATTGTTAATAATAGGATGGCTAAAGTGAGGGATACAGGTTCCAGGTGGAACCGGGTTGTATGCCCCCCTATTTGAACTTTAAATGAACCTGCATCATGATAGAGTACTCTGGAAAACATCTGCATCATTACATAATTAATCACATCTGTTGACCATTTTATGAAAAAATAAACAATGTAAAAGTGTATAGAATTATACTGTTGTAGGGATGGACAAGGCAAGGCTCCTAAGATAGCACCGAAGACAGAAAAACAGTCTTATTTGGTTGCATCCGGATTTACAGGGCATTGCCTCTGTTGTAATCAATTAATCCCCTGAACCCCAAGTTTCGGTAGTTTTAGAATTTGTACCCAACATGTAAGGGAAGGGGCTCAGAAGTCCACAGTCTGCAGAAGTTCACAAAAAACAGTTTTTGTTTCTGTTTTTTTCTTTCCTCAGTTCTTGGCAAGTTAACTGTTCAAGGACACCTAGGAAGGAAACAGCTTTTTGTTTCTTTTTTTCTCCCTGCCAGGTGTCACCACGGAGCCCAGTTGGTAAATTTTTAATCTTAGAAATGTAGGCATCTCTGTGAAGTCCCAGCTCAAGGCCAGAGGCATTGTTCACATATTTTGTGAAAAACTAGTAAGGGGGTGTCTAGCTTAGGAGTGGTGATTCTTCCAGCCAGTGGCCAAGTAGAACAGGACAACACGAAAAGAGGACGTTTATCTAAATTGAACTCATTCAGAGGGACTCTTTTGCTGAAAGACCTAAAATAAGCCTTGGTGAAGACTTCTGGAGAAGGTCATTTAAGACATTTCTCTGGGCCTGGTACAGACCGGGAAGACGGGGTAGTCGAGGCTGAGAGCAGCTCAGTGGATCTGAGAATGAGGAAGGAGAGATGAAAAAGAATAATGGGAAAAGCGTTTGGGATTTTCCTAGCAACAAAAACTTGAGCAGTAGAATGGGTAGAGCAGAGGGGTAGACGGGAGTGAGTATCCCACAAAGCCTGTGAGAGACTTTAAATTTTTAGTAACCTGTTTTCAGTGATCACAAAGCAACTTTAAAGGCCATTTTCATTACATCTTGGATAGTGGTCTGAGGGCTCTTCTCAGCTGGTTTGATCTTTGGGTTAGCTTGTTAGATTACCTGGTGGGACCCAGTGCGGGCACTGTCAAGAGAAGAGAAGAGTGAGTGGGTTGAGGGGTGCCTCAGTACCTGCTACCTCAGCAAGAAGGCAATGGTCTGAGATCTGGCAGAGGTTTGGGTTTCTGTTCTAGTAATTGGAGGGGAGAAATCAGGTTGCTGAGGTGGGAATGACAGCAGAGAGTCTAAAGCAGAAGGCTGAGGATGAGGAACTATTGGAAAAGCATTGTACAGGATGTGAGAGAAGGAGGGAAAAGGACTCCACATAGGGAAATTTCCTTCCACCCTTTTGAGCACTTGATGAAGTTAAAAAGGTCACGCAGAATTTGAGGATCTAGAGACCCCTCTGTGGGCCATAGTTTTTGGTTGTCTAATCGGTAATGTGGCCAATGCTGTGTACTGAATTTGATGAGGAGTTTGGTTCCACCAGGCAGCCCCTGTATGCTCACATCCCCATGACTTACAGAAGAAGTCGGCTTTTCCCACACACAGCCCTGGCTGTTTGTGGCTTTGATAGTCGGCCGGGCAAACATAGTAATCTAGGCTAGCCAATCTGATTCTGGCTCGGGTGTCCCTGCATTTATAATGTTTGTTTCCATTATCTATGGTAGGGAAGGGATTTAATTGAATATTAGTGGGATCCTCTTCATCAAGGATATCCCAATAGGAACGACCTATAGCCAGCTGAAAACTGTCTGGGTGGAGAGATGGCCACCAGGTCCCTAAGGGAGATGTATGCAAGATGGACCATACTTCTTGTCTAGTAGGATTTGTGATCAGCCATCGCTGCTGAACGGGCTGATGAATGTTAGGATTACTGGTGGCCAAGGGGAGAGTCTATAGACTTATCCACATGGCGAATACCTAATTTGAAATGGTTACCAGTCTTTTCCAGTTTCCAACCAGAATCTGGAAACTGCGCAGGCTTGAGATGAGAGGCATGGATCCAGGAAGTGATTCCCTCTACTTTTACCACTGAAGGAGTTTGAAGTAGCACCTGGTATGTTCCTTTCCAGTGGGGTTCCAGGGATGACACTTGATGTCGTCTTATGTAGATGAAGTCTCTTACTTGATATTGATGTGGAGTCCCCTCGTCCCCAGGTTGGTAGGCAGTGGCCAGCTGTTTCCACAGGTATAGCTGAGTTCTTCCAAGAGCTTTAAGTCTGTCAAGCAAGGGGGTGTGGAATGGATCGTTAGGCCTTAGAGTTGGGGTTAGGTCCCTTACTGGAGGAGCAGCACCATAAAGAATTTCATAGGGAGTGAGTTTACACAAAGAAACAGAGGGAGTATTTCTCGCATGAAACAGTGCATCAGGCAAGAGAATAGTCCAATCATTTATGCCGTTCTCTAAGCTTAAATTTGTTAAGATCTCTTTAATGGTTCTATTTATTTTTCTACCTGTCCTGAGCTCTGGGGTGTATAAGCACAATCTAACTTCCAATTAATCCTCAGGGTCCTGGTTAACCCCTGACTTACCTGGGCCATGAACACCGGTCCATTATCAGACCCTATTACCTTAGGCAGACCGTATCTTGGAAAAATATCTTTCAGGATCTTCTTGAAAACTATTTGTGCCATTGTTTGTTTGTTTTTTGTTTTTGTTTTTTGTGTGTGTGTGTGTGTGTGTGTGTGTGAGGAAGGCTTCAATCCATCCTGAAAATATATCTATAAAGACTAGGATATTTTTAAGTCCATACCTTTCTGGCTTAATTTCAGAAAGTCCACTTCCCAGAATTTTCCTTGTCTGGTTCCTCATAGGTGCTTTCCTGCAGGAAGCTTGGAAGGGTAAGCATTAACCAATTGACAGACCCAACAGGCTTTTGTTACCTGTTCAGATATTTCCTTTCGCTGTGAGTCGATTAGTGGAAAACTCTGTTCTTGATCCTTCAGGAATGCCTGTAGTTTCTTTGTACCAAGGTGAGTGAGTTGATGTACATTTGTAACGTAGTGTAGGGCTTTCTGAAATTGAAGGCTGGGCTCAGTGAAGTTGAGGCGTTCAGTGTCAGTGTCCTTTGATGTTATCAAAAACTTCCTGGTGCTCAGGGGTCCATTGGAAATGGGGATCTCCCTTTAACAGGGGGTATGAAGGAGCAACTAAGGACCCAAACACAGGTATCCATAACCTGCAAAAGCCATCAGTCCCATGAAACTCTCTGAGTTGTCTCCTGTTAGATGGGGGTGGTATCTGCAAAATGGTTTGTTTTCTGGGCTCAGTTAGCCATTGTTTACTGCCCCTAAGGGAATATCCCAGGAAGATGACTTTATGCTAGCAAATTTGGGCTTTTTTGTCAGAAGCTCTATACCTGAGTTTAGCAAGGTCGGATAATAGTGCTTGGGACCCAGACTCATAGTTTTTCTTGGTGTTGGCTGCCAGTAGCTTGTCATCCACGTATTAAAGCAGTGTGACTTTGAGGTGCATAGTTCTGAAGTTGTTGAGATCTCTGCAGAGGGCTTCATCAAAGAGAGTGGGGGAGTTTTTGAAGCCCTGTGGGTGTCTTCTCCATGTTAGTTGACCAGACGTTCTGGTTTCTGGGTCTACCCACTCAAAAGCAAACAGCAACTGACTATCTTTATTCAGAGGCAAGCAAAAGAAAGCATCTTTTACGTCCAGAACAGTATACCATTTCCTCTCAGGGTTCAGAGTGCTAAGCAGATTGTCCGGATTAGGTACCGTGTGTTGAATGTCCTGCACTCTGTTGTTGATCTCTCTTAGGTCTTTAACGGGGCGATAGTCCCCAGTTCCTGGCTTTTTTTTTCTGGTAGCAGGGAAGTGTTCATGGCCGATTGACAGGGCCTTAGGACCCTAAGGCCAGATATCTCTGAATATGGGGCCTTATCCATTTTTAGCTTTTTTTTTTTGCTTAGAGGATATTGTTTGACATTGATTGGTGAGTCTGAGGTTTTTAACTCCACTGTTATTGGAGGTTTTTTCATGGCCAGGCCTAAACCAGCAGTTTTTGTCCAGGTATCTAGGTAATCTGTTATCCATTTCTGGGGTAGCTTGCCTGTTTGATCAGCTTCGGGGGTGTGAATAGTTGATGTTAATCTTCTACTAACATAGTTAAAGCTGTGACTATAAGAGTTTTTACTGAAGGATTTAGAAATTTCATTTCAGGGACTTCAGGGTTAAAAGTTATTTTGGCCCAGAGCATGGTGAGCAGATCTCTGCCCATTAATGGGTCCAGGCATTCTGGGATTACAAGGAAGGAGTGATGGATGTTTTCTTTCCCCAGGTCCAATGTACTCTTAGTTGTCTAAGCCCGATATTTACTGCCATTAGCCCTTTGAACTACAGACCTTTTATTTGATAGAGGGCCCAATGGGGCCTTAAGGGCTGAGTATACTGCTTCTGTATTCACTTCAAAGTTTACTGGGGTCCCCTATACTTCAAAAGTTACCCTGAGTTAGGGGAAAAGATCTGAGCCCCGACTTTCTTAGTTATCCTCCAGAGTCAGAATGTCTGGCTGCCGTGGCGAAGTAGAAAGATCCTTCTGGGGGCCATCCGACTCCAAAGGTGGATCATTCTGAGACACAGAATCTGCCAGGTCTGGCGTTTTACTGAAAAAGAAAGATTTTGAGCCCTTAAGCAGACTTTGGTCCAATGATCAAGGATCAGGCACAGAGGCATTGAAGTGCCCTGTCCCATTAAGAAAGATACACAGACAGTGAAAGCAAGGAAACACGACACAGACAAGACAAGACAATAAAGACAGGGAATGGACATCCAATACTGAAACCAGGACTGAGTAGCTGGCAAAACTCGATGGGCTGCAATACCGAATCCGAAACAAAATGTCACTGAGTCGAGGAGACTATTGTTCCTCGAGTTCCCGAGTCCATTCCCCAGGGACATGGCCTGTGGCTGTATGACATATCTGTCAGCCACCGTCAGAGAGAGCTCACACTCGTCACCGATAGCAATTTTGCCAAGCCCTAACCTGAAAACTGAAACCAGAAAGAGGGGCCTTATTTAACCCACAGGAGCTTATTGGGGGTCTTTCGTCTGTGGCTGCTGGATCTCGCTGGGGCCACCAGATGTAAAGATCGGTCGAGCATTGGAGGAGGAGACCACCAAGAGACTGTCTCATGCACCAGCAAAGGGTTAATTGCGGGTCTGGCATGCAAGGACTCAGAGCTCACTTGAATAGAGCAGAGAGCCCTGAGAACAGCTTAAGAAGTGCTTATATACTTTCCTTGGAGAGGGCAGGGAGGGAAGTTTATTTATGGGTCAGGGTGAGTGGGCGGTTTGCGTGCAAATGGGTGACGGAGTACATTCTGCAGTTTGGCAGTTGGGGACAACACATTCTGGGACCAAGAATAGCAAACAGTTCACAAGATTTCAACAGTGTTTTCTTAATCATACAGAAAAACAGCAAGTGACAAGTACCTATTTTATTAACCTTTCAATATAAGTATGAAAACAGAAATCTAGGTAAGATTTGAAGCTCAGAAGTTCATTGGGCCCTTGATTGGTAAACTTATCATTGAATTACATTCTGCACAAATGTCCCAGAAATATCGATATACAATGGCATAGGACCTTTAACCTTTTCTGAGGTCAGTTCCAGAACACACTATCTAAGTGGAATCACACCAGAGTTCAAGCCAAGTTGGACCCAGTTATCTCTTCCAAAAGCCACACAAATGACCACAATTAAAACCAAAACACCCCACATGGCACTAATCTTCTTCCATATAGACACTCATCATAACCTCTGGCTTGAAGTTTCCATGAGTGGTGCAGCCCAAGACAGTGTCCAAAATGACCTCACTTGCCCCTCATTTGCCTAAAGTTAGGGTGGCCTGGACATCCTTCCTGTGAGCCAGGAGTGATCAAATAGGCCTGTTGTTCATACTTCTCTGCTTCTCCAACTTGAGGTCTATTGACTGTGGGGTTTAGATTCTTTAAGTGAATTTGAGTCATGAAAAAACCAAGCACCTATGGCCTAGCCTCTGCAGGGCTTTGAAGAACTCATTTGACCCAAAGGATCCCTATTCTCACTTGATGGAGTTAAGGACCCTACAGTGGAAGGCGAGAGACTTCATCCACAATGACTGCTCTTTTGGCCATTTTGGTTCTGGATGCACACATGGGATCTTTCTTTAGATCCATCGGGTGGTGAGGATCTAAGCCATCGCCTTACACAGGGCCAAGAGGCTGATTCAGACACATCCCTTTCCAAAGCAATTAAGCAAAGAGCCACAGGTGATGCCCTTTTATTTCCATTTGAAAACTTATTTGTTCAGGCTTCCCAAAGTGTGGGGCAGAGGCAAAGACATTCCTGACGTTCGGGGCCACAGAACAATAGGTAAGCAAAGGCCCAAGGCATGGTTTCTCCACTGAGACTTTCTTGGTCACACTTATATCTGAGTTTTCTGAAATGCTCCCATTCCCTTCAGCTATCCAGTAAATGGACATGTCACAGAGCTTGGAGGTGGTACATATCTTTGACAAAAATCCATGAGCCTATTCTGGAGAGTGGCCAGAATTCAGGAAGAAAACAGGAACTAAGTAAGATAGTAGGTGTTGCCCATTCACGAGTCAAGCGCAGTCCATTCTTAAATTGGGCAAGATGAATTCTGGGAAGCTTTCTTCTAGACATGACATACCCATTGATGCATTCTCTTTTCTAATGTCTACAACCACGGACACAGTGGGATAAACAGACTTAGAAACACTCGCATTGTCAAACGACTTACTAGAAACAGTCCACTCCAAACTATACAAACCGACTTTCCTACCTATTCTCAGAACATGAGACAAAACCACAAACCCACACCCATACCCACAAAGGCACCTCCTTCCCCCAAGTACATCTGTGACTATCTGAAATGTCCTCTTACTGGTGGGCTATACAATGTTCCCCCAAAATGGCCTGTCCTGTTTCAGATCTGGTCTCCTTGGCCAATTCTGTGGAGTTGGCAGGAGCCAGCAATGAGACAGTACATGTTTTTACAGGAAAGGCCCCTCTTCAGAGCTTTTATGACATTTGTCCATCCTCACATCAGTAGATACCAAGACTGACTCTGCCCTTGGTAAATCCAAACAAGTGAGACCACTGGGACTGGGAATGGGACTGGCAATTGGTGCCTGGATTCCTGGATCCCAAGTTCAGAGAGTTCCATCACCAAGGAAGTGAGTTGAGGTTACTTTCTTCAGGAATTGAATGACGTCACTGCCTTGGCATCCACTTTGTCCTAACAGATGCTTCCAAGGGTCGCAATGAGAAGGAGGCTACCCCTACTTCCTGTGACACTTTCAGAAGTTAGTATGGTATATCAAGCATAGGCACCCAGGAGCAGCTCTCCATACAAGCCTGGTTTGGTCCAATTTCTCTACATTAAGAAGAGAGCGGCTGATTCAGACACAACCATTCATCCTGACCAGGTTGTTTGCCATGGAATATGACTTTTGCTCTCTCAGGTCCTTCATAGCTGCCTACACCTTCTCCAGGTATCATTTCTGCATGGACCTTTGAGGTTCTCAGCAGGTGGAAATTCCCCTACATTCCTGTATTGTAAGACCAACTCTTTCCCTGCTCTACTGTAAAGTCATATTGAGGGAACAGTGTATGGTTAGGTTTAAAAACATGTTCGATTTGGGTTAGAAATCATTCTGCAGGATGATTAGTGGTATTGGGAACCTGCAATATTTATAAGAATATAGAGGTGAAATATAAGTATGAAAACAGAAATCTAGGTAAGATTTGAAGGTCAGAAGGGCATTGGGCCCTTGATTGAGATACTTAGCTTTGAATTACATTCTGCACACTTGTCTCAGATAAATCTATATAGAATGGCATAGGACCTTGTACCTTGGATGATTGATTGTAGAAGAGAACATCCACTGAAACAGGGATAGTCCATAGGATCAGGAAGATAGTCGGTATCTTTAGGAAGAAGAGTGAGTATATAATTTGGACCAAAAGTTGTTTAGCAATAGGGTCTTGGTTAGAGAGTGAAGGTAAATGTCAGCACATGTGAAGAGGTAGTCACAATGATGAACTGAGTAAAATATGTAGGAAAGCAGATATCAATAGAGACATTATGAAATCAGGCAAATATAAAGTGAGTGATAGAATTAGACATTTTTAACAGTGTTGAGATTGAATGTATAATCTTAGGAAAAAACAAATATGTAGTCACCAATAGGAATGACATTTGAAAACATGAGGTAACCCTGACATAGATGTATTTAGAAATCCATATTCACTATCCATTTATGCTTTGGTACAATCATAAGTTTGATTTTTGCATTTTGTGTCCAGAATATTACTGTGATAAAAAGTATATGTACATCAGGTAACATGAGTATTTCTTCCACTATTTCTGGGAGCGATATTTCAAGACTTATAAATTTGTATTCAGGTACAAAGAAGTGTACCCTGTGTCTATGTATATAGAGATAATGCATGAATAGACCAAACTGTGAATAAATAATATAACTGGTTCCACTTTAAATAATGGATTGAATTGATATCTGAAAATATATGAGAAATCATATATTTTCATAAAATCATTCATTCCAACCAGTTATATATCTAATGTTAATGTTAGGGTTATGGTTTATCATGAAGTGTGTGAGAGTTTTGCTTTAAAATTAATTATGGAAATAGAAAATAATGTGTTGGAAAGGAGTCTCATGAAAAGACCAGTCAAGAAACATGGAGGAATACATGTGTTCTGAAGCAGGAAGTGATTGAAAGTGAAACAAATGCCTATAAATTTGCTAACTTGTGGATGAAATATATATCCTGTGATGTGCATAAACTGAAGAAAAAGTAATATACCAGTGTTGAATAAAAATGAGCATCAAAATACACATCATGTCCCATAAGAATCTACTTGCATTAATGTTAAACAGGGTCAGTTACTGTAGAAATATTAGGATTTGTATTCACCATTCACTGAAATTAGTTGTGAGTACTAGGAAAGAAATATGTATTTCAGGTTGATGAATATTTCTTAGAATAATCTTGGGAAAAGTTGTTTATAAAGCCACATACAAGTATATGGATGAATTTAGGGAGTGTACATTAAGACCCATATGTTTCATATTTTGAAAATCTGGAGAGTATATATATATATATATATATATATATATATATATATATATATATATATATATATATACATACACACACACACACGCACACACACACACAGAGACATTAAAATGTAGCTATATATATGCCAATCGTAATTCTGCATGAAATATATATCATCCACAGATACAAAAAATATTCAGTTTACTGAACATGGAAAATCCCAAAGAGTGGCCAAAAGTCACAAGAAGCCAGGCCCATTGAGGTCTACAATGTGAGGTCCATGTGTGGTTTGACTCTCATCTATGGCTGCCAATTCTTTCAGAATAAAATCATGTGATATCCTGGCTGAGATTCCCAGTGCTCTGTAGAAAGACAACCTGGGCCAAGATCTCATTTTCCAAGGGCGACTCTCAAGCATGGCCTCCTAAAATTCCAACACAATCCCTAAAAATACTTCTCTGATGTCAGTTCCAGAACTCAATCTCTAAGGGGAATCAAACCAGAGTTGAAGCCCTGGTGGACCCAGTCATCTCTTCCAACCGCCACACAAATGACCACAATTAAAACCAAAACACTCCCACATGGCCCTCATCTTCTTTCATAAAGACGCTCATCATGAGACCCGCGTCCGACCGGCGGATCAGGCCCAGCGGCCTGCTGGTGTGGTAGACACGTCACCCGTCATCCCAATTGGAGTAGGGGCAGAGCAGAGCCTTCGCCCGCGGTCGGAGCAGACCCAGCGGCCCGAGAGCGTCGTAGTCACGTCAACCCAATTGGAGAAGGGACAGAGCAGAGCCGCCACCCACTCCCAGAACAGGTCCAGCGACCTGCTGGCGTAGTAGTCAAGACACCCCAATTGGAGTAGGGGCAAAGCAGATCCTCCACCCACGCCCGCAAGGTAGGCAGGCCTGTGACAGACTGGCGGAACAGGCCCAGTGGCCTGCCGGCGTGGTAGACACGTCACACCACTTGGGGGAGGGGCAGAGCAGAGCAGAGCCGCTCCCCGAGCCCGCATCAGGCCCAGCGGCCCGCCGGCATGACAGCCACATCACCCCATTTGGAGTAGGGGCAGAGCAGAGCCGCCGCCCGAGCCTGCAAGGTAGACAGACTTGTGACCGACCGGCGGAACAGGCCCAGCGGTCTACTGGTGTGGTAGACACGTCACACCAATTGGAGGAGGGGCAGAGGAGAGCCACCTCCTGAGCCCGCAAGGTAGGCAGACCTGCGACCTACCGGCAGATCAGGCCCAGCAGCCTGCTGTTGTGGTAGACATGCCACCCGTCACCCCAATTGGAGTAGGGGCAGAGCAGAGCCTTCGCCCGCGGTCGGAGCAGGCCCAGCGGCCCGACAGCGTCGTAGTCACGTCAACCCAATTGGAGCAGGGACAGAGCAGAACCGCCACCCACGCCCAGAACAGGTCCAGCGACCTGCCGGCGTAGTAGTCACGACACCCCAATTGGAGTAGGGGCAGAGCAGATCCTCCACCCAAGCCCGCATGATAGGCAGGCCTGTGACAGACTGGCGGAACAGGCCCAGCAGCCCGCCAGCGTGGTAGAGAGATCACCCCAATTGGAGCAGGAGCAGAGCTGCCGCCCGCCCCTGCAAGGGAGACTTTTCAACTATACAAGAGCAATATAAATATATAGGGGGAAAATTTAAAAAATACAACAGTTTCACCAAGCAGAAAGAAACACGAGCAATATGAAAAGACAAGGAAAGAAAGGACCACAAGCAATGCAGGTCAACTCAACTTTAGAAGAGGGAATAGCTGCAACAGATGGAATGTCAGATAAAGAATTCAGGATATACATGCTGCAGATGATCTGGAGTCTCAAGGAAGACATTAGACAGCAAAATCAGACAATGAAAGATCACTTCGACCACTTCGACAATGTAGTACATAAACAAATCCAAGAAGCAAAAGATCAACTATACAGGGAGATAGAGGTAATAAAAAACAAACAAACAGAAATCCTAGAAATGCAGGAAGCAATAAACCAACTTAAAAACTCAATTGAGAATACTACCAGCAGAGTAGAACACTTAGAAGATAGAACATCAGACAATGAAGACAAAGTATTTGAACTTGAAAAGAACATAGACAGCTCAGCAAAACTGTTAAGAAACCATGAGCAGAAATCCAAGAAATATGGGATAATATAAAGAGACCAAACTTAAGAGTCATTGGGATACAGGAAGGTATAGAGGTCCAAACCAAAGGAATGAGCCACTTATTCAAAGAAATAATACGAGAAAACTTCCCAGACTTGAAGAATGAGACAGAATCCCAAATCCTAGAAGCATACAGGACGCCGAATGTGCAAAATCATAAGAGATCCACACCTAGACACATTATAATGAAGATGCCCAACATACAGAATAAGGAGAGAATTTTAAAAGCTACAAGAGAAAGGAAGCAGATTACATTTAGGGGTAAACCAATCAGGATAACAGCTGATCTTTCAACACAGACTCTGAAAGCTAGAAGATCCTGGAATAACATATTTCAAAAACTGAAAGACAATGGGTTCCAACCAAGAATCATTTATCCAGCGAAATTAAGCTTCAGGATGGAAGATGAAATTAAAACCTTCCACGATAAACAAAAGTGAAAAGAATTTGCAGCTCGAAAACCATGTCTTCAAAACATCCTCGGCAAACATTACAGGAAGACGAAATGGAAAATAACAATGAAAACCAACAGTGGGAGGTAGGACAGTAAAGGGGGGGAAAATAATCAAAAAGGAAAACAAACCATGTTTAGTAACAAAAATACACAAATATGGCTGGAAGAACAACCCATATCTCAATAATAACCCTAAATGTTAATGGCTGAAACTCACCAATCAAGAGACACAGGCTAGTAGAATGGATCACAAAACAAGACCGAACAAAATGCTGCCTACAGGAGACGCATTTGATAGGAAAAGACATACATAGACTGAAGGTGAAAGGTTGGGAAAAATCATATCACTCATATGGACTTTGGAAACAAGCAAAAGTGTCCATACTCATATCAAATAAAATAGATTTCAAGCCAAAGTTAATCAAAAGGGATAAAGAGGGACACTACATACTGCTCAATGGAACCATACACCAACAAGACATAACTATCCTAAATATATATGCCCCAAACAATGGTGCAGCTATGTTCATCAAACAAACTCTTCTCAAGTTTAAGAGTCTAATAGACCAACATACAATAATCATGGGAGACTTCAACACACCTCTCTCACCACTAGACAGATCTTCCAAACAAAAGTTGAATAAGGAAACTATAGAACTCAATAACACAATTAATAACCTAGACTTAATTGATATATATAGAATATACCACCCAAAATCAATCAGTTACACTTTTTTCTCAGCAGCACATGGATCCTTCTCAAAAATAGATCACATATTATGTCACAGGGCAACTCTTAGACAATATAAAGGAGTGGAGATAATACCATGCATCTTATCTGATCATAATGGAATGAAACTGAAAATCAACGATAAAAGAAGGAAGGAAAAAACATGCATCGCTTGGAGAATGAACAATTGGTTACTAAATGATCAATGGGTTATAGAAGACATCAAGGAGGAAATTAAAAAATTCTTAGAGATAAACGAAAGCACAGACACAACATATCGGAATCTATGGGACACATTTAAAGCAGTTCTAAGAGGAAAATTCATTGCTTGGAGTTCATTCTTTAAAAAAAGAAAAAACCAACAAATAAATGATCTCATACTCCATCTCAAAATCCTAGAAAAAGAAGAGCAAAACAACAGCAAAAGAAGTAGAAGGCAAGAAATTATAAAATCAGAGCTGAAATTAAAGCAATCGAAGCAAAAGAAACAATTGAAAAGATTGACAAAACTAAAAGTTGGTTCTTTGAAAAAATAAATTAAATCGACAGACCCTTAGCCATGCTAATGAAGAGAAGAAGAGAGAGAAATCAAATTACTAGCATACGGGATGAAAAAGGCAATATCACAACAGACACTTCAGAAATACAGAAGATAATCAGAAACTATTTTGAATCCTTATACTCCAATAAAATAGAAGATAGTGAAGGCATCGATAAATTTATTAAGTCATATGACCTACCCAGATTAAGGCAGGAGGATATAGACAACCTAAACAGACCAATATCAATTGAGGAAATAGAAGAAACCATCAAAAGACTACCAACTAAGAAAAGCCCAGGACCGGATGGGTATACAGCAGAGTTTTACAAAACCTTTAAAGAGGAACTAATACCAATACTTTTCAAGCTATTTCAGGAAATAGAAAAAGAGGGAGAACTTCCAAATTCATTCTATGAGGCCAACATCACCCTGATTCCTAAACCAGACAAAGACACTTCAAAGAAAGAAAACTACAGACCAATATCTCTAATGAACCTAGATGCAAAAATCCTCAATAAAATTCTGGCAAATCGGATTCAAAAACATATCAAAAAAATTGTGCACCATGATCAAGTAGGATTCATCCCTGGGATGCAAGGCTGGTTCAATATACGGAAATCAATAAATGTTATTCACCACATCAATAGACTTAAAAATAAGAACCATATGATCATCTTGATAGATGCAGAAAAAGCATTCGACAAAGTACAGCATCCCTTTATGTTCAAAACGCTAGAAAAACTAGGGATAACAGGAACTTACCTCAACATTGTAAAAGCAATCTATGCTAAGCCTCAGGCTAGCATCATTCTGAATGGAGAAAAATTGAAGGCATTCCCTCTAAAATCTGGAACAAGACAGGGATGCCCTCTCTCACCACTTCTGGTCAACATAGTTCTCGAAACACTGGCCAGAGCAATTAGACAGACGAAAGAAATTAAAGGCATAAAAATAGGAAAAGAAGAACTTAAATTATCACTATTTGCAGATGACATGATTCTATACCTAGCAGACCAAAAAGGGTCTACAAAGAAACTATTATAGCTAATAAATGAATTCAGCAAAGTGGCAGGATATAAAATCAACACGTATAAATCAAAGGCATTCCTGTATATCAGTGACAAATCCTCTGAAATGGAAATGAGGACAACCAATCCATTTACAATATCCCTCCCCCCAAAAAAAAATACTTAGGAATCAACCTAACAAAAGAGGTGAAAGACTTATACAATGAAAACTACAGAACCCTAAAGAGAGAAATAGAAGAAGATCTTAGAAGATGGAAAAATATACCCTGCTCATGGATAGGCAGAACTAACATCATCAAAATGACGATATTACCAAAAGTTCTCTATAGGTTTAATGCAATGCCAATCAAAATCCCAATGGCATTTCTTATAGAAATAGAGAAAGCAATCATGAAATTCATATGGAAAAATAAAAGACCCAGAATAGCAAAAACAATGCTAAGCAGGAAGGGTGAATCAGGTGGTATAGCGATACCAGACTTCAAACTATACTACAGAGCAATAGTAACAAAAACAGCATGATACTGGTACCAAAACAGGCGGGTGGACCAATGGTACAGAATAGAGGACACAGAAACCAATCCACAAAACTACAACTATCTTATATTTGATAAAGGGGCTAAAAGCATGCAATGGAGGAAGGATAGCATCTTCAACAAATGGTGTTGGGAAAACTGGACATCCATATGCAATAAAATGAAACTGAATCCCTTTCTCTCGCCATGCACAAAAGTTAACTCAAAATGGATCAAGGAGCTTGATATCAAATCAGAGATACGGCGTCTGATAGAAGAAAAAGTCGGCTACGATCTACATACTGTGGGGTCGGGCTCCAAATTCCTCAATAGGACACCCATAGCACAACATTTAATAACTAGAATCAACAAATGGGACTTACTCAAACTAAAAAGTTTTTTTGCTCAGCAAAAGAAACAATAAGAGAGGTAAATAGGGAGCCTACATCCTGGGAACAAATCTTTACTCCTCACACTTCAGATAGAGCCCTAATATCCAGAGTATACAAAGAACTCAAAAAATTAGACAACAAGATAACAAATAACCCAATCAACAAATGGGCCAAAGACATGAACAGACACTTCTCAGAGGAGGACATACAATCAATCAATAAGTACATGAAAAAATGCTCACCATCCCTAGCAGTCAGAGAAATGCAAATCAAAACCACCCTAAGATACCATCTCACTCCAGTAAGATTGGCAGCCATTATGAAGTCAAACAACAACAAGTGCTGGTGAGGATGTGGGGAAAAGGGTACACTTGTTCATTGTTGGTGGGACTGCAAATTGGTGCAGCCAATCTGGAAAGCAGTATGGAGATTTCTTGGAAAGCTGGGAATGGAACCACCATTTGACCCAGCTATTCCCCTTCTCGGTCTATTCCCTAAAGACCTAAATAGAGCATGCTACAGGGACACTGCTACATCGATGTTCATAGCAGCACAATTCACAATAGCAAGACTGTGGAACCAACCTAGATGCCCTTCAATAGACGAATGGATAAAAAAATGTGACATTTATACACAATGGAGTATTACTCTGCATTAAGAAATGACAAAATCATAGAATTTGGAGGGAAATGGATGGCATTAGAGCAGATTATGCTAAGTGAAGCCAGCCAATCCCTAAAAAACAAATGCCAAATGTCTTCTTTCATATAAGGAGAGTAAATAAGAACAGAGTAGGGACGAAGAGCATGAGAAGAAGATTAACATTAAAAAGGGACGAGAGGTGGGAGGGAAAGGGAGGGAGAAGGGAAATTGCATGGAAATGGAAGGAGACCCTCAGGGTTATACAAAATTACATACAAGAGGTAGCGAGGGGAAAGGGAAAAATAATTCAAGGGGGAGATATGAACTGCAGTAGAGGGGGTAGAGAAAGAAGAGGGGAGGGGAGGGGAGGGGAGGGGGATAGTAAAGGATAGGAAAGGCAGCAGAATACAACAGACCCTAGTATGGCAATATATAAATCAGTGGAAGTGTAACTGATGTGATTCTGCAATTTGTATACAGGGTAAAAATGGGAGTTCATAACCCACTTGAATCAAAGTGTGAAATATGATATATCAAGAACTATGTAATGTTTTGAACAACCAACAATAAAAAAATAAATAAATAAATAAAAAAGAAAAAAAAAAGACACTCATCATAACTTCTGGCTGGAGGATTCCATGAGAGGCACAGCACAACACAGTGTCCAAAATAATCTCCCTTTCCCCTCATTTGCCTAAAGTCACGGTGGCCTGTACACCCTTCCCGTGAATCAGGAGTGATCAAATAGGCCTGCCGTTAATACTTCTCCAATTCTCCAATTTGAGACCTACTGACTGTGGGGTTTAGATTCTTTATTTGAATTGGATTCATAAGAAAACCCAAGAACCTATGGGCTAGCATCTGCAGGGCTTTGAAGAACTTATTTGACCCAATGGATCACTATTCTCACTTGATGGAAGTCTGGAACCTTACAGAGGAATGCGAGAGACTTCATCCACAATTACTTATTTTTGGCATTTTGATTTTGGATGCACACATGGGATCTTTCTTTAGATCCATCAGGTGCTGAGAATCTAAGCCACAGGCTCACACAGGGTCAAGAGGGTGATTCAGGCCCATCCATTTCCAAAGCAATTAAGCAAAGAGCCACAGGTGATGCCCTTTTTATTTCCGTTTGAAAACTGATTTCTTCAGGCTTCCCAAGGCGTGGGGCAGAGGCAAAGACATTCTTGACGTTCAGGGCAACAGAAAAATAGGTAAGCAAAAGGTCAAAAGAAGGGTTTCTCCACTGAGACATTCCTGGTCACACTGATATCTGAGTTTTCTGAGATGCTCACAATTCCCTTCAGCTATCCAGTATATGGCCTTGTCACAGAGCTTGGAAGTGGTATATATCTTTTACACAAAACCATGAGCCTATTCAGGAGAGTGGACAGAATTCAGGAAGAAAACAGCAACTTAGGAAGATAGCAGATGTTGCCCATCAATCAGGCAAGCCACCATCCATTAATAAAATGTGCAGGATGAATGCTGGGAAGCTTTCTACTAGACAGGACATATCCATTGATGCATTCTCTTTTCTAATGTCTATAACCACGGACAAAGTGAGATACACAGACATAGAAACACTCGCCTTTTCAAAAGAATTACTAGAAACTGTCCACTCCAAACTAAACAAACTGACTTTCCTACCTATTTTCAGAACGTGAGACAAAACCACAAACTCCCATCCACACCCACAAAGGCACCTCCTTCCCCAATTAGGTCTGGGACTATCCGAAGTGTCCTCTGACTGGTGGGCCATACTATGTTCCCCCGAAATGGCCTGTCCTGTCTGAGATCTGGTTTCCTTGTCCAACACCGTGAAGTTGTCAGGACCCAGCGGTGAACCACTACCTGCTTTTTCAGGAAAGCCCCCTCTTCAGAGTTTTCCAGGCATTTTGCCATCCTCACATCAGTAGTTAGCAAGAAAGAATGACTCTCTCATTGTTAAATCCAAACAAGTAAAACTACTGGGACTGGTGCTGCGACTGGCTCTGGGTGCCTGTCTTCCTGGATTCAAAGTTCAGAGGGTTCCATCACTAAGGAAGTGAGGTGAGGTCACTTCCTTTAGGAACTGAATGAGGTCACTTCCTTGGTAACCACTTTGTCCTAAGAGCTGCTTCCAAGGGTCTCATGAGATGGAGGCTGCCCCTACTTCCTCTGACACTTTCACAAGATAGAAAGGTATATCAACCATAATCACCTGGGAACAGCTCTCCATACATGCCTGGTTTGGTCCATCTTCTACATCTCTCTACATTAAGTAGAGAGAGGCTGATTCAGACACAACCTTTCATCCTTACCAGGTTGTTTGCCATGGAGGATTGCTTTTGCTTTCTCACAACCTTCATAGCTGCCTACATCTTCTCCAGAGATAATTTCTGCATGGATCTTTGAGGTTCTCAGCAGGTGGAAGATCCCCTACCTTCCTCTATTTTAAGACCAACTCTGTCACTGCTCTTCTGTAAAGTTAGATTGAGGCAACAGTGTATGGTTAGGGTTAATAACATGTTCAATTTGGATTAGGAATCATTCTGCTGGATCAATTATGGTATTGGGAACCTGCGATATTTATAAGAATATAGAGGTGAAATATATGTATGAAAACAGAAACCTAAGTAAGATTTGAAGCCCAGAAGGGCATTGGCCCCTTGATTGGAATACTTATCTTTGAATTATATTCTGCACCAATGTCTCAGATAAATCGATATACAATGGCATAGGACCTTGTACCTTGTATGATTGAATGTCGAAGATAACATCAAATCAAACAGGGAGACTCGGTAGAAATACGAAGATAGTCTATAGGTTTAGAAAGAAGAGTGAATATAGGATTTGGAACAAAAGTTCTTTAGCAATAGGGTTTTGGTTAGATAGTGAATGTAAATGTCAGCTCATGTGAAGTGTCAGTCATAATGATGAAAGGGGAAAATATGTAGGAAAGCAGACATCAATAGAGACATTATGAAATCAGGCAAAGTATAAATTGAGATATTGGATTAGATATTTTCAACAGGGTTGAGTTTGAATATATTATCTGAGGAAGAAATGAATATGTTGTCAAAAATAGGAATGACTTTTTAGAGCATTCGGCAACATGGACATGGATGTTTTTAGTAATCCATGTTCACTTTCCATTTACGGTTTGGTACAATCAGAAGTGTGACCTTTGCACTTTGTGTCCTGAATATTACTGTGATAAAATGTTTATGTTGATGAGGTGACATGAGTATTTCGTCCAACATTTCTGGGAGCAATATTTTGAAAACGTATAAATTATATTGGGTTTACAAAGAGGTGTACCCTGTGTTTATGAATATAGACATAATGTATGAATAGACCATACTCTGAATAAATAATATTACTGGTTACACTTCAAATGATGGATTGAATTGATATCTGAAAATATATAAGAAATCTTATATTGATATACAATCATTCATTCCAACCAGTCATACATCTAATGGTAATATTAGGGTTATGGTTTATCATGAACAGTGTGTGAGTTTTGCTTCAATGTGATTATGGAAATAGAAAATAATGTGTTGGAAAGGAGTCTCATTAAAAGACCAGTCAAGAAACATGGAGGAATACATGTGTTCTGAAGCAGGAAGTGATTGAAAGTGAAACAAATGACTATAATTTTGCGAACTTGTGGATGAAATATATATCCAATGATGTGCATAAACTGAAGAAATAGTAACATACCAGTATTGTGAAAAAATGAACGTCAAAATACATATCATGACCCATAGGAATCTACTTGCATTGATGTTAAACTGGGTTGATTACTGTAGAAAGATTAGGATTTGAATGCACCATTCACTGAAGTTAGTTTTCAATACTAGGAATCAAATATGTATTTCAGGTGGATGATTATTTAAGAGAATAAACTTGTGAAAAGTTGATTATAAAACCACATACATGTATATCAATGAATTTAAGGAGTGTATAATAAGACACATATATTTTATTTTAAAAAATCTGGACACATACACACACACACATACACACACAGACATTAAAAAGTAGCAATATATATGCCAATCAAAATTCATCGTGAAATATATATCATCCACAGATGCAAAAATATTTATTTTACTGAACATGGTTTTATGTATAATGTTGTTCTACTAGGAAGCTCACCCATAGTTTGAATTTTTAGTTCCAACAGCATTTAATCAGCCAAATCACAAAACTATACGTGTGATAACATGTAGGATTCTATATGTTCATATAGAAATACATGTGCTGAATAGGCTACAGAGAAAGGGAGACAGGAATTCACATATTTGTTAAGTATAAAAACACATGGAGAACTATTTCAATAAAAAATTGATTAGATTTATTACACCATTCATTTATCATGCAAAAGGCAAATCCAACTAAACACCATGCCTCCTCTGAACTGCTTGTATTTCTATTCTGTCTAGGTTATTTTTCTCCATCATATTAGGATTAGTATTCAGAGTCTAGTAGGGTATGGGTTAGTGTCAGGGATTCAGTATTTCGAATGGAAAATTAGATAATGAATCCAATGTGTATGCAAATATGTGGTACACGAAAATCTTCCCACTCTCATTCAGAACAATGCCTTGACATTACCTTCACTCTAAGTAAGACACGATTAGAGGAGAAGAGTTAGAAAATCAGTGAATACTTATCTGGATTGGAAAATTCTCAGGAGTTCACCACCTTGTAGGTGGTAATGGGGTTTCCAAAAGTAAGGGACAGGGTTGATAGATCCAACCTTATCTTTTATTAAATTTGGGAGCCATCTTGCCACAAAGACATGAAAAGATAATTTTGGCTTCACTATAAATTACTGTAAAATTTGAACCTGCTTGGAATGCCTGCCTGTGCCTTGAACTCACCCATGCCTGGCTCTGTGACCAGATAGCAGCCTTCTCTGAAACTTTAGTGACACCTCATAAATATTGCACTTCTCTGGCCAGACAACGACCCTCTCTGAGGCTCTAATGGTCCCCATAATTTCTGATGTTGGGGCCAGAAAAAAAAATGTAAACTACCATTAGTGTGATGCTTGTCAAAGTTCTGGTATCTGTAAAACCCCTTGTGTGTAACTTCCTGGAATATAAAGCTGGGCTCTAAGAAAGGTGGGGTTGCTGTCTTGTTCCCACCATTTTGGAAGGGAGACAGTCTGGCCAGTTGAAATAATTAGCTTGCATTAATTTGATTTTAATTGGAGTGTGTGGTCTTGTGTCCTGGTCTAACATTTTGTCGTTTCCCAGCGAGATGACCCTGTCCAAGCATATCAGAAGACCAGACTGCTGGAAATTCTGAAGCTGGCCTTCCCTCCAGAGCTCCAGGCTGAAGAGCCAAGTTCCAAGACCTTGGAGTGAGCCTTTGGTCCGGGGAGCACTACAGTGAACCACCGAACTAAAACTGTTAGGAAGCACCTGGTGGAGGACGTCTCCATATGTAAGTGGTGCCTTTATAACATGTAATATTTGGTTAAGGGAGATCTATTCTGATGACAGAGAGGTGGCCTCGGGAGGCTCACATATACTTCTGTCCAGGACAGTAAGGAGAATCGTTCTTTCCTCTGTTCTGTTCTGTAGGGAATTGCTCTGGAAGGATAGAGAGGTGCCGACGGGCACACACGCACTTGTACCCCTGAGCTTTACCAATACATTGCATTGCTCCTCAGATTTTTTGTTTCGGTGCAGGGTTTCTGTTTTTTGTGTGTGTGTGTTTGTGTTGTTCTGTGTTCTATATGTTTTTTTTTTTGTTTGTTTGTTTGTTCGTTTTATTGCATTTTGTTGTGTGATTTCTGTGGTAAAAACTTAAGGATATTGGATGTGGAAATGGGTAATAAAGCAAGTAAGCCTGACAGCCATTTGGACTGTGCTTAAAGGAACTGCAATGAACTTTACCACCCTTGGTTAAGCAGGATGAGAGAAGCCCCTAGCTGGCTGACTGGAGCACACCCACTGCAGAGGGCAATGCCTGCTGGGGATCTAAGAACTGACTATCTCCCAGGTTAACAAGTGAAACTACTTTAAAACCCCTTGTCCCTGCAGATCCGGAGAGTCACAAACTTTGGGAAGAGTCCCCTGTGTTTCTACTTTGTTAGCAAAGCAATAAAACCCCATTTTTCTTTTTCTCCAAACACTGTCCTCATTATTAAATTGGCAATAATTGGCTTCAAGGTCAGGAACCGAACTTTAAGTTACAAATTTTGATATACCACCTCCCCCTCCGCCCTGGACCTTTTTGAGACCTGACTACTGAAATGTTAGGAGATGGATCCTGCTTGGGGTGGAACCGAACGAGAGAAGCTAATCCTGTAAGTAAAAGGAGGGACTGAGGGACTCGCAGCAGCTGCCAAAGCCCTGTTGCTTCAGGGAATTTCCTCCTTCCTTACCTGAACTGTAAGGATTATGCCACCTCTGTCTTCTTAAAAAAGAGAAAAAGAAAAAGGGGACACTATATGCAGTAAAGTCACCATGTAGACCCTTGATTTTACATTTCAGGTTGCCCCTCTGTGAAAACATCTGGTTCCCTTGTGGGGACATCTATATTGCCACTGGTGTAGGAGATTTTTCTCTTATCTGCTCTGTTTTAAAGGCTTCTGTCTGTCAGCCATAGTCTGGAGCTCCTTTCTGTCTGTCTTGTGTCTTTGTTTCTGGCCCTTTAAGACATGTGCAATAATGTGTTGATATTATAAATTGTTTCTTGGGAATGATCTTAGCTGAATGTGTGTCTAAATTATGATGTTCTATTGTAACAATCTGGTATCTGAATGGGTTTTTGAAGCATTGCACAATCTTGCAGTTAAAAGTGGGGATTAGGTAATTGTTTAGTTTATGATTTCAGACAATTTATTCCAGAGAACTTTAATACTTAGGATGGAAAACTAAAGAACTCTACTTCCAAGTTGGCAAGTAACTTCCCAATCATTCAGGCTTTTTTTTTTTCACCAATTTTGAATTGGGTAGCCTGAGAAAATATCACTGTGTGTATCAGTGCATTAATTTGGACAAGGATAGTAAATCATAATATGGTTTCTGTTGATAAAAAAAGATGTAAAGATATAAAATTTTGTGAGTTGTATCTTAAACATGTATCATAATTTTCAACATACTAACCTGAAAATTATGGTTAAAATGACTTAGGCCTGAGGTGTCTGCTCAGAATAGCAGTTTTTTCCTGCTCCTTCCAGACCTCAGACAGGACTTAGATTGAAATGCAAATTAAAGAAGCCTGCAAGCTCAGTAGCAGACTGATCTGGGGCCTAAGGAAGAAAAAATGTAAATGATATGGTATTTACAAATTACTGGCCAGTCATTTTTTTTAGGACTCGTACTTTTTTTCCTTAGATTCTGGTTTTTTTTTTTTTTTGAGCTCATGATTTTGATCTTGCAGACCTAGGTTAATGTTTTTTCTGATCAGATCTATCTTTGACCAACTGTGGAGTTTTTGAAACATTGCAATGGAGATTTCACCTGCGAAAAGCTACAAGGCCTTTACTATTATTATGTGTGCACACTTTTGTTATGTGTTGTATGTCTATATATACATAAGTCCGTATATCATACATGTGATACACAAATTAACATGTAAAAGGAGCGCTCATAAAAGCAAATTTTAAAAAGTGGATCCAAAGATCTTCAATTCACGTCATTTAAATGGTTAAATTGAAATTTGAAAAACAGATAAAAATAAATGTCTTTAAATTTAAGCTTAAGAGTTTTTCTAGGTGTTCAAAAATCTAATAAAATATTAATGTCTATAAAATGTCTAATATGACTTGGTTCTAGAAGGTTTTCTTCAACAAAAAAAATGGTTTACACTGTTCAATACATTTGTCTAATATTTTGATAAATTAGTAAAGTAAATATGATATGGGATTACTTATTCATGAGTTCTTTTGTTAGATATCTGATTGATTAACTAAGGTCTGTATAAGTTTGTACTAAAGTATGTATAAGATTGTAAAAATCAGTCATGTGTTAAAGAGACAAAAATTTCTTAAAACATAAGTTTACCAATAACATTGTGTTTATTAAGTTTTATTTTTTTCTAGAGCAAGCAACTATAAAAATTAAACAAATGATTATTTAAGAACTGTTGTTTTAGAGCACTGTACTGCCATTTCTTTAAAAGCTTAACTGGGATAATGTAGAAACATCCATGTAATTGTGATGCTATTAATGTGCTTATATCTTCCAGGTATACAAGTCTGTAAGGTCGAAACTTAAAAGAGCATTATATCAAGCTGCTATTCTGAAGTTGTATGGTAAAAATACATATTGGGCATTCATTTACCTGTTATCAATAAGACATGTAAAGTTTTATGTTACTTTTTACATTGGGAACAATTTAAATATATTTTTAATTTAATGAGAGCCTAATCTATGTAAAGGTTAAGAACATTCAGACTTTCTTTAATTCATGTTTTAAATGTGATATCATATCATGTTAGCTAATGTTCATGTGACCTCAAACAATTTATGTAAACTTTGTAAAATGATATTTAAAAAAACAAATTTCCGCTTTAGAACTAAAACACTTGAGATTTATAAAGAGCCCTGCCTTACCTGAGATAAGGCTCTGTGTCCCAACTTACTACATGTTAGAATAACTACAAAAGCAGTAGATCAGATTTTATTTCATTTAAAGTTATGTTCAAAAGCTGTTTTTCTTTCTGTCAAGTTTACTAGGATCTCAAACAGGGGATATAATGTATAACTCAGCCAAAAAATTCAGGGTAGGTATTACACGAACTAAGTATTTTTACTTTTGTTAATTTTATTTTGAAATTTTCTTATAAGTGATCTAAAGATTCCCTGTTATTGTTTTACAAATGTGTTGCTTTAAGAACACAACATGGGTTTATTCAAGATAATAAGTCATCACCTACAATACAGACAGAATAATACAGATCCCAATTTATTAAAAAAATAAATAATTATAAAGTTATAGACATTAAAGCCCAGTACTCTTAATGTAAGGCTGTTAAAATTTATTTGTTGGATGTTTAAGATTAGGATTTAAAATTAAATTTAAATGAAAGGGCCAAGAAAACCAATATTTGGCTCTTGCCCTCTGAGTCAGTCTAAATTCAGGGAACAGGGTACTTCTCTAAAGAGCTTTGCAACTCTGAGCCACATAACCTCCTGATCAAGGGGATAAAAGAGACCACTGGAGAACAAAAAGCCAATCAGTGCATTTGTTATGAAGAGGAGAGTCATCAGAGAAGGGAGACATCCCTGATGCTTCTGAGGGAAGCCACATGGTCCAGCAAGACCTGGACTCACCTAGCGCAAATGACACTAGCAGAACTGAGAAGCTGCTATCAAGATTCCCCAGAAATGACTCCCATAAAAGCTCAGCTGACTGTTAACAATAGATAGAAACAAAAGTCAGTTTGACTGCTTCATCTTAAACACTTAGCTGTACCAAAATACAGCCATTCCTGTGCATTTTAAATAAAAATAATAATAATAATAATAATAATAATAATAATAATAATAATAATAATAATAATTTAAGGTATACACTTTATGTTAGCCTCCCAAAATAAGAAAGACTGAAGGTTACAAAGAAGGATTCTCAGACAAGAATGCCTGATAACCATAAAAAGAGACTATCAAGAGGAGCTTCCAGTGGCAGAAGTTTTTAGTTTAAGGCCTACAGATATTCCTAACCTACACAGGTAGGCTTGGTGTTTGCTAGTACGATTATCCAGCCCTGAGTAACAGAATTAAAAGTTTCTCTATTAGACACAGAGATAATACTAGTAAAAGGATTTTGCAAGATCAGTGACAATAAATTATTAAACTGTAACTTATGGGGAAGGACAACTGTAACACTAAAAGTTAAATATTAAGTTGACAGTCCTGATAAATGGGGATATTAAAGACTGGTGAGGGAACTTCTATACAGTGACATGTTCCAGCTGCTGCAACATTTATTCAGTACTCATGGTTTTTGTTTCTGTCATAGAAGAATCCATCCTCAGATGCCTTTACATCCTGTTCTTTCCCAACCAGACTTCAAAACAAACTGACTTCTAAAAGGCAACTCATGTCCTTTAACTGAATTCCAAAAGGCAACTCATGTCCCTCATGCCATGCCCCCTCACATCACCCTCTCTCAGCTCAGGAGAAGCCAAAATGTGTGATGCCTCTCTTCTTACAACAATGAAGCCAAAAATAAATAGACTACCAATATAAGTAAATAATTAAGTCAGGTACAATCAGGAATTCAGTTTTGGGTGAGTTCTAAAAATTTGGAGACTGTTACCTGAATGATTAAAATTTCCTCAGTGCTCTTCCCCTACCCTATCAAAGATTTGAAAGGGACACATTAGAAAAGGGGGGAATGATAGACCCAACCTGATCTTTTATTAAAATTGGTAGCCATCTTGCCACAAAGCCATGAAAAGATAGTTTTGGCTTAACTATAAATTACTGAAATTCTGAACCTGCTTGGAATGTCAGCCAGTGCCTTGAACTCACCCATTCCTTGCTCTCTTACCAGATATCAGCCCTCTCTGAAACGTTAGTGACACCTCATAAATATTGGCCTTCCCTGGCCAGAAAACGACCCTCTCTGAGGCTCTAATGGTCCTCATAAATTCTGTTGTTGGGGACAGCAAAAAAAAATCTAAACTACCATTAGTGTGATGCTTGTCAGAGATCTGTTATCTGTAACCCCCGTTTTGTGTAACTTTCTGGGCTATAAAGCTGGACTGTAGGAAAAGTGGGGTTGCTGTACTGTTACCACCATTTTGGGAGGGAGATGCAGCCCGAACAGTGGAAATAATAAGCTTGCTTTAATTTGATTTTAATTGGAGTCAGTGTTCTTTTCTAGCGTCCTGGTCTAACAGGTAAACACTCCACAAACATGGAGATCTGCCGGCCTAAAGACTCCTTAAGAAACTGCCTCTGAGGTTAGGCACTTGAAATATATGTTGTTATCAGGAGCTTTAGCTTCCTTTCTATTGAGAGCATCAAAGCTGTGTCTGCATCTTTGTGACCTGGAGGACATGGCTTCTTTTTTTCCAAAGGACATGAGGCAGCAGTGCTGAATTCACTCTTTGTAGGTAAACTGTGGCAACTTAAGGATAAGTGTCTCCCTGTGTGGACTTTGAAGCCATTTGGTCATCCCCCACTTTTCGTGTTGTTTCTTGCACTGGGAGTTTGGTATTTGCTTCACGAAATACAATGAGTTCAACTGGGACCCAGTGCTGGAGGGAGTTCTGTCATGTGTGGTGGGTCAGTGTCTGCAGGAGAATGTAACAACCAGGATTCAATCCCACATAGATTTCCCCCTTGACCATAACAAACTGATTCTGAACATTGCCTTGAAAATCTCCATATAAAAAGATGACTTTATATGGAGAGGTTTCAGACATATAAGATTCTGCTGGATGCACCATGTCAGTCACAAGCCATTTGCAAGCCAATGTCAGATACACATGACCACAACACAGATGTTTTATCACACACCTGCACACCGTCTCTCTAGTTCCACTATTCAGTAAGCTCCAACTTACTGGTATTTCTGTTCTACACCATTTTCATGAAACCAAGTCAATCAAGGCACTGTCTGGTACACTCATGATCAGACACAGGACATCAAAAAGTTCTCCAGTGCCACCTAGTAATGGGAATGTCAATAATTTCATGGTATTTATCTAGCCAATTTTCAAGGATCAAGTTGGAGGCATTGTGGGTTTCAATTCATTTAGGAACCATTAAACAGTGAGGAAGCTCATTTCAATGAAAGTTCTGGAGAACTCTCACAGCCAATTCTTTGCAAAGAGTGGCCAAAATTTCACACGAAGCCAGGCCCATTGAGGTCTACAATGTATGGTTCATGTGTGTTTTGACTCTCAACAATGACTGCCAAGTCTTTAAGAATAAAACATGTGATATCCTGGCTGAGATTCCCAGTGATCTGTGGAAAGCAACCCTGGGCCTAGATATCAGTTTCCAAGGGCGACTGTCAGAAGTGGCCTCGTAAAATCCCAACACAATTCATGGCAATTCTTCTCTGAGGTCAAATCCAGAACTCAGTCTCTAAGGGGATCACACCAGAGTTCAAACCTAGGTGGACCCAGTCATCTCTTTTCGAACCACCACACAAATGACCACAATTGAAACCAAAAAGATCCCACATGACCCTCATCTTCTGCCATATAGACACTCATAATAACCTCTCGCTGGAGGTTTCAAAGAGGGGCGCAGCCCAAGACAGTGTCCAAAATTAGCTTCCTTATGCCTCATTTGCCTAAAGCCAGGGTGGCCTGGACACCCTTCCTGAGACCAAGAGTGATCAAATAGGCCTGCCCACAATACTGCTCTGCTTCTCCATTTTGAGGCTTACTGACTGTCGGGTATAGATTCTTTGTGTGAATTGGAGTCATGAGAAAATCCAAGCACCTATACCCTAGCCTCTGCAGGGCTTGGAAGAACTTATTTGACCCAAAGGATATCTATTCTAACTTGATAGAGGTCAGGACCTTACAGAGGAAGGTAAGAGACTTCATCCACAATGACTCTTCTTTTGGCCATTTTGGTTTTGGAATTTCACATGGGATCTTTCTGTAGATCCATCAGGTGCTGAGAATCTAAGCAACAGACTTACACAGGGCCAATGGGCTGATTCAGACACATCCCTTTCCAAGCAAGTAAGCAAAGAGCCACAAGTGATGCCCATTCATTTCCATTTGAAAACTGTTTTCTTCAGTCTTCACAAAGGGGTGGCCTGAGTCAAAGACTTTCCTGACATTTAGGGCAACAGAACAATAGGTAAGCAAAAGGCCCAAACCAGGGTTTCTCCACTGAGACTTTCCTGGTCACACTGATATCTGAGTTTTCTGAGATGCTCCGATTCCCTTCAGCTATCGAGTACATGGGCATGTCACAGAGATTGGAGGTGGTACATATCTTGGACACAAAACCATGAGCCCATTCTGGAGAGTGGCCAGAATTCAGGAAGAAAACAGGAGCTTAGGAAGATAGTAGGTGTCGCCCATTTATAAGGCAAGCCACAGTCCATTCATCAATTGGGCAGGATGAATGCTGGGAAGCTTTCTTCTAGACAGGATACATCCATTGATGCATTTTATTTTTTAATGCCTACAACCATGGACACAGTGGGATACTAGACATAGAAACACTCGCCTTGTCAAATGACTTATAAGAAACAGTCCATTTTAAACCAAACAAACCACCTTTCCTACCTATTCTCAGAACATGAGACAAAACCACAAACTAACACCCACACCCACAAAGGCACCTCCTTCTCCAAAGCAGGTCTGTGAGTACCCGGAGTGTCTTCTGACAGGTGAGACTTATTATGTCCCCCCAAATAGCCTGTCTTGTTTCAGATCTGGTCTCCTTGTCCACCCTGTGAAGTTTTAGGAGCCAGTGATGAACCACTACCTGCTTTCGAAGGAAAGGCCCCTCTTCAGAGCTCTCCTGGCATTTGGCAATACTCACCACAGTAGGTACCAAGAAAGACTGACTCTGTCCTTGGTAGAACCAAACAAGTGTGACCACTGGGACTGGGACTGGGACTGGCACTGGGTGCCTGGCTTCCTGGATCCAAAGTTCAGAGAGTACCATAACCAAGGAAGTGAGGTAGTTCACTTTATTCAGGAACTGAATGAGGTCACTGCCTTGGCAACCACTTTGTCCAAACACTTGCTTCCAAGTGTCCCATTAGATGGAGGCTGCCCCTAATTCCTGTGACACTTTCACAAGTTAGAATTTTATATCAACCATAGGCACCTGAACAGAGCTCTCCAAACTGGCCTGGTTTGGTTCATCTTCTCTACATTAAGAAGATAGAAGCTGGTTCAGACACATCCCTTCATCCTGTACAGGATGTTTGCCATGGAAGATGACTTTTGCTCTCTCAGGTCCTTCATAGCTGCCTACATCTTCTCCAGGGATCATTCTGCATGGACTTTTGAGGTTTTCAGCAGGTGGAAGATTCCCTACATTCCTGTATTGGAAGACCAACTCTGTCACAGCTATTCTGTAAAGTTTCATTGAGAGAACAGTGTATGGTTAGGGATAATAACATGTTCAATTTCGGGTAGGAAACATTTTGCGGAATGTAAAATGGTATTGGGAACCTGCTATATTTACAAGAATATACAGGTGAAATATAAGTATGAAAACAGAAATCTAGGTAAGATTTGAAGCCCAGAAGGGCATTGGGCCCTTGATTGGGATACTTAGCTTTGAAATACATTCTGCACAGATGTCTCAGATAAATATATATTGAATAGCATAGGACATTGTACCTTGGATGATTGAATGTCGAAGAGAACATCCATTCAATAAGGGATTGTCGGTAGGATAAAGAAGATATTCAGTAGGTATAGAAAGAAGAGTGAGTATATGATTTGGACCAAAAGTTTTTTAGCAATATGGTTTCGCATAGAGAGTGAATGTAAATGTCAGCTCATGTGAAGAGTCAGTCACAATTATGAACTGGGGAAAATATGTAGGAAAGCAGATATCAGTAGAGAGTATAGGAAATCAAACAATGTATAAAGTGAGTGATAGGATTAGACATTTTCAACAGGCTTGAGGTTGAATATATAATCTTAGGAAGAAAGAATTTTGTAGTCACCAATAGGATTGACATTTGAGCACATTAGGCGACCTGTACATGGATGTTTTAAGTAATCCATGCTCACTTTCCTTTAAGGCATTGGTACAATCATAAGAGTGAACTTTGCTTTTTGTGTCCAGAATATTACTGTGATAAAATGTATATGTAGATCAGGGGACATGAGTAATTCTTCCACCATTGCTGGGATCATTATTTTGAAACCATGTAAAGTAGTTTGGGGGTACAAATAGGTGTACCCTGTGTCTATGTATATAAAGATAATGTCTGAATAGACCATACTGTGAATAAATAATATAACTGTTTCGAACATTAAATAATGGATTGAATTGATATCTTAAAATATACACAAAATGTTATATTGATTTACGATCATTCATTCCAACCAGTTATATATCTAATAGTAATATTAGGGTTATGGTTTATCATAAGAGTGTATGAGTTTTGCTTCAAACGTGATTATGGAAATTGAAAATAATGCGTTTGGAAGGAAGTCTCATGAAAAGCCAAGTCAAAAAACCTGGAGAAATACATGTGTTCTGAAGCAGGAAATGATTGAAAGTGAACAAATGCCTATTAATTTATGAACTTGTGAATGAAATATATATCCTATGATGTGCATAAACTGAAGAAATATTTATGTACCAGTTTTGAATGAAAATGAAAGTCAAAACACATATCATGTCTCATAGGTGTCTACTTGCATTGATGTTAAATTAGGTCAGTTACTATAGAAATATTAGGATTTCCTTGCACCATTCACTGAAGATAGTTTTCAGTACGAGGAAACAAATAGGTTTTTCAGGTGGATGATTATTTCTGAGACTAATCTTGTGAAAAGTAGATTATATATTTGCATATATGAACATGAATGAATTTAGGGAGTGTAAATAAGACATATATTTCTTATTTTGAAAAAAATACACACACACACACACACACACATACACACACACTCACAGACATTAAATCGTAGCAATATATATGCCAATCGAAATACTTCATGAAATATATATCATCCAGAGATCCAAAAATATTCAATTTACCTAATATGGATTAATGTACAATGTTTTTCTACTAGGAAGATCACCCATTGGTTGAATTTTCAGTTGCAACATGGTTTAGGAGAAGTGATCTCTTCTCACAATTTGTATCTGCCAAGTCAACCACCTCACAAGAATGTACATGTGATACCAGGTAGGATTCTATATATGCATATAAAAATACATGTGCTGAATAGGCTACAGAGAAAGGGAGACAGGAATTCACTTATTTGTTAACTTTAAAAGCACATGGAGAATTAATTCAACAAAAAATTGACTTGATTTATAACTCCTACCCTACATAATGCAAAATGCAACTCCAAGTTTAAACCATGCCTCTTCTGAACTGCTTGTATTTCTATTCTGTTTGGGTCAGTTTTCTCCATCATATTAGAATTAGTACTCAGAGTCTAGTAGGGTATGGGTTAGTGTCATGGATTCAGTATTCCAAATGGAAAATTGGAAAATGAATCCTATGTGTATGCAAATATGTGCTACACAAAAATCTTCCCACTCTCATCCAGAACAATGCCATGACATTACCTTCGCCCCAAGTAAGACACAATTTGAGGAGAAGAGTTAGAAATTCTGTGAATACAAATCTGGAATGGAATATGCTCAGGAGTTCACAAACTTGGAGTTGGTAGAGGAGTTTCCAAAAGTAAGGGACAAGGTAAACCCTTCACAAACATGGAGATCTTCTGGCCACTGAGGGCTAAATGTCTCCCCATGTGCACCGTGTAGCCATTTGGTCATCCTCCACTTTTCGTGGTGTTTTTTGCTGCTGCACTGGGAGTTTGGTGTTTGCTTCATGAAATACAAGGAGTTCAACTGGGACACAGAGCTAGAGGGAGTTCTGTCACGTGTGGTGTGTAAGGGTCGGCAAGATAATGCACCAACCAGGCTTCTATCCCACATAGCTTGCCCCCTTGACCATAGCAAGCTGATTCTGGATATTTCCCTGAAACCTCTCCATAGAAAAAGATACATTTACATATAAGGGTATGCCGGATGCACCATGTCAGTCACAAGCATTTTGGAAGCCAATGGCAGATCCATATGGCCCCACCACAGATTTTATACCACACACCTTCCTACCACTGCTCTAGGCCCACTTTTCAGCAGGCTCCAACTTACGGGCATCTCTGTTCTACACCATTTTTATGAAACCGAGACAATCAAGGCAATTTCTGATATACTCATGATTAGCAACAGGACATCCAAAGGTTCTCCAGTGCCACCTGGTCATGAAAATTTCAAAAATTTCATGGTAATTATCTAGCCACTTTTCAGGATGAAGTTGGAGGCACTGTGGGTTTCAATTCATTCAGGAACCATTAAATTCTGAGGAAGCTCATTTCAATGAAAGCTCTGGAAAATTCTCACAGGCAAGGCTTCCAAAACAGTGGCCAAAAGATCACATGAAATCAGGCCCATTGAGTCTACAATGTTAGGTCCATGTGTGTTTTGATTCTCAACTATGGCTGCCAAGTGTTTCAGCATAAAATTATTTGTTATCCAGGCTGAGATTACCAGTGATCTGTGGAAAGCCACCCTGGGCATAGATCTCATTTTACAAGCGCGACTCTCATGCGTGGCCTCCTAAAATCCCAACACAATTCATTGCAATGCATCTCTGAGGTCAGTTCCAGAACTCAGTCTCTAAGAGGAATCACACCAGAGTTCAAGCCCAGGTTGACCCAGTCATCTCTTAAAATCACCACACTCATGACACAATTAAAACCAAAAAAACTCCCAGGTGGCGGTCATCTTTTTCCATAGAGACACTCATCATAACCTCTGGCTGGAGGTTTCCATGAGGGGCACAGCCCAAGACAGTGTCCAAAATAAGCTCCCTTGCCCCTTATGTGCCTAACGTCAGGGTGGCTTGGACACCCTTCCTGTGAACCAGGAGTGATCAAATATGCCTGCCCATAATACTGCTCTGCTTCTCCAATTTGAGGCTTACTGACTATTGGGAATAGATTCTTTGTGTGAATTGGAGTCATGAGAAAACCCAAGCACGTATGGGCTAGCCTCTGCAGGGCTTTGAAAAACACATTTTACCCAAAGGATCTCTATTCTCACTTAATGGATGTCAGGAACCTTATAGAAGAATGCGAGAGACTTCATCCACAATGACTGCTATTTTGGCCATTTTGGTTTTGGATGCACACATGGGATCTTTCTTTATATGCATCAGGTGCTGAGAATCTAAGCCACTGGCTCACACAGGGCCAAGAGGCTGATTCAGACACATCCATTTCCAAACCAATTAAGCAAAGAGCCACAGGTGATGTCCATTTATTTCCATTTGAAAACTGTTTTCTTCAGGCTTCACAAAAAGGTCGCCTGAGTCAATGACCTTCCTGACTTTCAGGGTAACAGAACATTAGGTAATCAAAAGGCCCAAAGCAGGGTTTCTCCACTGAGACTTTCCTTGTCACACTGATATCTGATTTTTCTGAAATGCTAGCCATTGCCGTCAGCTATCCAGTACATGGCGATGTCACAGAGCTTGGAGGTGGTACATATCTTGGACACAAAACCATGCGCCTATTCTGGAGAGTGGCCAAAATTCAGGAAGAAAACAGAAACTTAGGAAGTTAGTACGTGTTGCCCATACATAAGGCAAGCCGCAGTCCATTCATAAATTGGGCAGGATGAATGCTGAGAAGTTTTCTACTAGACAGGACACATCCATTGATGCATTCTCTTTTTTAATGTCTACAACCACGGACACAGTGGGATACACACACATAGAAATATTGCATTGTGAAATGTCTTACTAGAAACAGTCCTCTTCAAATCAAACAAACCACATTTCCTACTTATTCTCAGAACATGAGACAAAACCACAAACTCACACTGGTCAGGATGATGGGTTGTGTCTGAATCAGCCTCTCTCTTCTTACTGTAGAGATGATGGACCAATCCAGGCCTGTGTGGAGAACTGTTCCCGGGTGCCTATGGTTGATATACCATTCTAACTTGTGAAAATGTCACAGGAATTAAGGCAGCCTCCATCTAATGGGACACTTGGGAACCACTTTGTTCTAACAGTTGCTTCCAGGTTGTTTGCCATGGAAGATGACTTTTGCTCTCTCAGGTCGTTCATACTTGTCTACATGTTTTCCAGGGATAATTTCTGCATGGACCTTTGAGATTCTCAGTAGGTGGAAGAACCCCTACATTCCTGTATTGTAAGACCAACTCTGTTCCAGCTCTTCTGTTAAGTTAGATTGAGGGAACTGTGTATGATTAGGGTTAATAACATGTTTGATTTGGGTTAGAAATCATTCTGTGGGATGAATAATGGTATTGGGCACCTATGATATTTATATGAATATATAGGTGAAATATAAGTATGAAAACAGAAATCTAGGTAATATTTGAAGCCCAGAAAGGCATTGGGCCCTTGATTGGGATACTTAGCTTTGAATTTTGTTCTGCACAGATTTCTCAGATAAATCAATATACAATGGCATAGGTCCGTGTACATTGGATGATTGAATGTCTAAGAGAACATCCAGTCAAAAAGGGATAGTCATTTGGATTAGGAGTACAGTCTGTAGGTTTCAGAAGAAGAGTGAGTACAGGATTTGGACCAAAAGTTCTTTAGCAATAGGGTCTCGGTTAGAGAGTGAATGTCAATGTCAGCACTTGTGAAGGGGCAGTCACAATGATAAACTGTGGAAAATATGTAGGAAAGCAGATATCCATAGAGATATTGGGAAATCAGGCAAACTATAAAGTGAATGGTAGGATTAGACATTTTCAACAGGGTTGAGGTTGAATATATAATCTTAAGAAGAAACAAATATATAGTCACAAATAGGATTGACTTTTGAGAGCATTAGGCAACCTGGACATGGATATTTTTAGTAATCCATGTTTACTTTCCATTTAGGCTTCAGTAGAATCATAAGTGTGACCATTGCATTTTGTGTCCAGAATATTACTGTGATAAAATGTATATGTAGATCAGGTGACATGAGTATTTCTTTCATCATTTCTGGGAGCAATATTTTGAATACGTATGAATTTTTATTGGGGGTACAAAGAGCTGTACCTTGTGTCAATGAATATGGAGATAATGCATGAATAGACCATACTAGGAATAAATTATATAACTGGTTCCACTTTAAATAATCAATTAAATTGTTATTTGAAAATATATAAGAAATCATGTTTTGATATACTGTCATTCATTTCAACCAGTTATACATCTAATGTTATTATTATGTTTATCGTTAATCATGAAGGGTGTGTGAGTTTTCCTTCAACAGTGATTATGGAAATCAAAAATAATGTGTTTGGAAAGAAGTTTCATGAAAAGACCAGTAAAGAAACCTGGAGGAATACATGTGTTCTGAAGCAGGATTTGATTGAAAGTGAAACAAATGCCTATAAATTTGTGAACTGGTGGATGATGTATATATTCTATGATGTGGATAAACTGAAGAAATATTAATGTTCCAGTGTCGAATAAAAATGAGCCTCAAAATACACATCATGTCCGATAGGAATCTAATTTCATTGATGTTAAATTGGGTCAGTTACTGTAGAAATATTAGGATTTGAATGCACCATTCACTGATGTTATTTCTCAGTACTAGGAAACAAATAAGTATTTCAGGTGGATGAATATTTCTGAGAATAATCTTGTGAAAATTTGATTATAAATCCACATACATGAACATAAATGAAGTTTGGGACTGTATATAAGACACATATTTTTCATCTTTTGAAAAATCTGGAGACTATGCGCACAAACACACACACACACACACACACACACACACACACACACACACACAGAACACCCACACAGACATTAAAATGTAGCAATATATATTCCAATGGAAATTCATCATGAAATATATATCATCCACAGATCCAAAAATATATATTTTACAGAACATGGATTTATGTATAATTTTTCCTCTACTAGGAAGCTCACCCATAGATTGAATATTCAGTTCCAAAAGAGTTTAGGATGAGTGATCTCTTCTCTCAATTTCTATTTGCCGAGTAAACCACCACACAAAAATGTACGTGTGATACCAGGTAGCATTCTATATGTGCATATAAAAATACATGTGTTGAATAAGCTTCAGAGAAAGGGAGACAGAAAAACACATGTTTTTTTTTTTTTATTTTGAAAACACGGGGAGAACTATTTAATTAAAAATTGACTAAATGTATAACACCTAAAGTTTATCATGCAAAACGCAAGTCCCAATATACACCATGCCTCCTTTGAACCGCTTGTATTTCTATTCTGTTTGGGTTAAGACACAATTAGAGTAAAAGAGTTAGAAAATTTGTGAATACATATCTGGAATGGAAAATGCTCAGGAGTTCACAAACTTGGAAATGGTTGAGGAGTTTCCAAAAGCAAATGACAGGGTAAACACTCCACAAACACGGATCTCTTCTGGACTAAAAACTTTTTGAGAAATTGCCTCTGAGGTAGGGCACTTGAAATATATGTTGTTGTCAGAAGTTTGAGCTTTCTTTGTAGTGAGACCATAAAAGCTGGATCTGCATCTATGTGACGTGGAGGACATGGTTTCATATTTTCCAATGTACATGAGGCAGCAGTGCTGAATTATCTCTTTGTAGGTAAACTGTGGCCACTGTGGGCTAAGTGTCTTCCCGTGTGGACTGTGAAGCCATTTGGTCATCCTCTACTTTTCGTGGTGTTTCTTGCTGCTGCACTTGGAGTTTGGTATTTGCTTCACGACATACAAGGAGTTCAACTGGGACACAGTGCTGGAGGGAGTTCTGTCAATTGTGGTGGGTCATGTTCTGCAGGAAAATGCACCATCTAGGCTTCTATCCCTCATAGCTTGCCCCATTGCCCCCTTTTCCATAGCAACCTGATTCTGAACATTCCCCTGAAACCTCTCTATATAACAAGATTCCTCTACATAGAAGGTTCTGCTGGCTGCACCATGTCAATCACAAGCTATTTGGAAGCCAATGGCAGATCCACATGGCCCCACCACAGATGTTTTGTCACACACCTGCCCACAACAGCTCTAGACGCACTACTCAGCAGGCTCGAAATTACTGGCATCTCTGTTCCACACCAAGAACCTCACCCCCCCCCCCAGTGGTGCATAGGCCTATCCACAAGTATGGCTGTATGCTGGATCGGTAGTCAGTGAAGGGTATGATCCAATTGCAGTGGTATCAACCTAAGACAGGAGGCTGACGCCTAGAGGTCAGTTTTTTCCATGATGGGTAAGAACCATATGTTGAATTGGACAACCTACCAGGCACGGTCCTTAAGCCACATTGCTTGTTGTTTAATTAATCAGAAGGGGGGAGATGCTGAGGGCCATTGCTAAGTAAGAATGACGCATGGCACGACCCAGGTCATTTGCAGTGTCATTGCATGTAAGGTGACCTTGCTCAAGGACCAGGGCGGATTCAGGTTTAGGGTGTATCCTGATGGGATTAGGGAGAATCCCGCTCCTTGGGTTTAGGGCGGTTCCAGGTTTAAGGTGTACCCTGCTGGGAATAGGGCTTATCCTGCTGCCTCAGGGATGCCCGCTCCTTGAGTTCCTCTTGAGTTCTCATGGGATTCACAGAGGTTTTGGGATTCAGAACATGATTTGGGCCCAGAACGTGAATTCCCCCAGAATGTGTTTGTAGGTTGCCAGTGTGAGTTTGGGAATAAAGAATTGCTGTTTGAATCTACAAGGCTGTGAGTGGCTGGTGATTTTGTGCCCAGCTAGTCTGCAGCAGCCCATAGATAATGCAAGCCGCTGTGCATTCATAAATTGGGCATGATGAATGCTGGGGAACTTTCTACTAGACTGGACACATCCTTTGATGCATTCTTTTTTCTAATGTCTACAACCACGGACACAGTGGGATACACAGATATAGAAACACTCGCCTTGTCAAATCACTTATTAGAAACAGTTCACTCCAAACCAAACAAACCGCCTTTCCTACCTATTCTCAGAACATGAGACAAATCTACAAACACACACCCACACCCACAAAGGCACCTCCATTCCCAAAGTAAGTCTCTAACTATCGGGTGTGTCCTCAGACTGGTGGGCCATACAATGTTCCCCTGAAATGGCCAGTCCTGTCTCAGATCTGGTTTTCTTGGCCAACTCTTTGAAGTTTTCAGGAGCCAGGAGTGAGCCACTACCTGCTTTCTCAGGAAGGCCACTCTTCTAAGCTTTTCTGGCATTTGGCCATCCTCACATCAGTAGGTACCAAAAAAGACTGATTCTGTCCTTGGTAAATCCAAAGAAGTGATACCACTGGGACTGGGACTGGGACTGGATTTGAGTGACTGGCTTCCTGGATCCCAAGTTCAAAGAGTTCCATCACCAAGGATGTGAGGTGAGGTCACTTCGTTCAGGAACTGAATGAGATCACTACCTTGGCAACCACGTTGTCCTAACAGTTGCTTCCAAGTGTCCCATGAAATGGAGGCTGCCCCTTCTTCCTGTGACACTTTCACAAGTTAGAATGGTATATAAACCATTGGTAACCAGGAACAGCTCTCCACACAGGCCTGGTTTGGTCCTTCTTCTCTACATAAAGAAGAGAGAGGCTGATTCAGACACATCCCTTCATGCTGACCAGGTTGTTTGCAATGGAAGATGACTTTTGCTCTCTCAGTTCCTTCATAGCTGCCTACAGCTTCTCCAGGGATCATTTTTGCATGGACCTTTGAGTTTCTCAGCTGTTGGAAGATCTCTTACATTCCTGTATTGTAAGACCAACTCTATCCCTGCTCTTCTGTAAAGTTAGATTGAGGGAACAGTGTATGGTTAGGGTTAATAACAGGTTTGATTTGGATTAGGAATCACTCTGCTGGATGAATAATGGTATTGGAAAACTGCGATATTTACAAGAATATATAGGTGAAATATAAGTATGAAAACACAAATATATGTAAGATTTGAAGCCCAGAAGGGAATTGGGCCCATGATTGTGATAGTTAGCTTTGATTTATTTTCTTTACAGATGTTTCAGATAAATTGATATACAATTGCATAGGACCTTGTACCTTGGATGATTGATTTTCAAAGAGAACTTCCAGTCAAAAAGGGATAGTCAGTAGGATTAGGAAGATAGTTGGTGGTTTATTAAGGAGACTGAGTATAGGATTTGGACCAAAATTTCTTTAGCTATAGGGTTTTGGGTATAGAGTGAATGTAAATGTCAGCACATGTGAAGAGTCAGTCACAATGATGAACTGGAAAAAATATGTAGGAAAGCAGATATCAATAGAGACATTAGGAAATCTGGCAAAGTATAGTCGGTAGTGAAATATTAATAAAATAGGTACTTGTCACTTCCTGTTATTCTGTATGCTTAATAAAACACTTTTGAAATCTTGAGAACTGTTTGCTAATCTTGTTTCCAGAATGTGCTGTCCCCAACTGCAAAACTGCAGAATGTACTCCCTCACCCATTTGCACGCAAACCGCTCATTCTCCCGGACCCATCAATAAACTTCCCTCCCTGCCCTTTTCAAGGAAAGTATATAAGCTCTGCTTAAGCTGTTCTCAGGGTTCTCTGCTCTATTCAAATGAGCTCTGAGCCCCAGCATGCTGGATCCCCAATAAACCCTTTGCTTTTGCATGAGACAGTGTCTTGGTGGTCTCTTTCACCAACGCTCACCCTCCCTTTACATATTTAGCTTCCACCGAGATCTGGCAGTGGCGGATGGAGACCCCAATGGGCTCCTCTCGGGGTAAGTAGGGCGCCTCTTTCTGGTTTCAGGTTTCAAGTTAGGGCTTGTAAAATGGCTGTCGATGAAGAGCATGAGTTCTCTCCGATGGTGGCTGACAGACGTGTCACCAGAGCCACAGGCCACGTCCCTGGGGGACGCCACAGAGGACTCGGAAAATCGAAAAACAATAGTCTCCTTAACTCAGTGATATTTTGTTTCAGATTCAGTATTGCCAGTCCATCGGATTTTGCCGGCTACTCAGTCCTGGTCTCAGTGTTGGACGTTCATTGCATGTCTTTATTGTCTTTTCTTGTCTGTGTCATGTGTCGTTGCTTTAACTGTTTGTGTACCTTTTATTATGGGACAGGTCACTTCAATTCATCTCTCCCTGACCCTTGATCACTGGACCAAAGTCCTCTTAAGGGCTCAGAATCTTTCTTTTTCAGTAAAACGCTGGAGCTGGCTGACTCTCTGTGCCTCAGAATGGCCCAGCTTTGGATTCGGATGGCCCCTAGAAGGATCTTTCTACTTCCAACTAATTTAAAAAGTCAGAGATATTGTCTTTCAGAGAGGGCCACATAGCCATCCGGATCAACAGCCATATCACTTAACTTGGCAGGACCTCTGCAAATCTCCTCTTTCATGGGTATAGCCTTTCCTTGCCCCTGCTCCCACTCCTACTCCTTCCCCCACGATCTTTCAAACCCTCTGCTTCTCCTTCTCCTCCAACCTCTGTTCTTCCTGAGTCACAAGATTTGACTCTACTGGACTCTCGTCCCCCTCCTTATCCTCTGCCCTCGTCTCCCAACCCCCAACACACTCGAAGTGATTCCCCTGCTGCTGACTCAGCCTCTCCGCCATTGGAGGAAGCTAAGCAGCCCAGTGTCCTCCAGATAACTCCCCTGTGGCACTCACAGCCCCTCCTCCCCTGGAGGAAACTGGCCCGGCTAAAGGAACTCACTGCCGGCAAATGATTGAAAACCCTGGAACTCCCGTGTTGCTCCCCCTCCATCCCTATGGGCCAATGATTGACGACAGCCATGGGGAAAAATACAAGCCTACCAGAATTAGCCTTTCTCCTCTTCAGACCTGTATAAGTGGAAAAATGACAATCCACCTTTTACCAAGGGCCCAACCCGGCTCCCAGGTCTGGTTGAGTCATTGATGTTTTCACACCAGCCTACTTGGGATGACTGCCAACAACACCTAGGGACTCCCTTCATGAGAAAGGAACAAAAGAGAATCCTGGATGCTAGAAAAAAATATCCTCGGACCAGATGTGTGACTGACACAACTTCCCAACATATTCAAAGCCAGCTTTCCCTTGAAACGACCCAACTGGGACCCCAACACCTTTGAAGGTAGAGAGCATCTGTCCACTTATCACCAGGCTCTAATAGTGGGTATCTTAGTGGCCGCTAGGCGACCAACAAATTTGGCCAAGGTAAGAGAGAATATTCAAGGGCCTGATGAAACTCTCTCTATGTTTCTAGAGAGAATAAGGGAGGCATATAGGAGATATACTACTTTCGATTCTCAGTCAGAGGATCAAAAGGCATCTGTCATGATGGCCTTTATTGCCCAAGCTGCCCTGGATATTAAAAGAAAGTTACAATGCTTAGATGGATTACAAGATATGCACTTTGAGAGATTTAGTCAGAGAAGCCAAGAAGGTATACTATAAGGTAGAAACTGAGGAAGAGAAGGTAGCAAAGGTAGGATAAAAGAAACAAAAGACAGACTAAGGCATTGACTAAGGTCCTGGTCATAACAACAAATAGGCCAGAAATTAAGAAACATGAAGACAGGAAGGGATAACTGGGCCCACACAAGAGGCCACCCCTGGCCTCAGATAAATGGGTCTACTATAACGAAAAAGGACACTGGGCCAAAGAGTGCCCTAGAAAGAGACAGTCATGCCAGCCAGACATTTTGAATCTGGAGGATGACTAAGAAAATCGGGGCTCAGATCCTCTCCCCGACCTCAGGGTAACTTTTGAAGTGAAGGAGACCCCAGTAAACTTTGAAGTAGATACAGGGGCAATATACTCAGCCCTTGAGGCCCCATTGGGCCCTCTATCAAATAAAAGGTCTCTAATTCAAGGGGCTAATGGCAGTAAATATCGGAATTTGACAACTAAGAGGACCTTGGACCAGGGGAAATGAAAAATCCTTCACTCCTTCTTAGTAATCCCAGAATGCCTGGCCCCATTGATGGGCAGAGATCTGCTCACCAAACCCTGGGACAAAACAACTTTTAACCCTGAAGGCCCCCAAGTGGAATTTCTAAATCCTTCAGTAAAAACTCCTATAATCATGGCTCTAACTATGTCAGTAGAAAATGTACATCAACTCACTCACCTTGGTTCAAAGAAACTGCATTCATTCCCGAAGGATCAAGAACAGAGTTTTCCACTAAGCAACTCACAATGAAACGAAATAACTGAATGGGTAACAAAAGCCTGTCGGGTCAATCAACTGGTTAATGTTTACCCTTCCAAGCTTCCTGCAGGAAAGCACCTACGAGGAACCAGACCAGGACAATTCTGGGAAGTGGACTTTACTGAAATTAAGCCAGCAAGTTATATGGATTTAAATATCTCCTAGTCTTTGTGGATACATTTTCAGGATGCATTGAATACTTCCCCAAGAAAAAAATGAAAGAAAAAAGAAAAAAAAAAAAGAAACAGTGCAAATGGTTGTCAAGAAAATCCTGGAAGATATTTTTCCATGAAAAGGCCTGCATAAAGTAGTAGGGTCTGATAACGGACCGGTGTTCGTGGCCCAGGTAAGTCAGGGGTGAGCCAGGATCCTGGGGATTAATTGGAAGTTACATTGTGATTATAGACCCCTGAGTTCAGGACAGGTAGAAAGAATGATTAGAACCATTAAAGAGACCATAACAAAATTAAGCTTAGAGACCGGCATAAAAGTTTGGACTATGCTCCTGCCTTATGCACTGTTTCATGCAAGAAATACTCCCTCTGTTTCATTGTGTAACCTCACCCACTATGAAATTCTCCATGTTGCCCCTCCTCCGGTAAGGGTCCTACCCCAACTCTAAGACCTAACGATCCCTTCCACACCCCCTTGCTTGACAGACTTAAAGGTCTTGAAAGAACTCAGGGATACCTGTGAAAAGAGATGGCCACTGCCTACCAACCTGGGGACGAGGGGACTCCACATCAATATCAAGTAAGAGACTTCATCTACATAAGATGACAACAGGTGTCATCTCTGGAACCACACTGGAAAGGAGCATACTAGGTGCTAGTTATAACATCTACAGCAGTTAAGGTAGACGGAATTACATCCTGAATCGATGCCTCTCATCTAAAGCCTGCGCCATGTCCAGACTGTGGCTGAAAACTGGAAAAAAATGATAACACTTTCAAATTGTGTATTCACGGTGTGGATAAGGCTATGGACTCTCCCCTTGACCACAAGTAGTCCTAACCCTCATCAGCCCGTTAAGCAGCGATGGCTGATCACAAATCCTACTGAACGAGAAGTATGGTGTATCTCAGATACAGCCCCCTTACGGACGTGGTGGCCACCTCTCCATGCAGACATTTGTCAGCTGGCTATAGGTTTTTCCTATTGGGATATCCCTGATATAGAGAATCCCACTAAAATTCCATTAAATCCCTTCCGTAAAATAGATAATGGAAACAAACATTATGGATGTAGGGACACGTGAGCCAGATGCAGGTTGGCTAGCCTAGACTACTATGTTTGCGAGGCAGACTATCAAAGCCACAAACAGTCACGGCTGTTTGTGGGGAGACCCAACTTCTTCTGTAAGTCATGGGGATGTGAGCATACGGGGACTGCCAGATGGAACCCAAACTCCTCATCAAATTCTGTACACAGCATTGGCCATATTACCAATTAGATAACCAAAACCGATGGCCCACAGAGGGGTCACTAGAGCCTCAAATTCTGCGTGACATTTTTAACTTCTGCAAGTGCTCAAAAGAGTGAAAGAAGTTTTCCCTATGTGGAGGCCTTTTTCCTCCTTTGCTCACATACTGAACTATGCTTCTCAAATACATGCTCACCCTCAGCTTTCTGCTCCAGACTCTCTGCTGTCACACCCACCTCAGAAATTTGATTTCTCCCCTCCAATTACTAGATCAAAAACCCAAACCTCTGCCGGTTCTCAGACCATTGCCCCCTTGCTGAGGTAAGAGGTATGAGGTACCACTCCACTCACTCACTCCTCTCTTCTCCTGTCAGTGCCCACAACGGGTCCCACCAGGTCCTCTTACCAGCTAACCCAAAGCTCAAACCAGCTGAGGAGAGCTCTCAGACCCCTATCCTATATGGAATAAAAATGGCCTTAAAAGTTGCTTTGTCATCACTCTAAACAGGTTACTAAGAATTTAAAGACCCTCACAGGCTTTTTGGGATACTCATTCCTGTCTTCCCCTCTGCTCTACTTGTTCTACTGCTCAAGTTTTTGTTGCTAGAAAATGTCAAACCCCTTTCCCAATATTCTTTAGCATGTCTCCATCCTCATTCTCAGATCCATGGAGCTGCTCTCAGCCCTGCCTTCCCAGACTTCCCCCTCTGTACCAGGCCCACAGAAAAGTCTTAACTGACCTTCTCCAGAAGTCTTCATGATGGCTGACATTAAAACTTTCAGCAAAAGAGTCCCTATAAAAGAGTTCACTGTAGATAAACTTCCTCTTTTCCTGTTTCCCTGGTCTACTTGGCAATTGGCTAATAAATTCAGCAATCCTGATCTAGACACACCCTTAGTAGTTTTTCACAAAGTATGTGAAAAAAGGCCTCTGGCCTTGAGCTGGAGCTTCACGGAGATGGCTATATTTCTAAGATAAAGAAGTTACAAACTGGGCTGCATAGAAACAGCTGGCAGGGGAAAAAAAGAAAGGGAAGCAAAAGCTCTCCCCCACCCAGGTATCCTTTAAAAGTTTACATGCCCCGAACTGAGAAAAAAACAGAAACAAAAACTGCTTTTTGTGACCTTCTGCAGACTGTGAACTTCTGACCCCCTTCCCTTACATGTTGGGTACAAAATTCTGAAACTACCTAAACTTGGGTTTCAGGAAATTAATTGATTACAACAGAAGCAATGCCCTCTGAATCTGGTTGCAACCAAATAAGACTGTTTCTGTGTCTTTGGTGCTATATTAGGTGCCTTACCTTGTCCGTCCCTACAACAGTATAATTCTATATTCTTAAACATTGTTTATGTTTTCATGAAATGGTCAACAAATGTGATTAATTGTGTAATGGTGCAGTGGTTTCGCAGAGTGCTCTATCATGATGCAGGTTCATTTGAAGATCAAAGAAGGGGGCATAAAACCCGGTTCCACTGGGATCATATATTCCTCACCTTAGCCATTCTATTACGAATAGGAATTGCTGCAGGGTTGGGCACAGGAACCACTGCCATGGTCCATGGGACACAACAAATGACACAATTAGAAGCAGCAATAGATCAAAACTTAAAGATTTTAGAAACCTCCATCACAGCTTTGCGGGAATATTTAACCTCTCTCTCTGAAGTTGTTTTACAGAACAGTCGAGGGTTGGACCCCCTCTTCATGAGAGAAGAGGGCCTTTGTGCTACATTGAGGGAAGAATGTTGTTTTTATGTCGACAATACTGGAGTTGTAAAAAAAAATGAGTAAATTAAAAAGACGCCTTGAAGAGGGTCAACGAGAGAGAGAGGCCCCAAAAGGGTGGTTTTAGTCTTGGATTACACAGTCCCCCTCTTTAACTACGTTTTTATCAACCCTGGCCAGTCCAATAAAAATCCCCATATTATTGCTAACAATAAAACCCTGTTTCTTCAACCGTGTAATTTCTTTTCTCCAAGCTCAAATTGGACAAGTTAAACTTATGGTAATACCCCAGTAGCAGACATAGAATGTGACACCCCCCAACGGTCACTTTTATGATTAAAAGTAGCCAGAAGAAGAAATGGGGAATGAAAGGTTGATAAAATATGTACTTGTCACTTCCTGTTTTTCTGTATGCTTAAAAAAAAACACTGTTGAAATCTTGCAAACTGTTTGCTAAACTTGTTCCCAGAATGTGCTGTCCCCAACTGCCAAACTGCAGAATGTACTCCCTCACCTGTTTGAATGCAAACCGCCCACATGCCCTGACCCATCAATAAATTTCCCTCCCTGCCCTCTCCAAGAAAAGTATATAAGCTCTGCTTAAGCTGTTCTCAGGGCTCTCTGCTCTACTCAAGTGAGCTCTGAGCCCCAGCATGCTTGATCCCCAATAAAACCTTTGCTATTGCATGAGATAGTCTCTTGGTTGTCTCCTCCTTCAACACTTGCCTGACCTTTTCTTGGATGACTGAATGTAGAAGAGAACATCCATTCAAAAAGTGATAGGCAGAAGGATTAGAAAGATAGTCAGTAGGTTTAGGAAGAAGAGAGAATATAGGATTTGGAACAAAAGTTCTTTAGCAATAGGGTTTCGATTAGAGAGTCAATGTAAATGTCAACACAAGTGAAGAGTCAGTCATGTAGGAAAGCAGATATCCTTAGAGACATTATGAAATCAGGCTAAGTGTAAAGACAGTGATAGGATTAGACATTTTCAAAAGGGTTGAGTTTGAGTATATAATCTTAGGAAGAAACAAATATGTAGTCACCAATAGGATTGACATTTGAGAGCATTAGCACAGCCCAAGACAGTGTCCAAAATTAGCTCCATTGCCCCTCATTTCCCTACATTCATGGTGACCTGTACACCCTTTCTGTGTACCAGGAGTGATCAAATAGGCCTGCCCTTAATACTGCTCCACTTCTCCAATTTGAGGCCTACTGAGTGTCAGGTACAGATTCTTTTTGTGAATTGGAGAGATGAGTAAAACCAAGCACCTATGGGATAGCCTCTTAATGGCTTTTAAGAACTAATTTGACCAAAATGATCTCTATCTCACTTGATGGAATTCAGGAACCTTACAGAGGAAGGCAAGAGACTTCATCCACAATGACAACTTTTTTTGCCATTTTGGATTTGGTTGCACACATGGGATCTTTCTTTAGATCCATCAGGTGCTGAGAATCTAAGCCAAAGAATCACACTTGGCAAAGAGGCTGATTCAGACACATCTCTTTCCTAATTAAATAAGAAAAGAGCCACAGATGAAGCCTATTTATTTGCATTTGAAAACTCTTTTCTTCAGGCTTCACAAAGGAGTGGCCTGAGACTAAGACGTTCAAGACTCTCAGAGCAACAAAACAATATGTAAGCAAATGGCCCAAAGCAGGATTTCTCCACTGAGACTTTACTGGTCACACTGATATCTGAGTTTTCTGACATGCTTGCCATTCCCTTCAGCTATCTAGTACATGGCCATGTCACAGAGCTTGGAGGTGGTACATAACTTGGAAACAACATCATGAGCCTATTCTGGAGAGTGGCCAGAATTCATGAAGAAAACATCAAGTTAGGAAGGTAGCAGGTATTGCCCATCGATATGGCAAGCCACAGTCCATTCATAAATTGCGCTGGATGAATGCTGGGAAGATTTCTACTAGACAGGACACATCCACTGATGCATTCTCTTTTCTAATGTCTACAACCACGGAAACAGTGTGATACACAGAAAAAGAAACACTTCCCGTGTCAAACGACTTACTAGAATTAGTTTGCTCCAAACCAAGCAAACCACCTTTCCTACCTAATCTCAGAACATGAGACAAAACCACAAACCCACACCCACACCCACAATGGCACCTCCTCCCCCCAAATAGGTCTGTGACTATCCGGAGTATCCTCTGAATGATGGGCCATACTATGATCCCCGAAATGTCCTGTCCTGTCTCACATCTGGTCTCCTTGGCCAATTCTGTGAAGTTGTCAAGAGCCAGGAGTGAGCCACTACCTGATTTCTCAGAAAAAGCCCCTCTTCCGAGCTTTCCTGACAATTGGCCTCCTCACATTAGTAGGTACCAAGAAAGACTGACTCTGTCCTTGGTAAATCCAAAAAAGTGAGACCACTGGGACTGGGACTGGGACTGGCTCTGGGTGCCTGGCTTCCTGGATCGCAAGTTCAGAGAGTTCCATCACCAAAGAAGTGAGGTGAGGTTACTTTCTTCAGGAATGAATGAGATCACTGCCTTTGCAACCACTTTATTCTATCAGTTGCTTCCATTGGTCCCTTGAGATGGAGGCTGCCCCTACTTCCTGTGACACTTTCACAAGTTAGAATGGTATAACAACCATAGGCACCCAGGAACAGCTACCAACACAGGCCTGGTTTGGTCCATCTTCTCTACATTAAGAAGAGATAAGTTGACTCTGACACAACCCTTCATCCTGACCAGGTTGTTTCCCATGGAAGATGACTTTTGCTCTTTCAGGTCTTTCATAGCTGTCTACATCTTCTCCAGGGATCATTTCTGCATGGAGCTTTGAGGTTCTCAGCAGATGGAAAATCTACTACATTCCTGTATTGGAAGACCAACACTGTCCCTGCTCTTCTGTAAACTTAGATTGAAGGAACAGTGTATGGTTAGGGTTAATAACAAGTTCCATTTGGGTTAGGAATCATTCTGCTGGATCATTAATGTAATTGGGAACTTGCGAAATTTATAAAATATATGAATGAAATATATGTATGAAAAAAGAAATCTAAGTAATATTTGAAGCCCGGAATGTCATTAGGCCCTTGATTGTTATACTTAATGTTGAATTACATTCTGCACAGGTTTCTCAGATAAATCGATACACAATGGCATAAGACATTGTACCTTGGATGATTGAATGTAGAAGGGAACATCCAGTCAAAAAGGGATAGTCAGTAGGATTAGGAAGATAGTCAGTAGGTTGAGGAAGAAGAGTGAGTATTGGATTTGGAACAACAGTTCTTCAGCAATAAGTTATCGATTAGAGTGTGAATGTAAATATCAGCACATGTGAAGAGTCAGTCACAATGATGAACTGTGAAAATATGTAGGAAAGCTGATAGCAATAGAGACATTATGAAATCAGGCAATGTATAAAGTGAGGGATAGGATTAGACATTTTCAGGAGGCTTGAGGTTGAATATATAATCTTAGGAAGAAACAAATATGTAGTCACCAATAGGATTGACATTTGAGAGGATTAGGCAACCTGGACATGGATGTTTTTAGTAATCCATGTTTACTTTCCATTTAGCCTTTGGTACAATTGTAAGTGTGAACTTTGCATTTTTTGTCCAGAATATTTCTGTGATTAAACTTATATGCAGATCAGGTGACATGAGTATTCCTTCAACTGTTTCTGGGAGCAATATTTTGAATACGTATAAATTAGTATTGGGGGTACAAAGAGGTGTACACTGTGTCTATGAATATAGAGATAATGAATGAATAGAACATAGAGTGAATAAAAATATATCGGATTTTACTTTAAATAATGGAATGAATTGATATCTGAAAGTATATAAGAAATCTTATATTGGTATACAATCATTCATTCCAACCAGTTATACATCTATTGGTAATATCAGAGTTATATTTTATCATGAAGGGGATGTGAGTTTTGCTTCAAAAGTGATTATGGAAATCGAAAATAATGTGTTTGGAAAGAAGTCTCATGAAAAGACCAGTCAGGAGACAAGGAAGAATACATGTGTCCTAAAGCAGAAAGTGATTGAAAGTGAAACAAATTCCTATAAATTTGAGGATGAAATATATATCCAACTTGTGGATGAAATATATATCCTAATGTGTGCATAAACTGAAGAAATAGTAATGTACCAGTGTTGAATAAAAATGAACATCGAAATACAAATAATGTCCCATAGGAATCTACATGCATTGTTGTAAAACTGGGTCAGTAACTGTATAAATATTAAGATATGTATGCACCATTCACTGATGTTACTTTCAGTACTAGGGTTATTATTATTTTTAAATTTTAATTTTTATTTTTTATCATTATTATTTTTTAAAAATACATTTCTTTCTTTATTTTCTATTTTTTCTTTTGTCTTTTCATTTCTTTTCAATTTTCTTTTCTCCCTTCCTTGAATTCTACCTGCCTACTCTCATTCTCTTTAGTGACTTATTTCTTTTCCTTCTAATATCTTTCCTTCCAAGCATGAAATAAATTTATAAGAGTAAACAGTAACTCCGCAGTCAAAGAAAACAAGAAGTAACAAGAGAAGCATAAACAAGCAAGAAAGACAAGGAGTACAAACAATGAAGGACAGCCTAAATATTCAGAAGGACCTATAGTCTTCAGAAAAATGGTCATATAAAGAACTCTAGGAATACCTTAGACAGATGGAATGGAACCTTAAAGATGATACGAGACAGCAAATCCAAACAGTGAAAGAACACAATGAAAATGAATTACATAAACAGATAAAAAAAAGAAGATAAGCATCTTTATCAGGAGATAGAGATTATAAAAAAATCAAACAATCATTCTAGAATTGAAGGAGACGATAAACCAAATTAAAAACTCAACTGAGAGTATCATTAAAAGAGTGGAGCAAGTAGAAGCCAGAACGTCAGATAATGAAGACATAATATATTATCTTGAAAAGAGTCTAGCCAACTCAGAAGGCTGATAAAAAATCACGAGAAAAACATCCAAGAGATATGGGATAACATAAAAAAAAAAAAAAAAAAAAAACCCTTATGAGTCATCGGGATAGAGGAAGGTACAGAGATTCAAACCAAGGGAATGAGAAACCTGCTGAATGAAATAATTACAGATAACTTTCCAGAAATAAAAAAGGAAGTGGATATACAAATTGTAGATGCATAGAGGACACCGAGCACAAAAAATCACAGTATACCAACGCCAAGACACATTGTTATGAAGATATCCAATATACAGAATAAAGAGAAAATATTAAAAGCAACAAGAAAAAGAAGGCAAATTACATTCAGGGGTAAACCAATAAGGTTAACAAGAGATATTTCATCACAGACGATGAAAGCGAGAAGATCCTGGAACAACGTATTTCTGACACTGAAAGACAATGGATGCCAACCAAGAATTCTGTATCCAGCAAAATTAAGCTTCAGGTACACAACAAAATAAAAATCTTTCATGATATATAAAAGTGAAAAGAATTTGCAGCCAGAAAACCAGCATTGCAAAGCCTCTTGAGCAAAACACTACACAAGGAAGAAATAAAAAACAACAACCAAAATCATAAGTGGGTTGTGCCTCGGTAATGACGGGGGGGGGATCTAATTATGGAGAAACAATCTAAATTTTAAAAAAGATAAATAATCAAACATGGCTGGCAGTACAAACCATACATCAGTAGAAACTCAAAACATTAATGGCTTAAACTCTCCAATAAAGCAATATAGGCTACTAACTTGGATTAAAAAAACAAATCCAACAATATGCTGCCTCCAGGAAACACATCTGAAGGGAAAAGACATACACAGGCTGAAGGTGAAAGGTTGGGAAAAAATATACCACACACAATCCTCGCAAACAAGCAGGGGTGGCCATCCTCATATTGAATAAAATCGACTTCAAGACTAAGTTAATCCAAAGGGATAAGGAAGGACATTATATACTGTTAAAAGGAACCATTCACCAACAACATATAACAATTATCAATATTTATGAACCAAATAACAGTGCTGCAAATTCATAAATCAAATTCTCCTCAAGTTCAAGAATCAAATAGACCACAACACAATAATCATGGGTGACTTCAACACACCTCTCTCACCATTGGACAGATCCTCCAAACAAATGTTGAGTAAAGAAATTATAGATCTCAATATCACAATCAATACCCTAGACTTAACTGACATATATAGAATGTATCAACCATTATCAAGTGGATATACTTTTTTCTTATCAGCACATGGATCCTTCTCAAAAATAGACCATATATTTTGCCATAGGGCAACCCTCAGTAAAGATAAAGGGGTGGAGAGAATACCATGCATTTTATCTGATCATAATGGAATGAAACTGGAAATCAATGATAAAAGAAGGAAGGAAAAATCATATATCACATGGAAAATGAACAATATGTTACTGAATGATTAAGGGGTTACAGACATAAAGTTCTTCTGACATCAAGGAGGAAATCAAAAAATTCTTAGAGATAAATGAAAATACAGACACAATTTATCGGAATCTATGGGCACAATGAAAGCAGTTTTAAGACGGAAATTCATCGCCTGGAGGTCATTCCTCAAAAAAAAAAAAAAAAAAAAAAAAAAAAGAAAAGAAAAACCAAGAAATTAATGAGCTCACACTTTATCTCAAAGCCCTAGAAAAGGAAGAACAAAACAACAGCAAATGCAGCAGAAGGCAAGAAATAATTAAAATCAGAGCTGAAATCAACGAAATTGAAACAAAAGAAACTATTTAAAAAATTAACAAAACTAAAATTGGTCCTTTGAAATAATAAACAAGATTGACAGACCCTTAGCCATGCTAACAAAGAGAAGAAGAGAGAGAACTCAGATTACTCACATACGGGATGAAAAAGGCAATATCACAACAGATGCTACAGAAATACAGAAGACAATTAGAAATTATTTTTAAAACCTATATTTCAATGAATTAGAAGATAGTGAAGACATCGATAAATTTCTTAATACATATGATTTGCCCAGATTGAGTCAGGTTGAGACACACAATTCGAACAGACCAATATCAGTAGATGAAATTGAAGAAGCAATCAAAAGACTACCAACCAAGAAAAGCCCAGGACCGGATGGGTATACAGTGGACTTTTACAAAACCTTTAAAGAAGAATTAATACCAATACTTTTCAAGTTATTTCAGGAAATAGAAAAAGAGGGAGCTCTTTCAAATTCATTCTATGAGGCCAAGACCACGTTGATTCCGAAACCAGACAAGACACCTCAAAGAAAGAAAACTACAGACCAATATCCCTGATGAAACTAGATGAAAAAATCCACAATTAAATTCTAGCGAATCGGATACAAAGGCACATCAAAAAAAATTGTGCACCATGATCAAGTAGGATTCATCCCTGGGATGCAAGGATGGTTCAATATATGGACATCAATAATTGTTATTCACCACATCAATAGACTTAAAGATAAGAACCATATGATCATCTCAATAGCCACAGAAAAAGCATTCAACAAAGTACACCATTCCTTTATGTTCAAAACATTAGAAAAACTAGGGACAACAGGAAATTACCTTGACATTGTAAAAGCTATCTATGCTAAGCCTCAGGCTAGCATCATTCTGAATGGAGAAAAATTGAAGGTATTCCCTCTAAAATCTGGAACAAGACAGGGATGTCCTCTCTCACCACTTCTATTAAAGATAGTTCTTGAAACACTGGCCAGAGCAATTAGACAGATGAAAGAAATAAAAGGCATAAAAATTGGAAAAGAAGAACTTAAATTATCACTATTTGCAGATGACATGATTTTATACCTAGAAGACCCAAAAGGATCTACAAAAAAACTACTAGAACTAATAAATTAATTCAGCAAAGTGGCAGGATATAAAATCAACACGCATAAATCAAAGGCATTCCTGTATATCAGCGACAAAACTTCTTAAATGGAAATGAGGAAAAACACTCCATTCACAATATCGTCAAAAAAAATAAAATACTTGGGAATCAACCTAACAAAAGAGGTGAAATATTTACACAATGAAAACTACAGAACCCTAAAGGGAGAAATAGAAGAAGATCTTAAAAGATGGAAAAATATACCCTGTTCATGGATAGGCAGTACTAAAATCATCAAAATGGCAATATTACCAAAAGTTCTATATAGGTTTAATGCAATGCCAATTAAAATCCCAAAGGCATTGCTTGAAGAAATAGATAAGGCAATCATGAAATTCATATGGAAAAATAAAAGACCCAGAATAGCAAAAGCAATTCAAAGCACGAAGTGTGAATCAGGCAGTATAGCAATACCAGATTTCAAACTATATTACAGAGCAATAGTAACAAAGACAGCATGGTACTGGTACCAAACCCGGCGGGTGGACCAATGGTACAGAATAGAAGACACAGAGACCAATCCATAAAGTTACACCTATCTTATATTTGATAAAGTGGCTAAAAGCATGCAATGAAGGAAGGATAGCATCTTCAACAAACGGTGTTGGGAAAACGGGAAATCCGTATGCAAGAAAATGAAACTGAACCCCCTCCTCCCACCATGCACAAAAGTTAACTCAAAATGGATCAAGGACCTTAATATAAAATCAGAGACTCTGCGTCTGATAGAAAAAAAGTTGGCTACGATCTACATATAGTGGGGTCGGGCTCCAAATTCCTCAATAAGACACCCATAGCACAAGAGTTAATAACAAGAATAAACAAATGGGACTTACTTAAACTAAAAAGTTTTTTCACAGCAATAGAAACAATAAGAGAGGTAAATAGGGAGCCTACATCATGGGACCTAATCTTTACTCCTCACACTTCAGATAGAGACCTAATATCCAGAATATACAAAGAAATCAAAAAATTAGAGAATAAGATAACCAATAACCCAATCAACAAATGGGCCAAGGACCTGAACAGAAATTTCTCAGAGGAGGACATACAATCAATCAACAAGTACATGAAAAAATGCTCATCATCTCTAGCAGTCAGAGAAATGCAAATCAAAACCACCCTAAGATACCATCTTACTCCTGTAAGATTGGCAGCCATTATGAAGTCAAACAACAACAAGGGCTGGCGAGGATGTGGGGAAAAGGGTTCTCTTGTACATTGCTGGTGGGACTGCAAATTGGTGCAGCCAATTTGGAAAGCAGTATGGAGAATCCTGGGAAAGCTGGGAATGGAACCACCATTTGATCCAGCTATTGCTCTTCTCGGACTATTCCCTGAAGACATTAAAAGAGCATATTACAGGGATACTGCCACATCAATGCTAATAGCAGTGCAAATCACAATAGCTAGACTGTGGAACCAACCCAGATGCCCTTCAATGGATGAATGGATTACAAAAATGTGGCATCTATACACCATGGAGTATTACGCAGCACTAAAAAAAGAAAAATCATGGAATTTCCAGGGAAATGGACGGCACTTGAGCAGATTATGCTTAGTGAAGCTAGCCAATCCCTAAAAAACAAATACCAAATATCTTCTTTGATATAATGAGAGCAACGAAGAATAGAGCAGGGAGGAAGAGCAGGAAGAAAAGATGAACATTAAACAGAGACATGAGGTGGGAGGAAAAGAGAGAGAAAAAGGGAATTGCATGGAAACGGAGGGAGACCCTTCTTGTTATACTAAATTACATATAAGAGGTTGTGAGTGGAATGGAAAAATAAACAAGCTGAGAAATGAATTACAGTAGATGGGGTAGAGAGAGAAGATGGGAGGGGACGGGAGGGGGGATAGTAGAGGATAGGAAAGGGAGCAGAATACAACATTAACTAATAGGGCATTATGTAAAAATGTGGATGTGTAACCTATGTGATTATGCAATCTGTACTTGGGGTTAAAAAGGGAGTTCATAACTCACTTGAAGCTAATGTATGCTAATGTATAAAATATGATATGTCAAGCAAGAGCTTTGTAAGGTTTTGAACAACCAATAAAAAAAAGAAAAAAAAGAAAAAATTAACAAAACTAAAAGTTGGTTCTTCGAAAAAATAAATAAGATCGACAGACCCTTGGCCATGCTAACGAAGAGAAAAAGAGACGGAACACAGATTAATAACATACGGGATGAAAAAGCCAATATCACAACAGATGCTACCGAAATAGAGAAGACAATTAGAAATTATTTTTAAAACCTATATTCCAATAAAATAGAAAATAGTGAAGACATTGATAAATTTCTTAAGACATATGATTTGCCCAGACTGAGACAGGAGGATACACACAATTTAAACAGACCAATATTAATGGATGAAATAGAAGAAGCAATCAAAAGACTACCAACCATGAAAAGCCCAGGACCGGATGAGTATACAGCCGAGTTTTACAAAACCTTTAAAGAAGAATTAATACCAATACTTTTCAAGTTATTTCAGAAAATAGAAAAAGAGGAAGCTCTTCCAAATTCATTCTATAAGGCCAACATCACCCTTATTCCAAAACCAGACAAAGACACCTCAACAAAAGAAAACTTCAGACCAATATCTCTGATGAACCTAGATGCAAAAATCCTCAATAAAATTCTGGCGAATCGAATACAAAGGCACATCAAAAAAATTGTGCACTATGATCAAGTAGGCTTCATCCCTCGGATGCAAGGATGTTTCAATATATGGAAATCAATAAATGTTATTCACCACATGAATAGACTTAAAGATAAGACCCATATGATCATCTCAATAGACACAGAAAAAGCATTCGACAAAGTACAGCATCCCTTTATGTTCAAAAAGTTAGAAAAATTAGGGATAACAGAAACTTACCTCAACATTGTAAAAGCTATCTATGTTAAGCCTCAGGCTAATTTTCTGAATTGAGAAAAATTCAATGCATCCCCTCTAAAATCTGGAACAAGACAGGGATGCACTCTATCACCACTTCTATTTAATATAGTTCTCGAAACACTGGCCAGAGCAATTTAGACAGTCGAAAGAAATCAAAAGCATAAAAGTAGGAAAAGAAGAACTTAAATTATAACTATTTGCTGGTGACATGATTCTATACATAGAAAACCAAAAAGGGTCTACAAAAAATTACTAGAACTAATAAATGAATTCAGCAAAGTAGCAAAATATAAAATCAACACGCATAAATCAAAGTCATTTCTGTATATCAGTGACAAATCTTCTGAAATGGAAATAACCCTTCTGAAAAACAGTCCATTCAAAACATCTCACAAAACTCAGATATCCGTGTGACCAGTAAAGAATTATATATCAGCGACAAATCCTCTGAAAGGGACATGAGGACAACCACTCCATTCACAATATCTTCAAAAAAAAAAAACTTGGGAATCAACCTAACAAAAGAGGTGAAAGACTTATACAATGAAAATTACAGAACCCTAAAGAGAGAAATAGAAGAAGATCTTAGAAGATGGAAATATATACTCTGTTCATGGATAGGCAGAACTATCATCATCAAAATGGTGATATTACCATAAGTTCTCTATAGTTTTAATGCAATGCCAATCAAATTCCCAACGGCATTTCTTGTAGAAATAGATAAACCAATCATGAAATTCATTTGGAAAAATAAAAGAACCAAAAATACAATAGCAATTCTAAGCAGGAAGTGTTAATCAGGCGGTATAGTGATACCAGATTTCAAACTATATTACAGAGCAAAAGTACAAAAACAGCATGGTACTGGTACCAAAAGAAGCGGGTAGACAAATGGTACAGAATACAGGACACAAGAGACTAATCCACAAAGCTACAACTATGTTATATTTGATACAGGAGCTAAAAGCATGCAATGGAGGATGGATAGCATCTTCAACAAATGGTGTTGGGTAAACTGGAAATCCATCTGCAACAAAATGAAACTGAATCCCCTCCTCTCGCCATGCACAAGAGTTTACTCAAAGTGGATCAAGGAGCTAGATATCAAATCAGAGACTCTGCATCTGTTAGAAGAAAAACTGGCTCCGATTTACATATTGTTGGGTCGGGCTCCAAATTCCTTAATAGGACACCCATAGCACAAGAGTTAATAACAAGAATCAACAAATGGGACTTACTTAAACTGAATTTTTTTTTCTTAGCAAGAGAAACAATAAGAGAGGTAAATAGGGAGCCTACATCATGGGAACAAATTTTCACTCCTCACACTTCAGATAGAGAACTAATATCCAGAGTATACAAAGAACTCAAAAAATTAGACAATAAGATAACAAATAACCCAATCAACAAATGGGCCAAGGACCTAAACTGACACTTCTCAGGGGAGGACATACAATCAATCAATAAGTACATGAAAAAATTCTCACCATCTCTAGTAGTCAGAGAAATGCAAATCAAAACCAACCTAAGATACCATCTCACTCCAGTAAGATTGGCAGCCATTATGAAGCCAAACAATAACAAGTGCTGGCGAGGATGTGGGGAAAAGGTTACTCTTGTGCATTGCTGGTGGGACTGCAAACTGGTGCACCCAATTTGGAAAGCAGTATGGAGAATCCTGGAAGAGCTGGGAATGGAACCACCATTTTATCCAGCTATTGCCCTTCTCAGACTATTCCCTGAAGACCTTAAAAGAGCGTATTACAGGGATACTGCGACATCCATGTTCATTGCAGCAGAATTCACAATTGCTGGACTGAGGAACCAACCCAGATGCTCTACAATAGATGAATGGATAAAAAAAAAAATGTGGCATTTTTCCACCATGGAGTATTACTCAGCACTAAAAAGTGACAAAATCATGGACTTTGCAGGGAAATGGATTGCAGTAGAGCAGATTATTCCTAGTGAAGCTAGCCAATCACTGAAAAACAAATACCAAATGCCTTATTTGATATAATGAGAGCAACTGATAACAGAGCAGGGAGGAAGAGCATGAAGAAAAGATTAACATTAAACAGAGACTTGAGTTGGGGGGGAAGGGAGAGAAAGGGGATAATGCATGGTAATCGAGGGAGACCCTCATTGTTACACAAAATTACATATAAGAGATTGTGAGGGGAATGGGAAAATAAACAAGGAGAGAAATGAATTACAGTAGATGCGGGAGAGAGAGAATATGGGAGGGGATGGGACAGGGGATAGTAGATGATAGGAAAGGTAGCAGAATACAAAAGTTACTAATAGGGCATTATGCAAAATGTGGATGTGTAACCGATGTGATTCTACAATCCATATTTGGGGTAAAAATGGGAGTTCATAACCCACTTGAATCTAATGTATGAAATATGATATGCCAAGAGCTTTGTAAGGATTGAAAAACCAACTAAAAAAATAAAATAAAATAAACTGAAATAAAATAATTGAAAAAAAAACACATGGAGAACTATTTCAATACAAAGTTGACTAGATTAATAACTGCTACCTTATATAATGCAAAATGCAAGTGCAACTATACACCATGCCTCCTTTGAAATGCTTGTAATTGTATTCTGTTTGGGTTGTTTTTCTCGATCATATGAGGATTAGTAGTCAGAGTCTAGTAGGGTATTGGTTAGTGTCAGGGATTTAGTATTTCAAATGGAAAATTGGAAAATGAACCCAATGTGTGTGCAAATATGTGCTACAGAAAAATTTTCCCACTCTCATCCAGAACAATTCCTTGAAATTACCCTCACCCCAAGTAATATATCTTTAGAGGTGAAGAGTTAGAAAATCTAGGAATAAATATATGGAATAGAATATGCTCAAAAGTTTAAAACCTTGGAGGTGGTAGAGTACTTTCCAAAAGTAAGGGACAGGGTAAACACTCCACAAACATGGAGCTTTGCTGGCCTAAATACTTCTTGAGAAACTGCCTCTGAGTTTGGGCACTTGAAATATATGTTGTTGTCAGGAGCTTTAGCTTCCTTTGTAATGAGACCATCAAAGCTGGGTCAGCATCTATGTGACCTGGAGGAAATGGTTTAATATTTTCCAATGAACATGAGGTAGCAGTGTTGAGTTCAATCTTTGTAAGTAAACTGGGGCCACTGGCGGCTATGTGTATCCCTGTGGGAATTCTGAAGCCATTTGTCATCCTCCACATTTTATGGGGTTTCTTCCTGCTGCACAGGTAGTTTGGTATTTGCTTCTCGAAATACAAGGAAGTCAACTGAAACACAGTGCTGGAGGGAGTTCTGTCACGTTTGGTGGGTCAGGGTCTGCAGGAGAATGCACCAACCAAGGTTCTATCCCTCATAGCTTGCCCTTTGACCATAGCAACCTGATTCTGAACATTGCCATGAAACCTCTCCATATAACAAGATGCCATTACATATAAGGGTCTGCTGGCTGCACCTTGTCAGCCAAAAGCCATTTGGAAGACAATAGCTGATGTACATGGCCCCACCACAGATGTTCCATCATACACCTGCCAACCATGGCTAAAGGCCCACTACTCACCAGGCTCCAACATACTGGCTTCTCGGTTCTACACCATTTTCGTGAAACCCTGTCAATCAAGGCAGTGACTGGTATACTCATAATCAGCAACAGGATATTCAAAGGTTCTCTAGTGCCACCTCTTCATGAAAATTTTAAAAAATTTCATGGTACTTATCAAGCCATTTTTCGAGGATGAAGTTGGAGGCAATGTGGGTTTCAGTGCATTCAGGAACAATTAAATGTTGAGGATGCTCATTTCACTGAAAGCTCTGGAGATCTCTCAGAGGGAAGTTTTCCCAAAGAGTAGCCAAAAGGTCACATGAAGCAAGGTGCATTGAGGTCTACGATGTGAGGTACATGTGTGTTTTGACTCTCAACTATGGCTGCCAAGTCCTTCAGAATAAAATCATGTGATATCCTGGCTGAGATTCCCAGTGCTCTGTGAAAAGCCACCCTGGGCCTAGATCTCAGTTTCCAAGTGAGAATCTCATGCTTGGCCTCCTAAAATCCGAACAAAATTCATGGCAATACTTTCCTGAGGTCAGTTCCAGAACTGAGTCTCTAAGGGGAATCACACTAGAGTTTAAGCCCAGGTGGACCCAGTCATCTCTTCCAACCGACACACAAATGACCACTATTAAAATCAAAACACTCCCACATGACCCTCATCTTATTCCATTTAGACACTCATCATAACTTCTGGCTGGAGGTTTCCATGAGGGGCTCAGCTAAAGACAGTGTCCAAAATAATCTCCCTTGCCCCTCATTTGCCTAAATTCAGGGTGGCCTGGACATCCTTTCTGTGAACCAGGAGTGATCAAATAGGCCTGCCATTAATACTGCTCCGCTTCTCCAATTTGAGGCCTATTGACTATGGGTTTTAGATTCTTTATGTGACTTGGAGTCATGAGAATACCAAAGCACCGATGGGCTAGCCTCTGCAGGACATTGAGGAACTCATTTGACCCAAAGGATCCCTATTCTCACTTGATGGAGGTCAGGAAACTTACAGAGGAATGCGAAAGACTTCATTCACAAGGACTGCTCTTATGGCCAATTTCGTTTTGGATGTACACATGGAATCTTTCTTTAGATCCATCAGGTGCTCAGACTCTAAGCCAAAGCCTCACGCAGGGCCAAGATTCTGAATAAGACACATCCTTTTCAAAGCAAATAAGCAAAGAGCCACAGGTGATGCCCATTCAATTCCATTTGAAAACTCTATTCTTCAGGCTTAACAAAGGGGTGGCTTGAGGCAAAGACCTTCCTGACATTCAGGTCAACAGAGAAATAGGTAAGCAGAAGGCACAAATCAGGGTTTCTCCAATGAGACTTTCCTGGTCCAAGTGATTTCTGAGGTTTCTGAGATGCTTGCCATTTCCTTCAGCTATCCAGTACATGGCCATTTCACAGAGCTTGGAGGTGGAACATAACTTGGACACAAAACCATGAGCCTATTCTGGAGAGTGGCCAGAATTCAGGAAGAAAACAGGAACTTAGGAAAATAGCAGGTGTAGCCCATCGATAAGGGAAGTCGCAGTCCATTCATAATTTGGGCAGGATGAATGCTGGGAAGCTTTCTACTAGACAGGACATATCCATTGATGAATTCTCTTTTCTAATGTCTACAACCACGAACACAGTGGGATATACAGACATAGAAACACTCGCCTTGTCAAAGGACTTACTAGAAAAGGTTCACTAAATCCAAACAAACCGCCTTTCCTACCTATTCTCAGAACAAGGGAAAATCACAAAACTACACCCACACCCACAAAGGCACCTCCTTACCCCTAGTAATTCTGAGACTATCTGGAGTGTCCTCTGACTTGTGGGCCATTGTATGTTCCATCAAAATGGCATGCCCTGTCTCAGATCTGTTCTCCTTAGCCAACTCTGTGAAGTTGTCAGGAGCCAGCAGTGAGCAACTACCTTGTTTCCCAGGAAAGGCCCCTCTTAAGAACTCTCTTGGCATTTTGCCATCCTCACATCAGTAGGTACCAAGAAAGACTGATTCTGTCTTTGGTAAATATAAACAAGTGAGAACACTGGGACTGAGACTGGGACTGGCTCTGGATGCCTGCCTTCCTGGATCCCAAGTTCAAGAGTTCCATCAACAAGGAAGTGAGGTGAGGTCACTTCCTTCAGGAAATGAATGAGGTCACTGCCTTGGAAACCACTTTGTCCTAACAGTTGCTTCCAAGGGTCTCATGAGATGCAGGCTGCCCCTACTACCTGTTACAGTTTCACAAGTTAGAATGGTATATCAACCATAGGCACCCGGGAATAACTCTCCACACAGGCCTGGTTTGTTCCATCTTCTCTACATTAAGAAGAGAGAGGCTGATTCAGACACATCCCTTCATCCTGACCAGGTTGTTTGCCATGGAAGATGACTTTTGCTCTCTCAGGTCCTTCATAGCTGCCTACATATTCTCCAGGGATCATATCTGCATGGACCTTTGAGGTTCTCAGCAGGTGAAAGATCCCCTACATTCCTGTATTGTAAGACCAAGTCTGTGCCTGCTCTTCTGTAAAGTTAGATTGAGGGAAGATGATATGGTTAGGATTAATAACTTGTTCGATTTGGGTTAGGAATCATTCTGCTGGATGAATAATGGTATTAGTAACCTGCAATATTTATAAGAATATAGCGGTGAAATATTGTAATGATCAGGTCAGCATAGGAGGAAGAGACCACCAAGAGACTGTCTCATACAACAACAAAGGTTTTATTGTGGGTCCAGCATGCTGGGGCGCAGAGCTCACTTCAATAGAGCACAGAGCCCTGAGAACAGCTTAAGCAGAGCTTATGTACTTTCCTTGGAGAAGGCAGCGATGGAAGTTTATTGATTGGTCAGTGCGAGTGGGCGGTTTGCTTTTCAACCGGGTGACTGAGTACATTCTGCAGTTTGGCAGTTAGGGACAGTTCTCAAGATTTCAACAGTGTTTTCTTAAGCATACAGAAAAACAGGAAGTGACAAGTACCTATTTTATTAACCTTTCATTCCCCACTTATTCGTCTGCTAGTGGGGTATATTGTTGTCTGATTACCATAAGTTTAACTTGTCCAATTTGAGCTTTGAGAAAGGAAACTACATGGTTGAGCCAACAGGGTCCCACAGTTCACAATAATATGAGGATTATTAATGGACTGGCCAGGGCTGATGAAAGCATAGTTAACAAGAGGGACTGTGTGAACCAAGACTCAAACCACACTTTTTTGGCCTCTGTCTCTCATTGACGCTCTTCAAGGCGTTTTCTTAATTTACTCATAGATTCTTTTACATCTCCAGTATGGTCAGCATAAACACAACATTCTTCCCTCAATGCAGCACATAGTCCCCCTTCTCTCATGAAGAGGATGTTTTAACCCTTGCCTGTTCTTTAAACAACTTCAGAGAGAGAGGTTAAAGATTCCTGTAAAGCTGTGATGGAGGTTTTATTGTCTTTAAGTTTTGGTCTATTGCTGCTTCTAATTGGAGCATTTGTTGCATCCCATGGACTAGGGCAGTGGTTTCTTTGCCCACTCCTGCAGCAACTCCTCTTCCTAATAGGATGGCTAAAGTGAGAGATACAGGTTCCCGGTGGAACTGGGTTGTATGCCCTCCTATTTTATCCTTAAATGGACCTGCATCATCATTGAGCACTCTGGGAAACATCTGCACCATTACATAATTAATCACATCTGTTGACCATTTCATGAAAACATAAACAATGTTTAAGTATATAGAATCTTTCTGTTGTAGGGACGGACAAGGCAAGGCACCTAAGATAGCACCAAAGACAAAGAAACAGTCCTATTTGGTTGTAAACGGATTTAGAGCACATTGCTTCTGTTGTAATCAATTAATCCCCTGAACCTCAAGTTTAGGTAGTTTCAGAATTTCTACCTAACATGTAATGGAAGGGGCTCAGAAGTTCACAGTCTGCAGAAGTTCACAAAAATCAGTTTTTGTTTCTGTTATTTTTTCCTCTGTTCTGGGCAAGTTAAATTTTCAAGGACACCTGAAAGGGGGAGAGCTTTTTTTTCTCTCTGACAGTTGTTACCATGGAGCCTAGTTGGTAACTTCTTTATCTTAGAATTGTAGCCATCTCTGTTAAGTCCAACTCAAGGTCAGAGGACTTGTTCACACATTTTGTGAAAAACTAGTAAGGGTGTGTCTAGCTTAGTAGTGCTGATTTTTTAGCCAGTTGCCAAGTAGACCAGGGCAACACAAAAAGAGAAAGTTTATCTACAGTGAACTCTTTTATAGGGACTCTTTTGCTGAAAGTCCTAAAGTCAGCCATGGTGAGGACTTCTGGAGAAGGTCATTTAAGACTTTTCTGTGGGCCTGGTACAGAGAGGAAGACGTGGAATGCAAAGCTGAGAGCAGCTCCGTGGATCTGAGAATGAGGAAGGAGAGATGTAAAAGAATTTTGGGAAAGGGGTTTGAGATTTTCCTAGCAACAAAAACTTAAGCACAAGAACAGGTAGAGCAGAGGGGACGACGGGAATGAGTATCCCAAAAAGCCTGTGAGAGACTTTAAATTCTTAGTCACCTGTTTTCAGTGATGACAAAGCAACTTTAAAGGCCATTTTCATTACATGTTGGATAGGGGTCTGAGGGTTCTCCTCAGCTGGTTTGAGCTTTGGGTTAGCTGCTAAGAGGACCTGGTGGAACCTGTTGCGGGCACTGACAGGAGAAGAGAGGAGTGTCTGGGTGGAGGGGTACCTCCGTACCTGCTACTTCAGCAAGGGGGTTTCCATTGTCTAATTGGTAATATGGCCAATGCTGTGTACTGAATTTGATGAGGAGTTTGGATTCCACCAGGCAGTCCCTGTATGCTAACATCCCCATGACTTACAGAAGAAGTCAGCTTTCCCTCACACAGCTGAGGCTGTTTGTGGCTTTGATAGTATGCTGGGCAGACATAGTAATCTAGGCTAGCCAACTTGCATTTGGCTCGCGTGTCCCTACATCCATAATGTTTGTTTCCATTATCTATGATACGGAAGGAATTTAATGGAATTTTAGTGGGATCCGCTTTATCAGGGATATTCCAATAGGAAAAACCTATAGCCAGCTGACAAATGTCTGGCTGTTGAGATGGCCACCAGGTCCCTAAGGGGGCTGTATGCGTGATAGACCATTCTTCTTGTCAATGAGGATTTGTTATCAGCCATCACTGCGGAATGGGCTGATGAGGGTTAGGACTACTGGTGGCCAAGGGGAGAGTCTATAGCCTTATCCACACGCCGAATACACAATTTGAAAGGGTTACCAGTCATTTCCAGTATCCAGCAAGAGTCTGGACGGGGCGCAGGTTTGAGATGAGAGGCATGGATTCAGCAAGTGATTCCATCTACCTTTACCACTGTAGGTGTTATAAGTAGCACCTGGTATGATCCTTTCCAGTGGGGTTCCAGGGATGACACCTGATGTCGTCTTATGTAGATGAAGTCTCTTACTTGATATCAATGTGAAGTCCCCTCGTCCCCAGGTTGGTAGGCCATGGCCAGCTCTTTTAACAGGTATCACTGAGTTCTTTCAAGAGCTTTAAGTCTGTCAAGCAAGGGGGTGTGTAAGGGATCGTTAGGTCTTAGAGTTGGCGTTAGGTTCCTTACTGGAGGTGGGGCACCACAGAGAATTTCACAGGGGGAGCGGTTACACAAAGAAACAGAGGGAGTATTTCTTGCATGAAACAGTGCATAAGGCAGGAGCATAGTCCAATCTTTTATGCAGGTCTCTAAGCTTAATTTAATTATGGTCCCTTTAATGGTTCTATTTATTTTTTCTACCTGTACTGAGCTCTGAGGTCTATAAGCATAATGTAACTACCAATTAATCACCAGGGTAATGGTTAACCCATGACCTATCTTGCCCATGAACGCCGGTCCATTATCAGACCCTATTACTGTAGGCAGGCCATATCTTGGAAAAATATCTTTCAGAATCATCTTGACCACCATTTGCACCATGTTTTTCTTTTCTTTTCTTTTTTTTGTTGGGAAGGCTTCAATCCATCCTGAAAATGTATCTACAAAGACTAGGAGATATTTAAGTCCATAACTTGCTGCCTAATATCAGTAAAGTCCACTTCCGAGAATTGTCCTGGTCTGGTGCCTCGAATGTGCTTTCCTACAGAAAGCTTGAAAGGGTAAGCATTAACCCATTGATGGACCCAACAGGCTTTTGTTACCCATTAAGATATTTCCTTTTGCTGTGAGTCGGTTAGTCGAAAACTCTGTTCTTGATTCTTCAGGAATGCCTGCAGTTTCTTTGAACCAAGGTGAGTGAGTTGATGTACATTTTTCTACTGACATTGTTAGAGCCTTGACTATAGGAGTATTTACTGAAGGATTTAGAAATTCCACTTGGGGGCCTTCAGGGTTAAAAGTTATTTTGACCCAGAGCTTGGCAAGCAGATCACTACCCATCAATGGGGCTGGGCATTCTGGGATTACTAGGAAAGAGTGATGGATTTTTCCTTTCCTCATGTGCATAATCCTCTTAGTTGTCACAGCCCAATATTTACTGCCCTTAGCCCATTGAACTAGAGACCTTTTATTTGATAGAGGGCCCAATGTGGCCTTAAGGGCTGAATATATTGCCCTTGTATCCACTTCAAAGTTTACTGGGGTCTCCTCCACTTCAAAAGTTATTTACTTTCACTGTGAGTTGGTTAGTTGAGTTGGTTAGACTTCATCCACAATGAGTTCTCTTTTGGCCATTTTTGTTTTGGATTCACACAAGGGATCTATCTTTAGATCCATAAGGTGCTGAGAATCTAAGCCACAACCTCACACAGGGCCAAAATGCTGATTCAGACAAATCCCTTTCCAGAGCAATTAAGCAGGGAGCCACAGGTGATGTCCACTCATTTCCATTTGAAAACTGTTTTCTTCAGGCTTCACAATGGTGTGGCCTGAGGCAAAGACCTTCCTCACATTCAGGGCAACAGAACAATAGGTAAGAAAAAGGCCCAAAGCAGGGTTTTTCCACTGAGACTTTACTGGTCACACTGATATCTGAGTTTTCTGAGATGCTCCCATTCCCTCCAGCTGTCCAGTACATGGCCATGTCACAGAGCTTGGAGGTGGTACATATCTTTGACAAAAAACCATGAGCCAATTGTGGAGAGTGGCCAGAAGTCAGGAAGAAAACAGGAACTTAGGAAGATAGCAGGTGTTGCCCATTGATAAGGCAAACAACAGTCCATTCATAAATTGGGCAGGATGAATGCTGGGAAGCTTTCTACTAGACAGGACATATCCATTGATGCATTCATTTTTCTAATGTCTACGATCACGGACAGAGTGGGATACACAGATATAGAAGCACTCGCCTTGTCAAACGACTTACTAGAAACAGTCAACGCCAATCCAAAGAAACTGCCTTTCCTACCTATTCTCAGAACTTGAGACAAAACCACAAAACCACACCCACACCCACAAAAGCACCTCCTTCCCCCAAGTAGGTCTGTGACTCTCAAGAGTGTCCTATGACTGGTGGGCCATACTATGTTCACCGGAAATGGCCTGTCCTATCTCAGATCTGGTCTCTTTGGCCAACTCTGTGAAGTTGTCAGAAGCGAGCGGTGAGACACTACCTGCTTCCTCAGGAAAGGCCCCTCTTAAGAGCTTTCCTGGCATTTGGCCATCTTCACATCAGTAGGTAGCAAGAAAGACTGACTCTGTCCTTGGTAAATCCAAACAAGTGAGACTACTGGGACTGGGACTGAGACTGGCTCTGGGTGCCTGGCTTCCCAGATGCCAAGTTCAGAGAGTTCCATCACCAAGGATGTGAGGTGAGGTCACTTCCTTCCTGAACTAAATGAGGTCACTGCCTTGGCAACCACTTTTTCCTAACAGTTGCTTCCAAGGGTTCCATGAGATGGAGGCTGCCCCTACTTCCTGTGACACTTTCTCAAGTTAGAATGGTATATCAAACATGGGCACCTGGGAACAGCTCTTTACACAGGCCTGGTTTGGTCCATCTTCTCTACATTACAAAGAGAGAGGATGATTCAGACACAACCCTTCATCCTGACCAGGTTGCTTTCCATGGAAGATGACATTTGCTCTCTCAGGTCCTTCATAGCTGCCTACATCTTCTCCAGGGATCATTTCTGCATGGACCTTCAAAGTTCTTAGCATGAGTAAGATCCCCTACATTCCTGTGTTTAACACCAACTCTGTCCCTGCTATTCTGTAATGTAAGATTGAGGGAACAGTGTATGGTTAGAGTTAATAACAGATTCGATTTCAGTTAGGAATAATTCTGCAGGGTGAATAAAGGTATTGGGAACCTGCAATATTTACAACAATATATATAAGTAAAATATAATTAAGAAAAGAGAAATCTATGTAAGATTTGAAGCCCAGAATGTCATTGGGCCCTTGATTAGGATACGTAGCGTTGAATTAGGTTCTGCACAGATGTCTCAGATAAATCGATATACAATGGCATACGACCTTGTACAATGGATGATTGAATGTAGAAGAGAACATCCAGTCAAAAAGTGATAGAAGTTAGGATTAGGAAGATAGTCGGTAGGTTTAGGAAGAAGAGTGGATATAGGATTGCGAACAAATGTTCTTTAGCAATAGGGTTTTAGTTAGAGAGTAAATGTATGTGTCACCACATGTGAAGATTCAGTCACAACGATGAACTGTGCAAAATATGAAGGAAAGAAGTTATCAATAGAGACACTACAAAATCAGGCAAAGAATAAAGTGAATGACAGGATTAGACTTTTTCAACAGGGTTGAGTTTGAATATATAATCTTTGGAAGAAACAAATATGGAGACACCAATAGGATTTTCAATTGAGAGCATTAGGCAACCTGGACATGGATGTTTTTAGTAATCCATGTTCACTTTCCATTTAGGTTTGGTACAATCATAAGTGTGACATTTGCTTTTCGTGTCCTGAATATTATTGTGATGAATTGTATATGTAGATCAGGTGACATGGGTATTTCTTCCACCATTTCTGGGAGCAATATTTTGAAGACGTATAAATTAGTATTGGGGGTACAATGAGGTGTACCCTGTGTCTATGAATATAGAGATAATGCATAAATAGACGATACTGTGAATAAATAATATAACTGATTCCACTTTAAATAATGGATTGAATTGATATCTGAAAATATATAAGAAATCTTATATTGATATACATTCATTCATTCCAACCAGTTGTACATCTAATGTTAACATTAGTGTTATGGATTATCATGAAGGGTTTGTGAGTATTGCTTCAAAAGTGATTATGGGAATCGAAAATAATGTGTTTGGAAAGAAGTCTCATGAAAAGACCCGTCAAGAAACCTGGAGGAATACATGTGTTCTGAAACAGGAAGTGATTGAAAGTGAAATCAATGCCTATAATTTTGCGAAATTGTGGATGAAATATATATCCTATGATGTGCATAAACTGAAGAAATAGTAAAGTACCAGTGTTGAATAAAAATGAATGTCAAAACACACATCATATCCCATAGAAATCTACTTGCATTGATGTTAAACTGGGTGAGGTATTGTAGAAATATTTGGATTTGAATGCACCATTCACTGAAGTTAGTTGTCAGTACTAGGAAACAATACATATTTTGGGTGGATGAATATTTCTGAGAAAAATCTTGTGAAATGTTGATTATAAATCCACACATATAAACATGAATAAATTTATAGAATGTATAATAAGACACATATATTTCATTTTTTGAAAAATCTGGAGAATGTGTGTGTGTGTTTGTGTGTGTATATATATATATATATATATGACAGACATTAAAAATTAGCAATATATATGCCAATCAAAATTCATCTTGAAATATATATCATCCACAGATCCAAATATATTTATTTTACTGAACTTGGATTTATGTATAATGTTGTTCAACTAGGAAATTCACCCATAATTTGAATTTTCAGTTCCAACAGCGTTTAGTAGGAGTGATCTCTGCTCACAATTTGTATGTGCCAAATTAGCCATCTCAAAAGAATGTACATGAGATACCACGTAGGAATCTATATGTGCATATAAAATTACATATGCTGAATAGGCTACAGAGAATGGGAGACATGAATTCATATATTTGTTAACTTAAAAACACATGGAGACGTATTTCAACAAAAAATTGACTAGATTTATAACAGCTACACTTTATCATGCAAAAGGCAAGTCCAACTGTACACCATGCCTACTCTGAACTGCTTGAATTTCCAATCTGTTTGGGTTATTTCTCTCCATCATATTAAGATTAGTAGTCAGAGTCTATTAGGGTATGGGGTAGTGACAGGGATTCAGTATTTACAAAAAAAAAAAAATGGAAAATGAATCCAATGGGAAGGCAAATATGTGCTACAAAATAATCCTCCCACACTCATCCAGAAAAATGCATTGACATAACCATTACCCAAAGTGAGACACAATTAGAGGAGAAGAGTTTGAAAATCTTTGAATATATATCTGGAATGGAACATGCTCAGGAGTTCACAACCTTGGAGGTGGTAGAGGAGTTTCCAAAAGTAAGTGACAGTGTAAACAGGCCACAAACATGGAGCTCTGCTGGATTAAAGACTTCTTGAGAAACAGCCTCTGAGTTTGGGCACATGAAATATATGTTGTTGCCAGGAGCTATAGCTTCCTTTGTAGTGAGACCACCAAAGCTGGGTCTGCATCTATGTGACCTGGAAGATATGGTTTCTTATTTTCCAATGAACATGAGGCAGCAGTGCTGTATTCTCTCTTTGAAGGCAAACTGTTCCAATGGGAATTAAGTATCTCCCCCGCGTGGACTGTGAAGCCATTTGGTCATCCTCGAATTTTCCTTCTGTTTATTGCTGCTGCACTGGGAGTTTGGTATTTGCTTCACGAAACACCAGGAGTTCAACTGGGAAACAGTGCTGGAGGGAGTTCTGTCACGTGTGGTGGGTCAGGGTCAGCAAGAGAATGCGCCAACCAGGCATCTATCCCATATAGCTTGCCCCCTTGACTATAGCAACCTGATTCTGAACATTGCCCTTAAACCTCTGTATATAACAAGATGCCTTTACTTATAAGGGTCTGCTGGTTGCACCATGTCAATCACAAGCCATTTGGAAGCCAATGGCAGATCCACATGGCCCCACCACAGATGTTTTATCACACTCCTCCCCACCACTGCTCTAAGCCAACTACTCAGCAGGCTCCAACTTACTGGCATCTCTGTTCTACACCATTTTCATGAAACCCAGTCAATTAAGGCACTGTTTGGTACACTCATGATGAGCAACAGGAGACCCAAAGGTTCTCCAGTGCCACCTGTTCATGGGAATTTCAATAATTTCATAGTATTTATGTAGCCATTTTTCAAGGATGAAGTGGTAGGCACTGTGGGTTTCAATTTATTCAGGAACCATTAAATGTGAGGAAGCTCATTTCAAAGAAAGCTCTGGAAAACTCTCACAGGAAAGGCTTCCAAAAGAGTGGCCAAAAGGTCACATGAAGCCAGGCCCATTGAGGTCTACAATGTGAGGTCCAAGTGTGTTTTGCCTCTCAACTCTTGCTGCCAAGTTTTTCAGAATAAAATCATGTGATATCCTGGCTGAGATTCCCAGTGCTCTGTGGAAAGCAACCCTGGCCCTAGAACAGTTTCCAAGGGCAACTCTGATGAGTGGCCTCCTAAAATCCCAACTCAATTCATGGCAATACTTCTCTGAGGTCAGTTTCAGAACTTAGTCTCTAAGGGGAATCACGCCAGAGTTCAAGCCCAGGTGGACCCAGTCATCCCTTGCAACCGCCACACAAATGACCACAATTAAAACCAAAACACTCCCACATGGCCCTCATCTTCTTCCTTATATGCACTCATCATTAACTCCGGTTGGTGATTTTCATGAGGGGCACAGCTCAAGACAGTGTCAAAGATAATCTCCCTTGCCACTCATTTGCCTAAAGTCAGAGTGGCCTGGACACCCTTTTTGTGAACAAGGAGTGATCAAATAGGCCTGCCATTAATACTGCTCTGCTTCTCCAATTTGAGGCCTACTGACAGTCAGGTATAGATTCTTTATGTGATTTGGAGTCAGGAGATACCCCAAGCACCTCTGCAGGGGTTTGTAGAACTCATTTGACCCAAAGGATCCCTATTCTCACTTGATGGAGGTCAGGAACCTAACAGAAGAAGGCAAAAGACTTCATACACAATGACTGATCTTTTTGCCATTTCGGTTTTGGATGCACATATAGGATCTTTATTTAGATCCATCAGGTGCTAAGAATCTAAGCCACAGCCTCACACAGGGTGAAGAGCCTTATTCAGACACATGCTTTTCCAAAGCATTTTAAGCAAAGAGACACAGGTGATGCCCATTCATTACCATTTGAAAACTGTTTTCTTCAGGCTTCACAAAAGGGTGGCATGAGGCAAAGACATTCCTGACATTCAAGGCAACAGAACATTAGGTAAGCAAATGGCGCCAAGCAGGGTTTCTTCAATGAGACTTTCCTGCTCACACTGATATCTGAGTTTTCTGAAATGCTCCCATTCCCTTCAGCTATCCAGTACATGTCCATGTGACAGAGCTTGGAGGTGGTACATATCTTGGACACAAATCCATGAGCCTATTCTGTAGAGTGGACAGAATTCAGGAAGAAAACAGGAACTTAGGAAGATAGCAAGTATTGCACATCAATAAGGCTAATCACACTCTATTCATAAATTGGGCAGGATGAATGCTAGAAAGCTCTCTATTACACAGGAAACATTCATTGATGCATTCTCTTTTCTAATGTCTACATCCACAGACACAGTGGGATACAGAGATATAGAAACACTTGCCTGGTCAAATGACATTTTAGAAACAGTCCAGGCAAAACAAAACAAACCGCCTTTCCTACCTATTCTCAGAACATGAGACATAACCACAAACTCACACCCACACCCACAAAGGCACCTCCTTCCACCAAGTAGGTCTGTGACTATCTGGAGTGTTCTCTAACTGGTGGGCCATACTATCTTTCCCAGACATGGCCTGTCCTGTCTCACATCTGGTCCCTTGGCCAACTCTCTGAGGTTTTCAGTAGCCAGGGGTGAGCCACTACCTGCTTTTTCAGGACAGGAGCCTCTTCAGAGCTTTCGTGGCATTTGCCCATCCTCACATCAGTAGGTACCAAGAATGACTGACCCTCACCTTGGTAATTCCATTCAAGTGAGCACACTGAAATTGGGACTGGGTCTGGCTCTGGATGCCTGGCTTTGTGGATCCCAATTTCAGAGAGTTTCTTCAACAAGGAAGTGAGGTGAGGTCACTTCCATCAGGAACTGAATGAGGTCACTGCTTTGGTAACCATATGTCCTAACAGTTGCTTCCAAGAGTCCCATGAGATGGAGGTTGCCCCTACTTCCTGTGACACTTTCACAAGTTGGAATGGTATATCAACCATAGCCACCCGGGAACAGTTCTCTACTCAGGCCTGGATTGGTCCACCTTCTCTACATTGAGAAGAGAGTGGCTCATTCAGACCATCCAGATCAAGTTGTTTGCCAGGGATGATGACTCTTGCTCTCTCAAGTCCTTCATAGCTGCATACATCTTCTCCAGGGATCATTTCTGCATGGACCTTTGAGGTTCTCAGCAGGTGAAAGATCCCCTACATTTCTATAGTAAGAATAACTCTGTCCCTTCTCTTCTTTAAAGTTAGATTGAGAAAACTGTGTATGGCTAGGATTAATAACATGTTCGATTTGGGTTAGGAATCATTCTGCTGGATGAATAATGGTATAGGGAACTTGTGATATTTATTAGAAGATGTGAAATGTGAAATATAAGTATGAAAACAGAAATCTAGGTAAGATTTGAAGCCCAGAGGGCATTGGGCCCTTGATGGTGATACTTAGCTTTGAATTACGTTCTGCACAGATGTCTCAGATAAATCGACATACAATGGCATAGGACCTTTTACTTTGGATGTATGAATGTAGCAGAGAACATCCAGTCAAAGAGGGATAGTCGGCAGGATTGGGAAGGCAGTCGGTAGATTTTGGAAGAAGAGTAAGTATAGGATTTGGACCAAAAGTTCTTTAGCAATAGGGTTTCTGGTAGAGAATGAGTGTAAATGTCAGCACATGTGAAGAGTCAGTCACAATGATGAACTGGTGAAAATATGTAGGAAAGCTGATATCAATAGAGACATTAGGAAATCAGGCAAAGTATAAAGTGAGTGATAGGATTAGACAATTTTAACAGGCTTGATTGAATATATAATCTTAGGAAGAAACAAATATGTAGTCACCAATATGATTGATATTTGAGAGCATTAGGCAACCCGAAGGTGGATGTTTTAAGTAATCCATGCTCACTTTCCATTTACGTTTTGGTAGAAGCAAAAGTGTGACCTTTGGTTTTTGTGTCCAGAATATTACTGTGATAAAATATATATGTAGATAAGGTGACATGAGTATTTCTTCCACCATTTCTAGGAGCAATATTTGAAGACGCATAAATTAGTATTGGGGGTAAAATAGGTTTACCCTGTGTCTATGAAAATAGAGATAATGAATGAATAGACAATAATGTGAATAAATAATATAACTGGTTCCAACTTTAAATAATGGATTTAATTGATATCTAAAAATATACAGGAAATCTTATATTGGTATACATACATTCATTCCAATGAATTATACATCTAATGGTAATATTAGGGTTACAGTTTATCAGGAAGAGTGTGTGAGTTTTGATATTATGGGTGAAGGAACACGCGAGCCAGAAGCAAGTTGGCTAGCCTAGATTACTATGTTTACCCGGCAGTTATCAAAGCCACAAAAGCCACGGCTGTGTGAGGGAAAAGCCGACTTCTGTAAGTCATGGGGATGCGAGCATATAGGGGCTGCCTAGTGGAACCCAAACTCATCATCAAATTCAGTACACAGCATTGGCCATATTACCAATTAGACAACCAAAACTGATGGTCCCCAGAGGGGTCTCTAGATCCTCAAATTCTGCGTGACCTTTTTAACTTCGGCAAGTGCTCAAAAAGGTGGAAGGAAATTCCCCTATGTGGAGGCCTTTTTCCTCCTTCACTCAAATCCTGAACTATGCTTCCCCAATAGATCCTCACCCTCTGCCTTCTGCTCCAGACGCTCTGCTGTCAAACCCACCTCAGCAACCTGATTTCTCCCCTCCATTACTAGATCAAATACCCAAACCTCCGCCGGGTTTCAGACCATTGCCCCCCTGCTGAGGTAGCAGGCACTGAGGTACTCCTCTACCCACTCACTCCTCTCTTCTCTTGTCAGTGTTCTCACCGGGTCCCAACAGGTCCTCTTACGAGCTAACCAAAAGCCCAAACAGGCTGAGGGAATCCTCAGACCCCTATCCAAGATGTAATAAAAATGGCCTTTGAAGTTGCTTTGTCAACACTGAAAACAGGTTACTAAGAATTTAAAGTCCCTCACAGGCTTTTTGATATACTCACTCCCATCTTCCCCTTTGCTCTACCTGTTCTACTGCTCAAGTTTTTCTTGCTAGCAAAATTCCAAACCCCTTTCCCATTATTCTTTTACATCTGTCCTTCCTCATTCTGAAATCCACAGAGCTGCTCTCACCCACCGCCTTCCACGTCTTCCCGCTCTGTACCAGGACCACAGAAAAGTCTTAACTGACCTTCTCCAGAAGTCTTCACCATGGCTGACTTTAGGACTTTCAGAAAAAGAGTCCCTATGAAAGAGTTCAATGTAGATAAACTTCCTCATTTCTTGTTGCCCTGTTCTACTTGCCACTGGCTGGAAAAATCAGCACTCCGAAGCTAGACACCCCCTTACTAGTTTTTCACAAAATATGTGAACAAGGTCTCTGGCCTTTAATTGGGGCTTCACAGAGATGGCTACATTTCTAAGATAAAGAAGGTACCAACTGGGCTCCATTTTCACAGCTGGCAGGGAGAAAAAAAAAGAGAAGACAAAAGCTCCCCCCCTCTCAGGTGTTCTTAAAAAGTTAACTTGCCCAGAACAGAGGAAATAAAACAGAAACAAAAACTGACTTTTGTGAACTTCTGCAGACTGTGAACTTCTGAGTCCCTTTACTTACATGTTGGGTAAAAAATTCTGAAACTACCTAAACTTGGGGTCCAGGGGATTAATTGATTACAACAGAAGCAATGCCTTCTAAATCCATTTGCAACCAAATAGGACTATTTCCCTAGCTTCGGTGGTATCTTAGGTGCCTTGCCGTTTCTGTCCCTACAACAGTATAATTCGATATACTTAAACATTGTTTATGTGTTCAAAAAATTGTCAACAGATGTGCTTAATTATTTAATGGTGCAGATGTTTCCCAGAGTGCTCTATCATGACGCAGGTTCATTTAAATTTCAAATAGCGGGGCATAAAACACGGTTCCGCCGGAAACCTGTACCCATCACTTTAGCCATCCTATTAGGATTAGGAGTTGCTGCAGAGTTGGGCACAGGAACCACTGCTCTAGTCAATGGGACACAACAAATGACTCAATGAGAAGCAGCAATAGACCAAAACTTAAAGATATTTAAAACCTCCATCACAGCTTTACAGAAATCTTTAACCTTTTACAGAACAGGCGACGGTTGGACCTCCTCTTCATGAGAGAAGGGGCCTTTGTGCTGCATTGAGGGAAGAATGTTGTTTTTATTCCGACAATACTGGAGTTGTAAAACAATCTAAGAGTAAATTAAGAAAACGACTTGAAGAGCGTCAACCAGAGACAGAGGCCCAAAAATGGTGGTTTGAGTCTTGGTTCACACAGTCCCCGGGGTTAACTACGCTTTTATCAGCCTTGGCCGGTCCATTAATAATCCTAATATTATTGCTAACTGTAGGGCACTGTTTGCTCAACCGTGTAGTTTCCTTTCTCCAAGCTCAAATTGGACATATTAAACTTATGGTAATCAGACAACAATATACCCCACTAGCAGACATAAAATGTGACACCCCCCAATGATCACTTTTATGATTAAAAGTAACCCGAAGAAGAAGTGGGGAATGAAAAGTTAATAAAATAGGTACTTGCCACTTCCTGTTTTTCTGTATGCTTAGCAAAACACTGTTGAAATCTTGAGAACTCTTTGCTAATCTTCTTCCCAGAGTGTGATGTCCCCAACTGGCAAACTGCAGAATGTACTCCTTCATACATTTGCACGCACACCGCACACTTGCCCTGACCCATCAATAAACTTCACTCCCTGCCATCTCCAAGAAAAGTATATAAGCTCTGCTTAAGCTGTTCTCAAGGCTCTCTGCTAAATTCAAGTGAACTCTGAGGTGCAGCATGCTGGACCCCCAATAAACAGTTTGCTGTTGCATGAGACAGTCTCTTGGTGGTCTCTTCCTCCAATGCTCGCCCGACCTTTCCATTGGTACAATTATAACTGCGACATTTGCTTTTTTGTGTACAGAATATTGCTGTGATAAAATGTATATGTAGGTCAGGTGACATGAGTATTTCTTCCCCCATTGCTGGGAGGAATATTTTGAAGACGAATAAATTAGTATTGGGGGTATAAACAGGTGTACCGTGTGTCTATGAATATAGAGATAATGCATGAATAGACAATACTGTGTATAAATAATATAACTGGTTAAACTGTAAATAATGGATTGAATTGATATCTGAAAATATATAAGAAATAATATATTGATATACAATGATTCATTACAACCAGTTATACATCTAATGGTAATATTAGGGTTATGGTTCATCATTTAGAGTGTGTGAGATTTTTTTCAAAAGTAATTATGGAAATCAAAAATAATGTGTTTGGAAAGAAGTCTCATGAAACGATCAGTCAATAAACATGGAGGAATATAGGTGTTCTGAAGTAGAAAGTGATTGAAAGTGAAACAAATGACTATAAATTTGTGAACTTGTGGATGAAATATATATCCAATGATGTGCATAAACTAAAGAAATAGTAATGTACCAGTGTTGAAAAAAATGAACTTCAAAATACAGATCATGTCCCATAGGAGTCTACTTGCATTGATGTTAAACTGGGTCAGTTACTGTAGAAATATTAGGATTTGTATACACCATTCACTGAAGTTAGTTTTCAGTAGAAGGAAACAAATAGGTATTCCAGGTGGCTGAATATTTCTGAGAATAATCTTGTGAAAAGATGATTATAAATCCACGTACTTGAATATGAATGAATTTAGGAAATTTATAAAGATACACATATATTTCAAATTTTGAAAAATCTGGAGAAGGTATATTTATATATATATATATATATATACACACACACACACACACACACACACACACAAACACACACAAATATTAAGAGTAGCACTATATGCCAATTGAAATTCACCATGAAAAATATATCATTCACAGATCGAAGATATTCATTTTACTGAACGTGGATTTATGTATAATGTTGTTCAGCTAGGAAGCTCACCCATAGGTTGAATTTTCAGTTCCAACAGCATTTAGGAGGAGTGATCTCTTCCTCCAATTTGTATCTGCCAATTCAGCCACCACACAATAGTGTACCTGTGGTACCAGGTAGGATTCTACATGTGCTTATAAAAATACATGTGATGAATAGGCTACAGTGAAAGGGAGACAGGAATTCACATATTTGTTAACTTTAAAAAGACGTGGAGAACTATTTCAAAAAAAAATTGGCTAGATTTATAACTCCTACCCTATATAATGCAAAAGGCAAGTCCAACTATACACAATGCCTCTTCTGAACTGCTTCTTTTTCAATTCTGTTTGGGTTGTTTTTCTCCATCATATTAGGATTAGGTGACAGAGTCTAGTAGGGTATAGGGAAGTGTTAGGGATTCAGTATTTCAAATGGAGAAGTGGAAAATGCATCCAATGTGTATGCAAATATCTGCTACACAAAAATCTTTCCACTCTCATCCAGAACAATTACTTGACATTACCTTCGCACCAATTAAGACACAATTAGAGGAGAAGCGTAATAAAATCTGTGAATGCATATATCGAATGGATATTGCTCAGGAGTTCATAAGTTTGGAGGTGGTAGAGGAGTTTCCAAAAGTAATGGACAGGGTAAAACTCCACAATCATGGAGCACTGTTGGCCTACAGACTTCTTGAGAAACTGCCTCTGAGTTTGGGCACTTGAAATATATGTTGTCAGGAGCTTTTGCTTCCTTTGTAGTGAGACCATCAAAGCTGGGTCTGCATCTATGTGACCTGGAGAACATGGTCTCTTAAATTCCAATGAATATTAAGCATCAGTGCTGAATTCTCTCTTTGTAGATAACTGTGGTCACTGGGGCTAAGTGATTCCCTGTGTGGACTTTGAAGCTATTTGGTCATCCTCCACTTTTTGTTGTGTTTCTTGCTGCTGCACTGGGAGTTTGGTATATGCTTCATGAAATACAAAAAGTTCAACTGGGACACAGTGCTGGAAGGAGTTCTGTCACGTGTCGTGTGTCAGGGTCTGCGGGAGAATGCAACAGTCTTCTATCCCACATTGGTTGCCCCCTTGACCATAACAACCTGATTCTGAACATTGCCCTGAAATTTCTCCATATAACAAGATGCTTTCTCCATATAACAAGATGTTCTGCTGGCTGCACCATGTCAGTCACAACCCATTTGGAAGTCAATGGCAGAACCACATGGCCCCAACACAGATGTTTTATCACACACCTGCAAAACACTGCTCTATGAACAGTAATCAGCAGGCTCCAACTTACTGACATCTCTTTTCTACACCATTATCATGAAACCCAGTCAATCAAGGCACTGTCTGGTACACTCAAATCAGCAACAGGACATCCAAAGATTCTCAAATGCCACCTGGTCATGGGAATTTCAAAAATGTCATTGTATTTATGTAGCCATTTTTCAAGGATGAAGTTGGAGGCACTGTGGATTTCAATTCATTCAGGAACCATAAAATGATGAGGAAGATCATTTCAATGAAAGCTCTGGAGAACTCTCACAGGCAAGGCTTCCCAAATATTTCTTCCAAGTCTTTCAAAATAAAATCATATGATATCATGGCTGAGATTCCCTGTGCTCTGTGGAAAGCCACCCTTGGTATAGATCTCAGTTTCCAAGGGTGAGTCTCAAGCGTGGCCTCCAAAAATCCCAACACATTTCATGGCCTCTGTGCTTCACTGATAGAAGAATGTTGTTTTTATGCTTACCATACTGGAGTTGCAAAATAATCCATGGGTAAATTGAGAAAAAGACTTGAAGAGTGGCAGAGAGAAAGGGAGATTCAACAAGGGTGTTTTGAGTCATGGTTTACCCAGTCCCCCTGGTTAACTACACTTCTATCAGGCTTAGCAGGACCCCTGATCATCCTTATGGTGTTGCTAACTGTGGGAACTTGTTTGCTTAACCGCATAGTTTCCTTTCTCCAGGCTCAAATTGGACAGGAAAAACTCATGGTAATCAGACAGAAATACGCTCCACTGGCAGAAATAGAATGTGAGACCCCGCAATAATTATGACTCATTATTTTTAAGATTAAAAGTAGTCAGAAAAAGGAGTGGGAAATGAAAGAATAAAAGAAATTGAAATTGAAAAGTAAAGAACCAGGTTTTGTAAAGCTTCCAAGTTGCACTAAGAACCTGAAATTCCTGTGGCATTTGAGACAATTCCCAGAACTGCCCATTAGATGTGTGCTGAAATCTTCCCTGACCACCTAGTTAAATAACAACCCCTTCCCAGAAACCATGCAGATCTGCACGTATATATCTTAGGGCTTCAACCAATTAGTTTAAATGTATAGCCCTTCTCAGGGCTGACCAAACATCCCCTGCCCGTCATGCTCCCGCCAATAAATTTGCTTATCATGTTTTAGAGTTGTTATTTGATTTTCCCTTGGTATATAATGATTTGCTAAAAGAAGATATGATGTATGTAAAGTCGCTGCCCTCTCTAAAGAATGTATATAAACTTTGCTCAAGTTATTCTCGTGGCTCTTGGTTCTTTGCTCCTCAGAAGTAAGCTCTGAGCCCCAGCATGCTGGACCCCTAATAAACCCTTTGCTGTTGCATGAGACATTCTCTTGTTGGTCTTTTCTTCTGAGGTTCGCCTGACCTTTACCGTTCCTGATTTCCATCAAGTGATAATAGGGATTCTTTGGGACAAATGAGTTCTTCCAGGCCCTGCAAAGGCTAGCCCATAGGTGCTTGGGTTTTCTAATGACTCCAAATCACATAAAGAATTTATACCTGACAGTCAGTAGGCCTCAAATTGGAGAAGCAGAGCAGTATTAATGGCAGGGCTATTTGATCATTCCTGGTTCAAAGAAAGGGTGTCCAAGCCACCCTGACTTTAGGCAAATAAGGGGCAAGGGAGCTTTTTTTGGACACTGTCTTGGGCTGCGCCCCTCATGGCAAATTCCAGCCAGAGATTATGATGAGTGTCTATATGGAAGAAGATGAGGCCCATGTGGGAGTGTTTTGGTTTTAATTGTGGTCATTTGTGTGGTGGTTGGAAGAGATGACTGGGTCCACCTGGGCCTGAACTCTGGTGTGATTCCCCTTAGAGATTAAGTTCTGAAATTTATCTCAGAGAAGTATTGCCATGAATTGTGTTGAGATTTTAGTAGGCCACGCATGAGTGTTGCCCTTGGAAACTGAAATCAGGGTCACTTTCCACAGAGCACTGGGAATCTCAGCCAGGATATCACATGATTTTATTCTGAAAGACTTGGCAACCATAGTTGAGAGTCAAAACACACATGGACCTCATATGTAGACCTCAATGGTCCTGGCTTCATGTGACCTTTTGGCCACTCTTTGGGAAGCTTTGCCTGTGAGAGTTCTCCAGAGATTTCATTGAAATGAGCTTCCTCAACATTTACTGGCTCCACAATGAATTGAAACTCACAGTGCCTCCAAATTCATACTTGAAAAATGGCTATATAAATACCATGAAATTTTTGAAATTTCTATGACCAGGTGGCACTGGAGAACCTTTGAATGTCCTGTTGCAGTTCAAGAGTATACCACACAGTGACTTGATTGACTGGGTTTCATGAAAATGGTGTAGAACAGAGATGCCTGTAGTTGGAGCCTGCTGAGTAGTGGGACTAGAGCAGTGGTGGGCAGGTGTGTGAAAAAAAAATAAAAAAAAAAAACATCTGTTGTGGGGCCATGTGGATCGGCCATTGGCTTCCAAATGGCATGTAACTGACATAGTGCAGATAGGAGACCATCATATGTAAAGACATGTTGTTATATGGAGAGGTTTCAGGGCAATGTTCAGAATCTGGTTGATATGGACAAGATGGCAATGGGGCAAGCTATGAGGGATACAACACTGCTTTGTTCATTCTCCTGCAGACCCTGACACACCACACGTTACAGAACTTTCTCCAGCACTGTGTCCCAGTTGAAATCCTTGTATTTCATGAAGCAACTACCAAACTCCCAGTGCAGCAGTAAGAAACACCACAAAAAGTGGAGGATTACCACATGGCTTCACAGTTCACACGGGGAGACACTTAGCCCCCAGTGTCCACAGTTTACATAAAAAGAGAGAATTCAGCACTGCTGCCTCCTGTTCACTGGAAAATAAGAAACCATGTCTTCCAGGTCACATAGTTGCAGACCCAGCTTTGATGGTCTCACTACAAAGGAAGCTAAAGCTCCTGACAACAACATATATTTCAAGTGCCCAACCTCAGAGGCAGTTTCTGAAGAAGTCTTAATACCAGCAGAGCTCCATGTTTGTGGAGTGTTTACACTGTCCCTTACTTTTGGAAACTCCTCTACCACCTCCAAGGTTGTGAACTCCTGAGCATTTTCCATTTCAGATATGTATTCACAGATTTTGTAACTCTTCTTCTTAATTGTGTCTTACTTTGTACGAAGGTAATGTCAAGGCATTGTTCTGGATGAGAGTGGGAAGATTTTTGTGCAGCACATATTTGTATACACATCAGATAATTTTTCCAATTTTCCATTCGAAATACTGAATCCCTGTCATTAACTCATAAACTACTAGACTCTGACTACTAATCTTAATATGATGGAGAAAAATAACCCAAACAGAATAGAAATACAAGCAGTTCAGAGGAGGCATGGTGTATAGTTGGACATGCCTTTTGCATGTTATAAATCTATTCAACTGTTTGTTGAAATAGTTCTCCTTGTTTTTTTAAAGTTAACAAATATGCGAATTCCTGTCTCCCTTTCGCTGTAGCCTATTGAGCACATGTATTTTTATATGCACACATAGAATCCTACCTGGTACCACACGTACATTCTTGTGAGGTGGTTGACTTGGCAGATACAAATTGTGAGAAGAGATCACTCCTGTTAAACACTTTTGGAACTGAAAATTCAACCCATGAGGGAGTATCCTAGATGAACAACATAATACATAAATCCATGTTCAGTAAAATGAATATTGTTGGATCTGTGGATGATATATATTTCATGGTGAATTTGGTTTGGTTCATATATTGCTACTTTTTAATTTCTGTGTGTGTATTTTAATGTCTGTGTATGTGTGTATATATATATATATATATATATATATATATATATATATATATATATATATATATATTTATTCCAGATTTTTCAAATACGAAATATATGTGTCTTATTATACACTCCCTAAATAAATTCATATTTATGTGTGTATGTATAATCAACTTTTCACAAGATTATTCTCATAAATATTCATCCTCCAGAAATACATATTTGTTTCCTAGTGCTGAAAACGAACTTCAGTGAAAGATACATTCAAATCGTAATATTTCTACAGTATCTGACCCAGGTTAACATCAATGCAAGTAGATTCCTATGGGACATGATGTGTATTTTAGGTTTATTTTTATTCACCAGTGGTACATTACTATTTCTTTAGTTTATACACATCATAGGATATATATTTAATCCACATGTTCACAAATTTATAAGCATTTGTTTCACTTTCAATTACTTTCTGCTTCAGAACACATGTATTCCTCCAGTATTCTTGACTGGTCTTTTCATGAGACTTCATTCCAAGTACATTATTTTCGATTTCCAAAATCACTTTTGATGCAAAACTCACACACTCTTTATGATAAACCATAACCCTAATATTACCATTAGATGTATAACTGGTTGGAATGAATGTATGAATATGAATATAAGATATCCTGTATATTTTCAGATATCAATTCAATCCATTATTCAATGTTGGAACCCGTAACATTATTCATTCACAGTATGGTCTATTCATGCATTATCTCTATATTCATAGACACAGAGAACACCTAATTGTACCTCCAATACTAATTTATATGTCTTCAAAATATTGCTCCAATCAATGGTGGAAGAAATACTCATGTCACCTGATCTACATATATATTTTACCACAGTAAAATTCTGGACATAAAATGCAAAGTTCACACTTATGATTTTACCAAAACCTAAATGGAAATTGAGCATGGATTACGAAAAACATCCATGTCCAGTTTGCCTAATGCTCTCAAATGTCAAGCCTATTGGTGACTACATATTTGTTTCCTCCTGTAATAATATATTCAAACCCAACCCTGTTGAAAATGTCTAATCCTATCACTCACATTATACTTTGGCTGATTTCCTAATATCTCTATAGTTATCCGCTTACCTACATATTTTCCCCAGTTCATCATTGTTATTGACTCTTCACATGTGCTGACATTTACATTCACTCTCTAACCGAAAACCTATTGCTAAAGAACTTTTGGTCCAAATCCTATACTCACTCTTCTTCCTAAACATACCGACTATCTTCCTAATCCTACCGACTATCCATGTTTGAGTGAATGTTCTCTTCTACAATCGACCATCCAAGGTACAAGGTCCATTGCCCATGATTACTAATTTATCTGAGACATCGGTGTGGATCGTAATTCAAAGCTAAGTACCCCAATCAAGGCCCCAATGCCGTTCTGAGCTTCAAATTTTACCTAGATTTATGTTTTCATACTTATATTTCACCTCTATATTCTTATAAATATTGCAGGTTGCCAATACCACGAATCATCCTGCAGAATGATTCCTAACCCAAATCGAACATGTTATTAACCCCAACAATACACTGTTCTCTCAATCTAACTTTACAGTAGAGCAAGGACAGAGTTGGTCTTAAAATATAGGAATGTAGGGAAACTTCCACCTGCTGAGAACCACAAAGGTCAATGCAGAAATGATACCTGGAGAAGATGTAGGCAGCTATGAAGGACCTGAGAGAGCAAAAGTCAGCTTCCATGCAAACAACCTGGTAAGGATGAAGGGTTGTGTCTGAATCAGCCTCTCTCTACTTAATGTAGAGAAGATGGATCAAACAAGGCCTGTGTGGAGAGCTGTTCCTGGGTGCCTATGGTTGGTATACCCTTCTAACTTGTGAAAGTGTCTCAGGAATTAGGGGCAGCCTCCATCTCATGGGACCCTTGGAAGCAACTGTTAGCACCAAGTGGTTGCCAAGGCAGTGACCTCATTCAGTTCCTGAAGAAAGTATCCTCACCTCACTTTCTGGGTGATCGAACTCTCTTAACTTGGGATCCAGGAAGCCAGGCACCAAGAGCCAGTCCAAGTCCCAGTGCCAGTGGTCTAACTTGTTTGGATTTACCAAGGACAGAGTCAGTATTGGTACCTACTGATGTGAAGATGGACAAATGTCACAAAAGCTATGAAGAGGGGCCTATCCTAAGAAAGCAGGTAGTGGCTCACTGCTGACTCCTGACAACTTCACAGAATTGGACAATGAGACCAAATCTGACACAGGACAGGCTATTTCAGGGAAACATAGTATGGCCCAACAGTCAGAGGACATTCTGGATATTCACAGACCTACATGGGGGAAGGAGGTGCCTTTGTGGGTGTGGATGTGGGTTTGTGGTTTATTCTCATGTTCTGAGAATAGGTAGGAAAGGCAGTTTGTTTGGTTTGGAGTGGACTGATTCTAGTAAGTCGTTTGAGAAGGCGAGTGTTTCTAAGTCTGTGTATCCCACTGTGTCCGTGGTTGTAGACATTAGAAAAGAGAATGCATCAATGAATATGTCCTGTCTAGGAGAAAGCTTCCCAGAATTCATCTTGCCCAATTTATGAATGGACTGACGCTTGACTTATGGATGGACAACACCTACTAACTTCCTAAGTTACTGTTTTCTTCCTGAATTCTGGCCACTCTCCAGAATAGGCTCATGGAATTTTGTCCAACATATGTACCACCTCAAAGCTCTGTGACATGTCCATGTACTGGATAGCTGAAGGGAATGGGAGCATTTCAGAAATCTCAGATATAAATGTGACCAAGAAAGTCTCAGTGGAGAAACCCAGCTTTGGGCCTTTTGTTACCTATTGTTCTGTTGCCCTGAATGTCATTAAGGTCTTTGCCTCTGCCCCCCCCCCTTTTTGAAGCCTGAAGAAAGCAGTTTTCAAACTGAAATAAAAGGGCATCCCTTGTGGCTCTTTGCTTAATTGCTTTTGAAAGGGATGTGTCTGAATCAGCCTCTTGGCCCTCTGTGAGGCGGTGGCTTAGAGTCTCACCACCTGATGGATCTAAAGAAAGATCCCATGGGTGCATCCCAAACTAAAATGGCCAAATGAGCAGTCATTGTGGATGAATTTTCTCGCCTTCCTCTGTAAGGTTCCTTACCTCCATCAAGTGAGAATAGGGATCTTTTGGGTCAAATGAGTTTTTCAAAGCCCTACAGAGGCTAGCCCATACGTGGTTGGTTTTTCTCATGACGCCAATTAACTAAAAGATTCTAAACCCCACAGTAAATAGGCCTCAAATTTGAGAATCAGAGCAGTATTAATGGCAGGTCTATTTGATCACTCCTGGTTCAAAGGAAGGATGTCCAGGCCACCATGACTTTAGGCAAAAGAGGGGCAAGTGAGGTTATTTTGGACACTGTCTTTGGCTGCTCCTCTCTGGAAACCTCCAGCCAGAGGTTATGAGGAGTGTCTATATGGAAGAAGGTGAGTGCCATGTGGGAGTGTTTTGGTTTTAATTGTGTTCATTTGTTTGGTGGTTGGAAGAGATAACTGGGTCCACCAAGGCTTGAACTCTGGTGTGATTCCCCTTAAAGACTGTGTTTTGGAACTGACCTCAGAGAAGGTACAAAGTCCTATGCCATTATATATCGATATTTCTGGGACATTTCTGCAGAACATTATTCAACGCTAAGTATACCAATCAAGGGCCCAATGAACTTCTGGGCTTCAAATCTTACCTAGATTTCTGTTTTCATACTTATTTTGAAAGGTTAATAAAATAGGTACTTGACACTTCCTGTTTTTCTGTATGCTTAATAAAATACTGTTGAAATCTTGAGAACTCTTTGCTATTCATGTTCCCAGAATGTGCTGTCCCCAACTGCCAAACTGCAGAATGTACTCCATCACACAGTTGCACGAAACCACCCACTCGCCCTTGCCCATCAATAAACTTTCCTCCCTGCCCTCTCCAAGGAAAATATATAAGCACTTCTTAAGCTGTTCTCAGGGCTCTCTGCTCTATTCAAGTGAGCTCTAAGCCCTTACATGCCGGACCCGCAATAAAACCTTTGCTGTTGCATGAAACAGTCTCTTAGTGGTCTCTTTCACAGACCCTCACCCGAACTTTACATTTGGTGGCCCCAGCGAGATCCGGCCACCGCAGACGAAAGACACCCAACGGGCTCCTCTGGGGGTAAATAAGGCCCCTCTTTCTGGTTTCAGGTTTCAGGTTAGGGTTTGGCAAAATGGCTATCGGTGAAGAGAGTGTGCTCTCTCCGAGTGTGGCTGACAGACATGTCACAGAGCCACAGGCCATGTCCCTGGGGAATGGAGTCAGGAAATCGAGGAACAATAGTCTCCTCGACTCAATGCTATTTTGTTTTGGATTCGGTATTGCCAGTCCATCGGGTTTTGCCGGCTACTCAGTTTTGGTCTCAGTATTGGACGTCCATTGCCTGTCTTTATTGTCTTGTCTTGTCTGTGTCATGTGTCGTTGCTTTCAATGTCTGTGTATCTTTCATTATGGGACAGAGCACTTCAATGCCTCTGTCCCTGACCCTTGATCACTGGACCAAAGTTTGCTTAAGGGCTCAGAATCTTTCTTTTTCAGTAAAACCCTAAACCTGGCAGATTCTGTGCCTCAGAATGACCCGCCTTTGGAGTCAGAGGGCCCCCAGAAGGATCTTTCTACTTCGCACTAATTCAAAAAGTCAGAGATATTGTCTTTCAGCCGGCATCACAAAGCCATCCAGATCAACAGTCGTATGTCTTAACTTGACAAGACCTCTGCAAATCTCCTCCTCCATGGGTGAAGCCTTTCCTTGTCCCTGTCCCAACTCCTACTCCTTCCCCCATGATTCTATCTCTCAAACTCTCTGCTCCTTTTCCTCCACCCTCTGTTCTCCCTGTGTCTCAAGACTCTACTGGACTCTCCTCCCTCTCCTTATCTTCCGCCCTTGTCCCCCAACACCCAAAACCCTCTAAGTGATTCCCCTTCTGCTGACTCAGCCTCTCCATCATTCGAGGAAGCTAGGCTGGCCCACTGCCATCCCGATGACTCTCCCATGGAACACACAGCCCCTCCTTCCCGAGAGAAAGCTGGCCCGGCTAAAAGAACTCAAAAAACTCGCTGGCGTTTTCACACCTGCCTACTTGGAATGACTGCCAACAACTCCTAGAGACTCTCTTCACGACAAAGGAATGAGAGAAAAACCTCATGGAAGCTAGAAGAAAATATCCTCGTACCAGATGGGTGATTGACACAACTTTCCAACATACTCAAAGCCGACTTCCCCTTGAACCGACCCAACTGGGACGCCAACACCTGTGAAGGTAGGGAGCATCTTTCCACTTATTGCCAGGCTCTAATAGCAGGTCTTCAAGCGGCCGCTAGGTGAGCAACTAATTTGGCCAAGGTAAGAGTGATTATTCAAAGGCCTGATGAATCTCACTCTATGTTTCTAGAGAGAATTATGGAGGCATATATGAGATATACTCCTTTCGATCCTCAGGCAGAGGATCAAAAGGCATCTGTCATGATGGCCTTAATTGGGCAAGCTGCCATGGTTATTAAAAAAAAGTTAAAAGAGAGATTTAGTCAGAGAAGCCAAGAAAGTATACTATAAGAGAGCAACAGGGAGAAAGAAAGGAAGCAAATGGAGGATGAGAGAAGCAAAAGACAGACTAAGGCATTGACTAAGGTCCTGGTTACTACAGCAAATAGGCCAGAAATTAAGAAACAGGGTGACAGGAAGGGATACCTGGGCCCACGCCAGGGGCCACCCCTGGCCTCAGATCAATGTGCCTACTGTAAAGAAAAAGGACACTGGGCCAAAGAGTGCCCTAGAAAGAGACACCCATGCCAGGCAGCCATTCTGAGTCTGGAGGATGACTAAGAAGTTCGGGGCTCAGATTCCTTCCCCTAGCTCAGGGTGACTTTTGAAGTGGAGGGGACCCAAGTAAAATTTGAAGTGAATACAGGAGCAGTATACTCAGCCCTCAAGGCCCCATTGGGCCCTCTATCAAATAAAAGGACTGTAGTTCAAAGGGCTAATGGAAGAAAATATCGGGCTTAGACAAATAAGAGGGACATGGACCTGGGGAAAGGAGAAATCCATCACTCCTTCTAGTAATCCCAGGATGCCCGGACCCATTGATGGGCAGAAATCTGCTCAGCAAGCTCCAGGCCAAAATAACTTTTAACCCTGAAGGGCCCCAAATAAAATTTCTAAATCCTTCAGTAAAAACTCCTATAGTCACGGCTTTAACTATATTAGTAGAAGATGAACATCCACTCTTCACACCCCCCAAGACTGATCAAACAGGTAAACTACCCCAGAAATGAATAACAGATTACCCAGATGCGTGGGCAAAGACTGCTGGATTAGGCCTGGCCTTTAAACAACCTCCAATAACAGTGGAGTTAAAAACCTCAGCTTCCCCAATCAATGTCAAAAAATATCCTCTAAGCAAAAAAAGCTAAAGATGGGATAAGGCCCCATATTCAGAAATATCTGGCCATAGGGGTCCTAAGGCCCTGTTAATTGGCCTGGAACAATCCTGTGCTACCAGGAAAAGGAGCCAGGAACTGGGGACTATCACCCGTTCAAGACCTAAGAGAGATTAACCACAGAGTGCAGGACATTCACCCCACGGTACCTAATCTGTACAATCTACTTAGCACTCTGAAACTTGAGTGGAAATGTTATACTGTTATGGACTTAAAAGATGCTTTCTTTTGCTTGCCTCTGCATAAAGATAGTAGGTTGCTGTTTGCTTTCAAGTGGGTAGTCCCAGAAACCGGAATGTCTGGTCAACTAATTTGGACTAGACTCCCACAGGGGTTCAAAACTCCCCTACTCACTTTGATGAAGCCCTCCACAGAGATCTCAACAACTTCAGAACTATGCACCCCGAAGTCAACCTGATTCAATATGTGGATGACTGGCAGCCAACACCAAGGAAAACTGTGAGTCTGGGACCCAAGCACTATTATGCGAGTTTGCTTAACTCAGGTATAGAGCTTCTGCCAAAAAGGCCCAAATTTGCTAGCATAAAGTAATCTTCCTGGGCTATTCCCTTAGGGGCAGTAAACGATGACTCACTGAGCCCAGAAAACAAACCGTTGTGCAGATACCACCGGCATCAAACAGGAGAAAACTCAGAGAGATTCTTGGGACTGCTGGCTTTTGCAGGTTATGGATACCTGGGTTTGCGTCCTTAGCTGCTCCTTTATACCCAGTGTTAAAGGGAGATGCCCAATTCCAATGGACCCCTGAGCACCAGCAAGCTTTTGATAACATTTAAGGATACTGACACTGAACGCCTCAACTTCATCGAGCTCAGCCTGCAATTACAGAAGGCCCTACACTACGTTAAAAATATACATCAACTCACTCACCTTGGTTCAAAGACATTGCCGGCATTTCTGAAGGATCAAGAACAGAGTTTTCCACTAACCGACTCACAGCGAAAGGAAATAACTGAACAGGTAACAAAAGCCTGTCGGGTCCATCAATTGGTTAATGCTTACCCTTCCAAGTTTCCTAGATGAAAGCACCTACGAGGAATCAGACCGGGACAATTCTGGGAAGTAGACTTTACTGAAATTAAGACAGTAAGGTATGGACTTAAATACCTCCTAGTCTTTGTAGATGCCTTTTCAGGATGGATTAAAGCCTTCCACACACACACACCAAAAAAAAGCATAAAAAAACAAAAAATAACAACAACAACAACAACAAAAACGGCCCAAATGGTTTTCAAGAAGATCCTGAAAGATATTTTTCAAAGATATGGTCTGCCTAAGGTAATAGGGTCTGATAATGGACCCAGGTAACTCAGGGGTTAACCAGGATCCTGTGGATTAGTTGGAAGTTACATTATGCTTATATATCCCAGAGCTCAGGACAGGTTGAAAAAATGAATAGAACCATTAAAGAGACCTTAATAAAATAAAGCTTAGAGACCGGCATAAAAGATTGGACTATGCTCCTGCCTTATGCACTGTTTCATGCGAGAAATACTCCCTCTCTTTCTTTGTTTAACCTCACCACCTATGAAATTCTCTATGGTGCCCCTCCTCCAGTAAGGAACCTAACCCTAACTCTAAGGCCTAAAGATCCCTTACACACCTCCAGGCTTGATAGACTTAAAGCCATTGAAAGAACTCAGCGATACCGGTGGAAACAGCTGGCCACTGCCTACCAACCTGGGGACGAGGTGACTCCACATCAATATCAAGTAAGAGACTTTATCTACATAAGACGACATCAAGTGTCATCCCTGGAACCTTGATGGAAAGGAACATACCAGGTGCTACTTAAAACACCTACAGCGGTAAAAGTAGAGGGAATCACTTCCTGGATCCATGCCTCTCATCTCAAAACTTCGCCGTGTCCAGACTCTGGCTGGAAACTGGAGAAGACTGGTAACCCTTTCAAATTGCGTATTCGCCATGTGGATAAGGCTATAGACTCTCCCCTTGGCCACCAGTAGTTCTAACCCTCATCAGCCCGTTCAGCAGCGATGGCTGATCACAAATCCTACTAGACAAGAAGTATGGTCTATCTCGCATACAGCCCCCTTAGGGACCTGGTGGCCATCTCTCCACCAGACATTTTTCAGCTGGCTATAGGTCATTCCTATTGGGATATCCCCGATGAAGAGGATCCCACTAAAATTTCATTAAATCCCTTCTGTACCATAAAAAATGGAAACAAACATTATGGATGTAGGGACACACGAGCCAGATTCAGGTTGGCTAGCCTAGATTACTATATTTGCCCGGGGGACTATCAAAGCCACAAACAGTCATGGCTGTGTGGGGGAAAAGCCGACTTCTTCTTTAAGTCATGGGGATGTGAGCATACAGGGGCTGCCTGGTGGAACCCAAAATCCTCATCAAATTCAGTACACAGCATTGGCCATATTACCAATTAGACAACCAAAAACTATGTCCCCCAGCAGGGTGTCTAATTCTCAAATTCTGTGTGACATTTTTAACTTCGGCAAGGGCTCAAAAAGGGGAAATTCCTCTATGTGGAGTCATTTTCTCTCCTTTGCTCACATCCTGTACTATGCTTCTCCCATAGTTCCTCACTCTCAGCCTTCTGCTCTGGACTCTCTGCTGTCACTCCCACCTCAGCAACCTGATTTCTCCCCTCCAATTACTAGATCAAAAACCCAAACCTCCACCAGTTCTCAGACCATTGCCCCCTTGCTGAGGTAGCAGATACTGAGGTACCCTTCCACCCACTCACTCCTCTCTTCTCCTGTCAGTGCCTGCACTGGATCCCACCAGGTCTTCTAACAAGCTAACCCAAAGCTCAAACAAGCTGAGAAGGGCCCTCAGACCTCTATCCTAGATGTAATGAAAATGGCCTTTAAAGTTGCTTTGTCATCACTGAAAACAGGTTACTAAGAATTTAAAGTCCCTCACAGGCTTTGTGGGGTACTCACTCCCGTCTTCCCCTCTGCTCTACCTGTACTACTGCTCAAGTTTTTGTTGCTAGGAAAATCCCAAACCCCTTTCCCATTATTCTTTTACATCTCTCCTTCCTCATTCTCAGATCCACGGAACTTCTCTCAGCCTTGCCTTCCCCGTCTTCCCCCTCTGTACCAGGTCCACAGAAATGTCTTAAATGACCTTCTCCACAAGTCTTCACCAAGGCTTACTTTAGGTCTTTCAGAAAAAGAGTCCCTCTGAAAGAGTTCAATGGAGATAAACTTCCACTTTTCATGTTGCCATGTTCTACTTGACCACTGGTTGGAAAAATCACCACTCCTAAGCTAGACACCGACTTACTAGTTCTTCACAAAATATGTGAACGATGCCTCAGGCCTTGAGCTGGTTCTTCACAGAGATGGCTACATTTCTAAGATAAAAAACTTACCAACTGGGCTCCATGGTGACAGCTGGCAGGGAGAAAATAAAGAAACAAAAAAGCTGTCCCGTTCCAAGGTGTCCTTGAAAAATTAACTTACCCAGAACAGAGGAAAAAAAAACAAAAACAAAAACTGCTTTTTGTGAACTTCTGCAGACTGTGGACTTCTGAGCCCCTTCCCTTACATGTCGGGTACAAATTCTAAAACTACCGAAACTTCGGGTTCAGGGGCTTAATTGATTAAAACAGAAGCAATGCCCTCTAAATCCAGATGCAACCAAATAATACTGTTTTCCTGTCTTTGGTGCTATCTTAGTTGCCTCACCTTGTCCATCCCTACAACAGTATAATTCTATACACTTAAAAATTATTTATGTTTTCATAAAATTGTCAACAGATGTGATTAATTATGTAATGATGCAGATGTTTTCCAGAGTGCTCTATCATGAAGCAGGTTCATTTAAAGATCAAATAGGGGGGCATACAACCCGGTTCTACTGGGAACCTGTATCCCTCACTTTAGCCATTCTATTAGGAATAATAGTTGCTGAATGGGTGGGCCCAAGAACAACTGCCCTAGTTCATGGGACACAACAAAGACACAATTAGAAGCAGAAATAGATCAAAGCTTAAAGACATTAAAAACCTCCATCACAGTTTTACAGGAATCTTTAACCTCTCTCTCTCTCTGAAGTTGTTTTACAGAACAGGCGAGTGTTGAACCTCCTCTTCATGAGCGAAGGGAACCTTTGTGCTTGCATTGAGAAAAGAATGTTGTGTTTATGCTGGAAATACTGGAGTTGTAAAAGAATCTATGAGTAAATTAAGAAAACGACTTGAAGAGCATCAAAGAGGGACAGAGGCCCAAAAAGGGTGGTTTGAGTCTTGGTTCACACATTCCACCTGGTTAATTACGCTTTTATCTACCCTGGCCAGTCCATTAATAATCCTCATATTATTGCTAACTGTAGGACCCTGTTTGCTCAACCGTTTAGTTTCCTTTCCAACCCAAATCGAACCTGTTATTAACCCAAACCATACAATGTTCTCTCAATCTAATTTTACAGAAGAGCAGAGACAGAGTTGGTCTTACAATACAGGAATGTAGGGGATCTTCCAACTGCTGAGAAACTAAAAGGTCCATGCAAAAATGATCCCTGGAGAAGTTGTAAGCAGCTATGAAGAAACTGAGAGAGCAAAAGTCATCTCCCATTGCAAACAACCTGGTCAGCATGAAGGGATGTGTCTGAATCAGCCTCTCTCTTCTTAATGTAGACCTGAAGGACCAAACCAGGCCTATGTGGAGAGCTGTTCCCGGTTACCAATGGTTTGTATACCATTCTAACTTGTGAAACTGTCACAGGAATTAGGGGCAGCCTCCATCTCATGGGACCCTTGGAAGCAATTTTTAGGACAACGTGGTTGCCAAGGCAGTGACCTCATTCAGTTCCTGAAGGAAGTGACCTCACCTCACTTTCTTGGTGATGAAATTCTCTGAACTTGAAATCCAGGAAGCCAGGCACCCACAGCCAGTCCCAGTCCCAGTCCCAGTGGTTGAACTTATTTTGATTTACCAAGGACAGCCTCAGTCTTTCTTAGGACATACTGATGTGAGGATGGCCAAAAGGAAAGGAAAGCTATGAAGAGGGGCCTTTCCTGAGAAAGCAGGTAGTGGCTCACCACTGGCTCCTGACAACTTCACAGAGTTGGCCAAGGAGACCAGATCTGAGAAAGAACAGGCCATTTCTGGGGAACATAGTATGGCTTACCAGTCAGAGGACACTCTGGATAGTCACAGACCTACATGGGAGAAGGAGGTGCCTTTGTGGTGTGGGTGTGGGTTTTTGGTTTTGTCTCATGTTCTGAGAATAGGTATAAATGGAGGTTTGTTTGGTTTGGCGTGAACTATTTTTAGTAAGTCATTTGACAAGGCGAGTGTTTCTGTGTCTGTGTATCCAACTGTGTCCATGGTTGGAGACATTAGAAAAGAGAATGCATCAATGGAAGTGTCCTGTCTAGCAGAAACTTTCCCAGCATTCATTCTGCACAATTTATGAATGGACTGCAGCTTTCCTTATTGATGGGCAGCACCTGCTATCTTACTAAGTTCCTGTTTTCTTCCTTAATTCTGGCCACTCTCCAAAATAGGCTCATGGTTTTGTGTTTAAGATATATACAACCTCAAAGCTCTGTGACATGAGCATGTACTGGGTAGCTGAAGGGATTGGCAAGCACCTCAGAGAACTCAGATATCAGTGTGACCAGGAAAGTCTCAGTGGAGAAACCCTGCTTGAGGCCTTTTGTTTACCTATTCTTCTATTGCCCTGAATGTCAGGAAGGTCTTTTCTTCAGGCCACCCCTTTGTGAAGCTTGAAGAAAACAGTTGTCAAATGGAAATGAATGGGCATTATCTGTGGCTCTTTGCTTAATTGCTTTGAAAAGGATGTGTCTGAATCAGCCTCTTGGCCCTTTGTGATGCTGTGGCTTAGATTCTCATCTTCTGATGGATCCAAATAACGATCCCATGTGTACATCCAAAACCAAAATGGCCAAAAGAGCAGTCTTTGTGGATGAAGTCTCTCGCCTTCCTTTGTAACTTTCCTGACCTCCATCAAGTGAGAATAGGGATCCTTTGGGTCAAATAAGTTCTTCAAAGCACTGAAGAGGCTAGCCCATAGGTGCTTGGGTTTTCTCATTACTCCAATTCACATAAAGAATCTGAACCCCACAGTCAGTTGGCCTCAAATTGAACAAGTGGAGCAGTACTAATGGGAAGCCTATTTGATCTCTCCTGGTTCACAAGAAGGCCACCCCGACTTTAGGCAAATTAGGTGCAAGAGAGCTTATTTTGGACACGATCGTGGGCTGTGCTCCTCATGGAAAACTACAGCCAGAGGTTATTATGAGTGTCTATATGGAAGAAGATGAGAACTATGTTTGAGTGTTTTGGTTTAAATTGTGATCTTTTGTTTGGCTGTTGGAAGAGATGAATTGGTCCACCTGTTCTTGAACTCTGGTGTGATTCCCTTAGAGACTGAGTTCTGGAACTGACCTCAGAGAAGTACTGCCATGAATAGTGTTGGGATTTTAGGAAACCTGGCATGAGTGCTGCCCTTGGATACTGAGATCTAGGCCCAGGTTGGCTTTCCACGGAGCACTGGGCCTCTCAGCCAGGATATCACATGATTTGATTCTGAAAGACTTGGCACCTATAGGTGAGAGTCAAAAATCATATGGACCTCACATTCTAGACCTCAATGGGCCTTACTTTATGTAACTTTTTGGTCACTCTTTGGGAAGCCTTGTCTGTTAGTGTTCTCCAGAGCTTTCATTGAAATGAACTTCCTCACTAGTTAATCGTTCCTGAATGAATTGAAACCCTAAGTGCCTCCAACTTCATTTTTGAAAAATGGCTAGATAAATACCATGATTTTTTAAAAAATCCCATGGCCAGGTTGCACTGGAGATTTTTGGATGTCCTGTTGCCAATCATGAGTGTACCAGACAGTGCCTTGATTGACTGGGTTTATGAAATTTGGTGTAGAACAGAGATTCCAGAAAGTTGGAGCTTGCTGAGTAGTGGGCCTAGAGCAGTGGTTTGCAGGTTTGTGATAAAACATCTGTGTTGTAGACATGTGGATGTGCTATTGGCTTCCAAATGTCTTGTGACTGATATGGTGTTGCAAGCAGTCGCTTAAATGTAAAGGCATCCTATTATATGGAGCGGTTTCAGGGATATGTGGGATAGAAGCCTTGTTGGTGCATTCTCCTGCAGACCTTGACCCAGCATACGTGACAGAACTCCATTTAGCAATGTGTCCCATTTGAACTCCATGTATTTTGTGATGCAAATACCAAACACCCAGCGCAGCAGCAAGAAACACCATGAAAAGTGGAGGATAAATAAATGGCTTCACAGTCCACAAGGGGAGACTCTTAGCCCCCAGTGGCCACAGTTTATCTACAATGAAAGAAATCTGCTGTGCTACCTCATGTTCATTGGAAAATAAGAAATCATGTCCTCCAGGTCTTTAACCAAAACAAGTCAGAGGACACTCTGGATAGTCACAGACCTACTTGTGGGAAGGAGGTGACTTTGTGGGTGTGGGTGAGGATTTGTGGTTTTGTCTCATGTTCTGACAATAGGTAGAAATGGCGGTTTGTTTGGTTTGGAGTGAAGAGTTTCTAGTAAGTCCTTTGACAAGGCGAGTGTTTCTATGTCTGTGTATCCCACTGTGTCAGTGGTTGTAGACATTAGAAAAGAGAATGCATCAATGGATGTGTTCTGTCTAGTAGAAAGCTTCCCAGCATTCATCCTGCACAATTTATGAATGGACTGCAGCTTGCCTTATCGATTGGCAACACCTGCTAACTTCCTAAGTTCCTGTTTTCTTCCTGAATTCTGGCCACTCTCGAAAATGAGCTCATGGTTTTGTTTCCAAGATATGTACCACATCCAAACTCTGTGCCATAGCCATGTACTGGATACCTGAAAGAAATGGCGAGCATCTCAGAAAACTCAGATATCAGTGTGACCAGTAAACTCTCAGTGGAAAAACCGTGCTTTAGGCCTTTTGCTTACCTATTGTACTGTTGCCCTGAATGTCAGGAACGTCTTTGCCTCAGGCCAACACTTGTGAAGCCTGAAGAAAACAGTTTTCAAGTGGAAATGAATGGGCATCACCTGTGGCTCTTTGCTTAATTGCTTTGGAAAGGAATGTGTCTCAATTAGCATCTTGGCCCTGTGTGACGCTGTGGCTTAGATTCTCAGCACCTGATGTACCTAAGAAAGATCCCATGTGTGCATCCAAAACCAAAATGGCCAAAAGAGCAGTCATTGTAGATGGAGTCTCTCGCATTGCTCTGAAAAGTTCCTGATCTCCATCAAGTGAGAATCTGGATCTTTTGTGTCAAATGAGTTCTTCAAAGCCCTGCAGAGACTAGAACATAGATGCTTGGGTTTTCTCATGACTCCAATTCACATGAAGAATCTAAACCCCACAATCAGTGGCCTCAAATTTGAGAAGCAGAGCAGTTTTAATGGTAGGCCTATTTGATCACTTCTGGTTCACAGGAAAGGTGTCCAGGACACCCTGACGTTCGGCAAATGAGGGGCAAGGGTGCTTATTTTGGACACTCTCTTGGGCTGCACCCCTCATGGAAAGCTCCAGGCAGAGGTTATGATGAGTGTCTATGTGGAAAAAGATGAGGGCCATGTGGGAGTGTTTTGGTTTTAATTGTGGTCATTTGTGTGGTGGTTGTAAGGGATGCCTGGGTCCACCTGGGCTTGAACTCTGGTGTGATTCCCCTTAGAGACTGAGTTCTGAAACTGATCTCAGAGAAGTATTGCCATGAATTGTGTTGGGATTTTAGGAGGACACGCATGAGAGTCGCCCTTGGAAACTGAGATCTAGGCCCAGAGTGTCTTTCCACAGAGCACTGGGAATCTCAGGATATCACATGATTTTATTCTTAAAGACATGGCAGCCATATTTGAGAGTCAAAACAATCATGTTCCTCACATTGTAGACCACAATGGGCCTGGCTTCATGTAACCTTTTGGCCACTCTTTGGGAAGACTTGACTGTAAGAGTTATCCAGAGCTTTCATTGAAATGAGCTTCCTCACCATTTATTGGTTCCAGAATGATTTGAAACCCCCAGTGCCTCCAACTTCATGCTTGAAAAATGCCTAGATGAATACCAAGAAATTTTTGAATTTCCCATGACCAGGTCGTACTTAGGAACCTTTGAATGTCCTATGTCAGATCATGAGTGTACCAGACAGTGCCTTGATTGACTGGGATTCATGAAAATGATGTAGAAGAGAGAAACCAGTAAGTTGGAGCCTGCTGAGTGGTGGGCCTAGATCAGATGTGGGCAGGTGTATGATAAAACATCTGTGTGGGGCCATGTGGATCTGCCATTGGCTTCCAAATGGCTTGTGACTGACATGGTGCAGCCAGCAGACAGTTCTATGTAAAGGCATATTGTTATATGGAGAGGTTTCAGGGAAATGTTCAGAACCAGGTTGCTATGGACAAGGGGGCAAGCTATGTGGGATTGCTGACTGGTTGGTTCATTCTCCTGAAAACCCTGACCCACCACACGTAACAGAACTCCCACCAGCACTGTGTCCCAGTTGAATTCCTTGTATTTCATGAAGCAAATACCAAGAAAGCAAGCAGCAAGAAAAACCATGACATTAGGAGGATGACCAAATGGCTCCACAGTCCACATGGGAAGACACTTAGCCCCCAGTTGCCACAATTTACGTAGAAAGGGATAATTCAGCACTGCTGCCTCATGTTCATTGGAAAATAAGAAACCATGTCCTCCAGGTCACATTGATGCAGACCCAGCTTTGATGTTTTCACTAGAAAGGAAGCAAAAACTCCTGACAACAACATATATTTCAAGTGCCCAACTTAATAGGCAGTTTCTCAAGAAGTCTTTAGGGCAGCAGAGCTGCCTGTTTGTGAAATGTGAACCCTGGCCCTTAATTTGGGAAACTCCTCTACCACCTCCAAGTTTGTGAACTCCTGAGCATATTACATTCCAGATATGTATTCACAGAGTTTCTAACACTTCTCCTCTAATTGTGTATAACTTGGCATGGAGGTAATGTCAATGCATTGTTCTGGATGAGAGTGGGAAGGTTTTTGTGTAGCACATATTTGCATACACATTGTATTCATTTTCCAATTTTCCATTTGAAATATTTAATCCCTGACACTAACCCATACCCTACTATACTCTGACTACTAATCCTAATATGATGGAGAAAAATAACCGAAACAGAATAGAATTACAAATAGTTCAGAGGAGGCATGGTGTATATCTGGGCTTGCCTTTTGCAATATATATAGGTTAGGAGTTATAAATCTAGTCAATTTTCAATTGAGGTAGTTTTTCATGTGTTTTTAAAGTTAACAAATATGTGAATTTCTGTGTCCCTTTCCTGTAGCCTATTCAGCACATGTATTTGTATATGCACGTATAGAATCCTACCTGGTATCACACGTACATACTTGTGAGTTGGCTGACTTGGCAGATACAAATTGTGAGAAGAAATCACTCCTCCTAAACGGTGTTGTAACTAAAAATTCAACCTATGGGGAGCTTCCTAGTTGAACAACATTGTATATAAATCCATGTTCAGTAAAAGAAATATTTTTTGATATGTGGACGATATATATTTCACGATAAATTTTGATTGGCATATATATTGCTACTTTTTAATGTCTCTGTGTGAGTTTTGTAAATATATATATATATATATATATATATATATATATATATATATATATTCTCCAGATTATTCAAAAAATGAAATATATGTGTCTTATATACATTCCCTAAATTTATTCACGTTCATGTACATTGTCTTATAATCTACTTTTCACAAGTTTATTTTCAGAAATATTCATTTCCCTGAAATACATATTTGTTTCCTAGTACTGAAAACTAACTTCACTAAATGGTGCACACAAATCCTAATATTTCTACAGTAACTGACCCAGTTTAACATCAATGCAAGTAGATTCCTATGGGACATGATGTATATTTTGATGCTAATTTTTATTCAACACTGGTACGTTACAATTTCTTCAATTTAATCATATCATAGTGTATATATTTCATCCACAATTTAGCAAATTTATAGGCATTTGTTTCACTTTCAATCACTTCCTGAATCAGAACACATGTATTCCTCCATATTTCTTGACTAGTCTTTTCATTAGACTTCTTTCAAAACACATTATTTTCAATTTCCATAATCACTTTTGAAGCAAAACTCACATTCTTCATGATAAACCATAACCCTAATATTACCATTAGATGTATAACTCATTGAAATGAATGTATGTATATCAATATAAGATTTTCTGTAATTTTTCAGATATCAATTCAATCCATTATTTAACTTTGGAACTATTTATATTATTTATTCACAGAATGGTCTATTCATGCATTATCTCTTTATTCATAGACACGGGTTACACCTATTTGTACTCCCAATACTAATTTATATATCTTCAAAATATTGCTCCCAGAAATTGTGGAAGAAATACTGATGTCACCTGATCTACATATACATTTTATCACAGTAATTTTCTGGACACAAAAAGCAAAGGTCACACTTATGATTGTACCAATGTAAAGGTCGTTCGAGCATCAGAGGAAGAGACAACCAAGAGACTGTCTCATGCAACAGCAAAGGGTTTATTGAGGGTCCAGCATGCTGGGACTCAGAGCTCACTTGAATAGAGCAGAGAGTCCTGAGAACAGCTTAAGCAGAGCTTATATACTTTCCTTGGAGAGTGCAGGGAGTGAAGTTTATTGATGGGTCAGGGCGAGTGGGCGGTTTGCGTGCAACTGGGTGAGGGATTACAATCTGCAGTTTGGCAGTTGGGGACAGCATATTCTGGGAACAAGATTAGCAAACAATTCTCAAGATTTCAACAGTGTTTTGTTAAGCATACAGAAAAACAGGAAGTGACAAATACCTATTTTATTAACCTTTCATTCCCCACTTCTTCTGGTTACTTTTAATCATAAAAGTGATCTTTGGGTGGTGTTACATTTTATGTCTCCAAGTGGGGTATATTGTTGTCTGATTACCAAAAGTTTAACTTGTCCCATTTGAGAAATGAAACTACACTATGGAGCAAACAGGTTCCTACATTTAGCAAAAAATGAGGATTATTAATGGACCGGCCAGGGCTGATAAAAGCGTAGTTAACCAGGGGGACTGTGTGAACAAAGACTCAAACCACCCTTTTTTGGACCTCTCTCTCTCGTTGACGCTCTTCAAGTTGTCTTCCTAATTTACTTATTGATTCTTTTACAACCAGTATGGTCGGCATAAAAACAACATTCTTCCCTCAATGAAGCACGAAGGCCCACTTTTCTCATGAAGAGGAAGTCCTACCCTCGCCTATTCTGTAAAACAACTTCAGAGAGAGAGGTAAAAGATTCGAGTAAAGCTGTGATGGAGGTTTTTAATATCTTTAAGCTTTGGTCTACGGCTGCTTCTAATTGGGTCATTTGTTGTGTCCCATGGACTACGCCAGTGGTTCCTGTACCCACCCCTGCAGCAACTCCTATTCCTTATTTCATGGCTAAATTGAGGGATACATGTTCCCAGGAGAACCGTGTTGTATGCCCCCCTATTGGATATGTAAATGATCCTGCATCATGATAGAGCATTCTGGGAAACATCTGCACCATTACATAATTAATCATATCTGTTGACCTTTTTATGAAAACATAAACAATGTTTAAGTATATAGAATTATACTGTTGTAGGTATGGACAAGGCAAGGCACCTAAGATAGAATGGAAGACAGGGAAACAGTCCTATTTAGATGCAACCTGATTTAGAAGGCATAGCTTCTGTTGTAATCAATTAATCCCCTGAACCCCAAGTTTAGGTAGTTTCAGAATTTTGTACCCAACATGTAACAGAAGGGGATCAGAAGTTCACAGTCTTCAGAAGTTCACAAAAAAGCAGTTTTTGTTTGTGTTTTTTTTCCTCTGTTCTGGACAAGTTACATTTTTAATGACACCTGGGATGGAGAGAGCTTTTTTCTTCTCTTTTTTTCTCTCCCTGCCAGCTGTTACCATGGAGCCCAGTTGGTACCGTCTTTATCTTAGAAATGTAGCCATCTCTGTGAAGCCCCAGCTCAAGGTCAGCGGCCTTGTTCACATATTTTGTGAAAAACTAGTAAGGGGGTGTCTAGCTTAGGAGTGCTGATTTTTCCAGCTAGTGGACAAGTAGAACAGGCAACACGAAAAGAGGAAGTTTATCTACATTGAACTCATTCAGAGGGACTCTGTTGCGGAAAGTCCTAAAGTCAGCCATGGTGAGGACTTCTAGAGAAGGTCAGTAAAGACTTTTCTTTGGGCCTGATATAGAGGGGGAAGACGGGGAAGGCGAGGGGTGAAAGCAGCTTTGTGGATATGAGTATGAGGAAGGAGAAATGTAAAAGAATAATGGGAAAGGGGTTTGGGATTTTTCTATCAACAAAAAAGTGAGCAGTAGAACAGATAGAGCTGAGGGGAAAATGGGAGAGTGTTCCCAAAAAACCTGTGAGGGAGTTTAAATAATAAGTAACCTGTTTTCAGTGATGACAAACAACGTTAAAGACCATTTTCATTACATCCTGGATTGGTGACTGAAGGTTCTCCTCACCTCGTTTGACCTTTGGGTTAGCTGGAAAGAGACTTGGTGGGACCCGGTGCGGGCACTGAAAGGAGAAGAGAGGAGTGAGTCGTGGAGGGGTGCCTCAGTACTTGCTACCTCAGCAAGGAGGCAATGGTCTGAGAACTGGCGGAGGTTTGGGTTTTTGATCTAGTAATTGGAGGGGAGAAATCAGGTTGCTGAGATGGGAGTGACAGCAGAGAGTCTGGAGCAGAAAGCTGAGGGTGAGGAACTATTGGAGAAGCATAGTTCAGGATGTGAGCGAAGGAGGGAAAAGGCCTTCACATACGGGAATCTCCGTTCACCCTTTTGAGCACTTGCACAATTTAAAAAGTTCACACAGAATTTGAGGATCTAGATACCCCTCTGGGGCCCATCGGTTTTGGTTTTCTAATTGGTAATATGGCCAATGCTGTGTACTGAATTTAATGAGGAGTTTGGGTTCCACCAGGCACCCCCTGTATGCTCACATCCCCATGACTTACAGAAGAAGTCGGCTTTTCCCCCACATCACCATGGCTGTTTGTGGCTTTGATATTCCCCCGGGCAAACATAGTAATCTAGGCTAGCCAACCTGCATCTGGCTCGCGTGTCCCTACATCTATAATGTTTGTTTCCATTATCTATCGTACAAAAGGTATTTAATCGAATATTAGTGGAATCCTCTTCATCTGGGATATCCCAATAGGAAAGACCTATAGCCAGCTGACAAATATCTGGGTGGAGAGATGGCCACCAGGTCCCTAAGGGGGCTGTATGCGAGAAAGACCATACTTCTTGTGTAGTAGGATTTGTGATCAGCCATCACTGCTGAACAGGCTGATGAGGGTTAGGACTACTGGTGGCCAAGGGGAGAGTCTATAGCCTTATCCACATGGCGAATACGCAATTTGAAAGGGTTACCACCCTTTTCCAGTTTCCAGCCAGAGTCTGGACAGGGCTCAGGCTTGAGATGAGAAGCATGGATCCAGGAAGCGATTCCGTCTACTTTTAGTGCTGTAGGTGTTATAATTAGCACCTGGTATGGTTCTTTCCAGCGGGGTTCCAGGGATGACTCCAGATGTCGTCTTATGTAGATAAAGTCTCTTACTTGATATCCATATGGAGTCCCCTCCTCCCAAGTTGGTAGGGAGTGGCCAGCTGTTTACACATGAATAGCTGAGTTCTTTCAAGAGTTTTAAGTCTGACAAGCAAGGGGGTGTTGAAGGGATCTTTAGATCTTAGGGTTGGGGTTAGGTCCCTTACTGGAGAAGGGGCCCCACTGAGAATTTCATAGAGGGTGAGTTTGCACAAAGAAACAGAGGGAGTATTTCTTGCATGAAACAGTGCCTAAGGCAGGAGCATAGTCTAATCCTTTATGCCGGTCTCTAAGCTTAATTTTTTTAAGGTCTCTTTAATGGTTCTAATTATTTTTTTTACCTGTCCTGAGTTCTGGGTTCTATAAGCACAATGTAACTTCCAATTAATCCCCAGGGTCCTGGCTAATCCCTGACTTACCTGGGACATGAACGCCGTTCCATTATTAGACCCTATTACCTTAGGCAGGCCGTATCTTCGAAAAATATCTTTCAGAATATTCTTGACCACCATTTGGGCCATTGTTTTTTATTTTGTGGAAAAGGCTTCAATCCATCCTGAAAATGTATCTACAAAGACTAGGAGATATTTAAGTCCATACCTAGCTGGCTTAATTTCAGTAAAGTACACTTCCCAGAATTGTCCTGGTCTGGTTCCTCGTAGGTGCTTTCCTACAGGAAGCTTGGAACTGTAAGCATTAACCAATTGACAGACCTGACAGGCTTTTGTTACCCATTCAGATATTTCCTTTCACTGTGAGTCGGTTAGTCGAAAACTCTGTTCTTGATCCTTCAGGAATGCCTGCAGTTTCTTTGAACCAAGGTGAATTAGTTGATGTACATTTTTAACGTAGTGTAGGGCTTTCTGTAATTGCAGGCTGGGCTCAGTGAAGTTTAGGTGTTCAGTGTCAGTGTCCTTAGATATTATCAAAAGCTTGCTGGTGCTCAGGGGTCCATTGGAATTGGGTATCCTCATTTAACAGCGGGTGTGAAGGAGCAGCTAAGAACACAAACCCAGGTATCCATAACCTGCAAAAGCCAGCAAAAGTCCCAAGAAACTCTCTGAGTTGCCTCCTGTTAGATTGGGGTCGTATCTGCACAACGATTGGTTTTCTGGGCTCAGTGAGCCATCATTTACCACCCCTAAGGGAATAGCCCAGGAAGATTACTTCTTGCTGGCAAATTTGAGCCTTTTTTGGCAGAAGCTCTATACCACCATTGAGCAAGCTCGCATAATCGTGCTTGGGTCGCAGACTCACAGTGTTCCTTGGTGTTGGCTGCCAGTAGCAGGTCATCCACATATTGAAGCAGGGTGACTTCGGGGTGCATAGTTCTGAAGCTGTTGATATCTCTGTGGAGGACTTCATCAAAGAGAATGGGGGAGTTTTTGAACCCCTGTGGGAGTCTAATCCAAGTTAGTTGACCAGAAGTTTCGGTTTCTGGGTCTACCCACTGAAAAGCAAACAGCAACTGACTATCTTTATGCAGAGGCAAGCAAAAGAAAGCATCTTTTAAGTCCAGAACAGTATACCATTTTCATTCAGCAATAGCAAAGGGTTTATTGGGGGTCCAGCATGCCGGGGCTCAGAGCTCACTTGAATAGAGAGGAGAGCCCTGAGAACAGCTTAAGCTGACCTTATATACTTTCCTTGGAGCGGGCAGGGAGGGAAATTTCTTGACGGGTCAGACCTAGTGTGCAGTTTGCGTACAAGTGGGTGGGGGAGTACATTCTGCCGTTTGGCAGTTGGGGACAGCACATTCTGAGAACAAAATTAGCAAACAGTTCTCAAGATTTCAACATGTTTTGTTAAACATACAGAAAAAAAGGAAGTGACAAGTACCTATTTTATTAACCTTTCATCAAAGCGAAATGGAAAGTGAGCATAGATTACTAAAAACAACCATGTCAGGGCCTTGATTGACTGGATTTCATAAAAATGGTGCAGAACAGAGATGCCAGTAAGTTGGAGCCTACTGTGAAGTGGTCCTAGAGCACTGGTGTGCAGGTGTGTGATAAAACATCTGTGGTGGGGCCCATGTAGATCTGCCATTGGCTTCCAAATGGCTTGTGACTGACATGGTACAGCGAGCAGAACCTTAGATGTAAAGGCATCTTGTTGTATGGAGACGTTTTGGGGCAATGTTCGAAATCAGGTTGATATCTTCAAGGGGGCAAGCTATGTGGGATAGAATCCTGGTTGGTGCATTCTCCTGCAGACCCTGACACACCACACGTGACAGAAATCCCTCCAGCACTGTGTCCAAGTTGAACTCCTTGCATTTTGTGAAGCAAATACCAAACTCCCAGGGTAGCAGCAAGAAACACCATGAAAACTGGAGGATGACTAAATGGCTTCACACTCCACACGGGAAGATACTTAGCACCCAGTGTCCACAGTTTACATACAAAGAGAGAATTCAGCACTACTGCCTCATGTTCATTGAAAAATAAGAAACCATTGTCTTCCAGGTCACATAGATGCAGACCCAGCATTGATGGTCTCACTACAAAGGAAGCTAAAGATCCTGACAACAACATATATTTCAAGTGCCCAACCTCAGAGGCAGTTTCTGAAGAAGTCTTAATACCAGCAGAGTATGTTTGTGGAGAGTTTACCCTGTTTACCCTGTCACTTACTTTAGAATACTCCTCTACCACCTCCAAGGTTTTGAACTCCTGAGCATTTTCCATTCCAAATTTGCATTCACAGATTTTCTAACTCTTCTCCTCTAATTGTGTCTTACTTTGTACGAAGGTGATGTCAAGGCATTGTTCTGGATGAGAGTGGGAAGATTTTTGTGCAGCACATATTTTTATACACATCAGAAACATTTTCCAAATATCTATTCGAAATACTGAATCCCTGACACTAACTCATAACCTACTAGACTCTGACTACTATTCCTAATATGATGGAGAAAAATAACCAAACGGAATTGAAATACAAGCAGTTCAGAGGAGCCATGGTGTATAGTTGGACTTGCCTTTTGCATTATATAGGGTAGGAGTAATAAATCTAGTCAACTGTTTGTTGAAATAGTTCTCCTTGTGTTTTTAAAGTTAACAAATATGTGAATTTCAGTCTCCCTTTGTCTGTAGCCTATTCAGCTCATGTATTTTTATATGCACATATAGAATCCTACCTGGTATCACACGTACATTCTTGTGAGGTGGAAGACTTGGCAGACACAAAGTGTCAGAGGAGTTCACTCCTCCTAAACGCTGTTGGAACTAAAAACTCAACCTATGAGTGAGCTTCCTATTTTAACAACATTATACATAAATCCATGTTCAGTAAAATGAAAATTTTTAATCTGTGGATGATATACATTTCATGGTGAATTTCGATTGGGATATATTTTGGTACTTTTTAATATCTGTATGTGTGTGTTTATATATATATATATATATATATATATATATATATATATATATATATATACTCTCAAGATTTTTCAAAATATGAAATATATGTTTCTTATATACACTCCCTAAATTTATTCATATTCATGTATGTGGATTTATAATCAACTTTTCACAAGATTACTCTCAGAAATATTCATCCACCTGAAATACATATTTGTTTCCTAGTAATGAAAACTAACTTCAGTGAATTGTGCATACAAATCTTAATATTTCTGCAGTAACTGACCCAGTTTAACATCAATGCAAGTAGATTTCTATGGGACATGATGTGTATTTTGACATTCATTTTTATTCAAATTGGTACATTCATATTTCTTCACGTTATGCACATCATAGGATATATATTTCATCCACAAGTTCGCAAATATATAGGCATTTGTTTCACTTTCAATCACTTCCTCTTCAGAACACATGTATTCTTCTATGTTGCCTGACCAGTATTTTCATGAGACTTCTTTCCAAACACATTATTTTTGATTTCCATAATCACTTTTGAAGCAAAACTCACAAACTCTTCATGATAAACCATAAACCTAATATTACCATTAGATGTATAACTCATTGGAATAAATGTATGTATAACAATATAATGTTTCCTGTATATTTTCAGATATCAATTCAATCCATTATTTAATGTTGGAAGCAGTTATATTATTTATTCACAGTATGGTCTATTCATGCATTATCTCTCTATTCATAGACACAGGATACACCTCTTTGTACCCCCATATTAATTTATACGTCTTCAAAATATTGCTACCAGAAATGGTGGAAGAAATACTCATGTCAACTGATCTAAATCTACATTTTATCACATTAATAATCTGGACACAAAAAGAAAATGATACACTTCTGATTGAACCAAAGCCTAAATGGAAATTGAGCAAGATTACTAAAAACATCCATGTCCAGGTTACCTAATGCTCTCAAATGTCAATCCTATTGGTGACTATATATTTGTTTCTTCCTAAGATTGTATATTCAACCTCAGGCCTGTTGAAAATGTCTAATCCTATCACTCACTTTATACTTTGCCTGATTTCCTAATGTCTCTATTGATATCTGCTTTCCTACATATTTTACCCAGTTAATTATTGTGAATGACTCTTCACATGTGCTGACATTCACATTCACTCACTACCCCAAACCCTAATGCTAAAGAACTTTTGTTCCAAATCCTATACTCACTCTTCTTTCTAATCCTACCGACTATCTTCCTAATCCTACCAACTATTCCTTTTTGACTGGATGTTCTCTTCAACATTCAATCATACAAGGTACAAGGTCCTATGCCATTGTATATCGATTTATCTGAGACATCTGTACAGAACACAATTCAAAGCTAAGTATCCCAAAAAAGGGCCCAATGCTCTTCAGGGCTTCAAATCTTACCGAGATTTCTGGTTTCATACTTATATTTCACCTATATATTCTTGTGAATATTGCAGGTTCCCAATACCATTAGTCATCCCGCAGAATAATTCCTAACCTAAATAGAATATGTTTTTAACCCTAACCATTCACTGCTCCCTCAATCTAACTTTACAGAAGAGCAAGGACAGAGTTGGTCTTACAATACAGGAATGTACGTGATCTTCCACCTGCTGAGAACCTCAAAGGTCGATGCAGAAATGATCCCTGGAGAAGAGGTAGGCAGCTATGTAGGACCTGAGACAGCAAAAGTCATCTCCCATAGCAAGCAACCTGGTCAGGATGAAGGGATGTGTCTGAGTCAGCCACTCTCTTCTTAATATAAAGAAGATGGACCAAACCAGCCCTGTTTTGAGAGCTCTTCCTGGGCGGCCATGGTTTATATAACTTTCTATCTTGTGAAAGTGTCACAGGAAGTAGGTGCAGCCTCCATCTCATGGAGCCCTTGGAAGCAACTGTTAAGACAAAGTGGTTGCCAAGGCCATGACCTCATTCAGATCCTGAAGGAATTAACCTACCTCAATTCTTTGGTGATGTAACTTCCTGAACTTGGGATCCAGGAAGCCAGGCACACAGAGCGAGTCCCAGTCCCAGTCCCAGTGGGCTCACTTATTTGGATTTACCAAGAACAGAGTCTGTCTTTCTTGGTAGCTACTGCTGTGAGGATGTGCAAATGCGAGGAAGGCTCTGAATACAGGCCTTCCCTGGGAAAGCAGGTATTGGTCAGCCCAGGCTCCTGAAAACTTCACAGAGTTGGACAAGGAAACCAGATCTGAGACAGGACAGGCCATTTCGATGGAACATAGTATGGCCCACCAGTCAGAGGACACTCTGGAAAGTCAGACTTACTAGGGGGAAGAAAGTGCCTTTGTGAATGTGGGTGTGAGTTTGTGGTTTTGTCTCATGTTCTGAGAATAGGTAGGAAAGTCGGTTTGTTTGGTTTGGAGTGGACAGTTTTTAGAAAGTCATTTGAGAAGGCAAGTGTTTCTATGTCTGTGTATCCCACTGTGTCTGTGGTTGTAGACATTAGAAAAGAGAATGCATCAGTGGATGTGTCCTGTCTAGTAGAAAGCTTCCCAGCATTCATCCTGCCCATTTTAGGAATGGACTGCTGGTTGCCTTATCGATGGGCAACACCTACTACCTTCCTAAGTTCCTGTTTTCTTCCTGAATTCTGGCCACTCTCGAGATTAGGCTAATGGTTTTGTGTCCAAGATATGTACCACCTCCAAGCTCTGTGATATGGTCATGTACTGGATAGCTGAAGGGAATGGCAAGCATCACAGAGAACTCAGATATCAGTGTTACCAGGAAAGTCTCAGTGGAGAAACCCTGCTTTGGGCCTTTTGCTAACCTATCGTTCTGTTGCCCTGACTCCAAATCACATAGGAATCTATTCTTGACAGTCATTAGGCCTCAAATTGGTTAAGCAGAGCAGTATTAATGGCAGACCTATGTGATCAATCCTGGTTCACAGGAAGGGTGTCCAGGCCACCCTGGGGTTAGGCAAATGAGGGGAAGGGAGCTCATTTTGGACACTCTCTTGGGCTGCGCCATTCATGGAAACCTCCAGCCAGAGGTTATGATGAGTGTATATATGGAAGAAGATTAGGGCCATGTGGGAGTGTTTTGGGTTTAATTTTGGTCATTTGTGTGGTGTTTGGAAGAGATGACTGGGTCCACCTGGGTTTGAACACTGGTGTGATTCCCCTCAGTGACTGAGTTCTGTAACTGACCTCAGAGTAGTAATTGCTTTGGAAAGGGATGTGTCTTAATCAGCCCCCTGGCCCTGTGTGACGCTGTGGCTTAGATTATCAGCACCTTATGGATCTAAAGAAAGATCCCATGTGTGCATCCAAAACCAAAATTGCAAAAAGAGCAGTCAATGTGGATGAAGATTCTTGCCTTCCTTTGTTAGGTTCCTGACCTCCATCAAGTGAAAATAGGGATCCTTTGGGTCAAATGAATTCTCCAATGCTCTGCAGATGTTCTTGAGTTTTCTCATGACTTCATATAACATAAAAAATCTATACCTGACATTCAGTAGGCCTCAAATTAGAGAAACAGATTGGTATTAACAGCAGGCCTTTTTGATCACTCCTGGTTCACAGGAAGGGTGTCCAGGCCACCCTGACTTTTGGCAAATGAGACACAAGGGAGCTTATTTTGCCATGAATTGTGTTGGTATTTTAGGAGGCCATGCATGAGAGTCGCCCTGTGAAACTGAGATCTAGGCCCAAGGTGGCTTTCTACAGAGCAATGGAAATCTCAGCCAGGATATCACATGATTTTATTCTGAAAGACTTGGCAGCCATAGTTGGCCCTAGGAAGCAAGCAGGAGTGACCATACTCATTTCGAACAAAATCAACTTCAAACCTAAGTTAATCAAAAGTGATAAAGAAGGACAGTATATACTGTTAAAAGGAACAATTCACCAACAAGACATAACAATTATCAATTTGTATGCACCAAACAATGGTGCTGCAAAGTTCATAAAACAAACTCTCCTCAAGTTCAAGAGTCAAATAGGCTTTAACACAATAATTATGTGTGACTTCAACACACAGCTCTTGCCATTACACAGATCCTCTAGACAAAAGCTGAATAAAGAAACTATAGAACTCAATACCACAATCAATAACCTATACTTTACCAACATATATAGAATATATCAACCATCATTAAGTGGATACACGTTCTTCTCAGCAGCACATTGATCCTACTCAAATATAGACCATATATTATGCCATAGGGAAACTCTTAGTAAATATGAAGGTATGGAGATAATACCATGCACCATATCTGATCATAATGGAATGAAACTTGAAATCAATGATAAAAGAAGGAAGGAAAAATTCTACATCACATGGAAAATGAACAATATGTTACTGAATGATCAATGGGTTACAGAAGACATAAAGGAGGAAATAAAAAAATTCTTAGAGACAAATGACAATACAGACACAACATAGCGGATTCTATGAAAAACAATGAAAGCAGTTTTAAGAGGGAAATTCATTTCTTGGAATTCTTACTTCAAAAAAAGAAAAAAAATCAAATCAATGAACTCACACTACATCTCAAAATCCTAGAAAAGGAAGAGAAAAACAACATCAAATGTAGTAGAAGACAAGAAATATTTAAATTAGAGGAGAAATCAACGAAAATGAAACAAAAAAAAACATTGAAAAAATTGAAAAAAAATAAAAGTTGGTTCTTTGAAAAATAAATAAGATCGACAGGCCTTTAGCCATGCTAACAAAGGGAAGTAGAGAGAAAACTCAAATTACTAACATATGGGATAAAAAGGCAATATCACAACAGACACCACAGAAATACAGAACATAATTAGAAAGTGTTTGGAAACCCTATATTCCGATAAAATAGAAGATAATGAAGATATTGATAAATTTCTTAAGTCATATGATCTGCCCAGATTGAGTCAAGAACACACACACAATTTAAATAGACCAATAACAAAGGAAGAAATAGAAGAAACCATTAAAAGACCACCAACCAAAAAAAGCCCTGGACGGGATGGGTATACAGTGGAGTTCTACAAAACCTTCAAAGAAGAATTAATATCAATAATTTTCAAGCTATTTCAATAAATAGAAAAAGAAGGAGCTCTTCCAAGTTCATTCAATGAGGCCAACATCACTCTGATCCCCAAACCAGACAAAGAACCTTCAAAGAATGAAAACTACAGATCAATATCTCTAATAAACTTGGAAGCAAAAATTCCCAATAAAATCCTAGCGAATTGAATACAAAAGCATATCAAAAAAGTTGTGCTTCATGATCAAGTAGGATTCATCCCTGGGATGCAAGGCTGGTTCAATATACGGAAATCAATAAATGTAATCGACCACATCAATAGACTTAAAGACAAGAACCACGTGATCATCTCGATAGATGCAGAAAAAGCATTCGACAAAGTACAGCATTCCTTTATGTTTAAAACACTATAAAAACTAGGAATAACAGAACTTATCTCAACATGGTAAAAACTATATATGCTAAACATCAGGGTAGCATCTTCCTAAATGGAGAAAAACTGAAGGCATTCCCTTTAAAATCTGGAGCAAGACAGGGATGCAATCTATCAACACTTCTATTCAATTTAGTTCTTGAAATACTAACCAGAGCAATTAGACAGACAAAAGAAATTAAAGGCATAAAAATGGGAAAAGAAGAACTTAAATTATCGCTATTTGTGGATGACATGATAATATATTTTTCCGACCCAAAATGGTCTACAAAGAAACTGCTAGAGTTAATTATTGAATTCAGCAATGTGGCAGGATATAAAATAATCACGCAGAAATCAAAGGCATTCCTGTATATCAGCAACAAAACTTCTGAAATGGAAATGAGGAAAACCACTCCATTCACAATATCCTCAAAGAAAATAAGATACTTGGAAATCGGCCTAACAAAAGAGTTGAAAGATTTATACAATGAAAACTACAGAATCCTAAAGAGAGAGATTGAATAAGATGTTAGAGAATTTAAAAATGTAGCCTGATCATGGATAGGCAGAACTAACATCATCAAAATGGCGATATTACGCAAAGTTTTCTACAGGTTAAACGCGATGCCAGTCAAAATCCCAATGGCATTTCTTTTAGAAATAGATAAAGCAATCATGAATTTCATATAGAAAAACAAAAGAACCAGAATAGTGAAAGCAATTCTAAGCAGGAAGTGTGAATCTGGAGGTATAGCGATACCAGAGTTCAAACTGTACTACAAAGCAATAGTAACAAAAACAGCGTGATACTGGTACCAAAACAGGCAGGTGGATCAATGGTACAGAATAGAGAACACAGAAACCAATCCACAAAATTACAACTTTCTTATATTTGATAAAGGGGCTAAAAACATGCAATGGAGGAAGGATAGCATCTTCAACAAATGGTGCTGGGAAAATTGGAAATCCATATGCAACAAAATAAAACTGAAACCCTTTCTCTCGCCATGCATAAAAGTTAACTCAAAATGGATCAAAGAGCTAGGTATAAAATCAGAGAAACTGCGTCTGATAAAAGAAAAAGTTGGCTACGATGTACATACTGTGGGGTCGGGCTCCAAATTCCTTAATAGGACACCCATAGCCCAAGAGTTAAAAACATGAATAAACAAATGGGACTTACTCAAACTAAAAAGTTTTTTTTTTTTTCTCAGCAAGAGAAACAATAAGAGAGGTAAATAGAGAGCCTACATCCTGGGAACAATTTTTTACCCCTCACACTTCAGATAGAACCCTAATATCCAGAATATACAAAGAACCCCCAAAAAAATAAACAATAAGATAACAAATAACCCAATCAACAAATGGGCCAAGGACCTGAACAGACACTTCACAGAGGAGGACATACAATCAATCAAGAAGTACATGAAAAAATGCTCACCATCTCTAGCAGTGAGAGTAATGCAAGTCAAAACCACCCTAAGATACCATCCCACTTCAGTAAGATTGGCAGCCATTATGAAGTCAAACAACAATAAGTGTTGGCTAGGATGTGGGGAAAAGGGTACACTTGTACACTGCTGGTGGGACTGCAAATTGGTGAGGCCAATTTGGAAAGCAGCATGGAGATTCCTGGGAAAGCTGGCAATGGATCCACCATTTGACCAAGCTATTGCCCTTCTCAGACTATTCCCTGAGGATCTTAAAAGAGCGCACTATAGGAATACTGCCACATCAATGATCATAGTGGCCCAATTCACAATAGCTAGACTGTGGAACCAACCTAGATGCCCTTCAATAGACGAATGGATAAAAAAAATGTGGCATCTATACACAATAGAGTATTACGCAGCACTAAAAAATGCAAAACCATAGAATTTGCAGGGAAACTGATGGCATTAGAAAAGATTATGCTAAGCGAAGCTAGCCAATCCTTAAAAAAACAAATACCAAATGTTTCGTTTTATATTAAGAGAGCAAATAAGAAAAGAAAAGGGAGGAAGAGCATGAGAAAAATATTAACACTAAACAGAGATGAGTGGGGGGAGAGAAAGGGAGAGAGAAGAGAAAGCATATGGAAATTATAGGAGACACTCAATGTTACACAAAATAACATATAAGAAGTTGTGAGGGGAAAGGGGGTGGAAAAGGGAGAGAATTGAACAACAGCAGATGAGGTAGAAAGAAAGATGGGAGGTCAGGGCGGGGAGATTGTAGGGGATAAGAAAGGTAGCAGAATACAACAATCACTAATATGCTATTATGTAAAAACGTGAGTGTGTAACTGATGTGATTCTGCGATTTGTATTTGAGGTAAAAATGGGAGTTCATAACCCAATTGAGTCAAATGTATGAAAGATAATATATCATGAGCTTTATAATATTTTGAACAACCAAAAAAAAGAAAAAATGGAATTGAATTTCGTACATTTGAGTCATTTTACAACTTTATTTTTTAATAAAATTGTCTTTTATTTGTTATCTTACTTGCTGTTATCTGCCTTTCAGTTTTAAAAAACTATGTGCTGTACCATTCATCCATGTAGTTTGTAACAGAAAATTTTGAGTGTCTCCATATAACCAGAATGGCAAGGCATCAAGGTTTCCTTCACAAACAAGATGAAGTCTTTTCCATAAGAAATTTAATATTCTGCAATACATTTTTTTAACTTTCCAATTAAATTTCCAAAAATTAAAAAAATGAAGAATCTAAACCCCACAGTAAGGCCTCAAAGTGGAGAAGTGTAGCAGCATTAATGGCAGGCCTATTTGATCACTCCTGGTTCACAGGAAGGGTGTCCAGGCCACCCTGACTTTAGGCAAATTAGGAGCAAGGGAGCTTATTTTGGGCACTGTCTTGGGCTGCAACCCTCATGGAAACCTCCAGCAAGAGGTTATGATGAGTGTCTATTTGGAAGTGGATGAGAGCCATGTGGGAGTGTTTTGGTTTTAATTGTCGTCATTTGTGTGGCGGATGGAAGAGATGACTGAGTCAACCTGGGCTTGAACTCTGGTGTGATTCCCCTTAGAGACTGAGTTCTGGAACTGACCTCAGAGAAGTATTGCCATGAATTGTATTGGGATTTCAGGAGGCCAGACATGAGAGTCGCCCTTGGAAACAGATCTAGGCCCAGGGAAGCTTTCCACAGAGCACTGGGAATCTCAGCCAGGATATCACATGATTTTATTCTGAAAGAGTTGGCAGCCATAGTTGAGAGTCAAAACACACATGTACCTCACATTGTAGGCCTCATTGGGCCTGGCATCATGTGACCATTTGGCCACTCTTTGGGAAGCTTGCCTGTGAGAAATCTCCAGAACTTTCATTGAAATGAGCTTCCTCAACATTTAATAGTTCCTGAATAAATTGAAACCCACAGTGCCAACAACTTCATCAGTGAAAAATGGCTAGATAAATACCATGAATTTTTAGAAATTCCCATGACCAGGTGGCACTGATCCTTTGGAGGTCATATTAGTGACCATGAGTATACCAGACAGTGCCTTGATTGGGTTTCATGAAAATGGTGTAGAACAGAGATGCCAATAAGTTGGAGAATGCTGAGTAATGGGTCTAGACCAGTGGTGGACAGGTGTGTCATAAAACATCTATGGTGGGGCCATGTGGATCTGCCATTGACTTTCAAATGACATGAGACAGACATGTTGCAGTCAGCAGACCCTTCTATATAAAGGCATCTTGTTATATGGAGAGGTTTCAGGGCAATGTTTCGAATAAGGTTGCTATGGTCAAGGGGGCAAGCTATGTGGGATAGAAGCATGGTTGGTGCATTTTCCTGCAGACCCTGACCCACCACACGTGACAGAACTTCCTCCAGCACTGTGTCCCAGTTGAACTTTTTGTATTTCGTGAAGCAAATACCAAACTCCCAGTGCAGCAGCAAGAAACACCATGAAAAATGGAGGATGACTAAATGGCTTCACAGTCCACATGGGGAGACACTTAGCCCCCACTGGCCACAGTTAACCTACAAAGAGAGAATTCAGAACTGCTGCCTCCGGTTCATTGGAAAATAAGGTACCATGTCCTCCAGGTCACACAGATGCACACCCAGCTTTGACGGTCTCACTACAAAGGAAGCTAAAGCTCCTGACAACAACATATATTTCAAGGGCCCAACCTCAGAGGCAGTTTCTCTGGAAGTCTTTAGGCCAGCAGAACTCTATGTTTGTGGAGTGTATACCCTGTCCCTTACTTTTGGAAACTCCTCTACCACCTCCAAGGTTGTGAACTCATGAGCATTTTCCATTTCATATATGTATTCACAGATTTTCTAACTCTTCTCCTCTAATTGTGACTTACTTGGGGCTAAGGTAATGTCAAGTCATTGTTCTGGATGAGAGGGGGAAGATATTTTTGTAGCACATATTTGCATACACATTGGATTCATTTTCAAATTTTCCATTCATAATAGTGAATCCCTGACACTAACCCATACCCTACTAGACCCTGACTACTAATACTAATATGATGAGAAAAATAACCCAAACATAATAGAAATACAAGCAGTTCAGAAGAGGCATGGTGTATAGTTGGACTTGCCTTTTGCATGACATGAGGTAGGAGTTATAAATCTAGTCAATTATTTGTTGAAATAATTCTCCATGTGTTTTTAAAGTTAACAAATACGTGAATTCCTCCTCCCTTTCTGTGTAGCCTGTTAAGCACATGTATTTTTATATGCACAAATAGAATCCTACCTGGTTTCACACGTACATTCTTGTGAGGTGGCTGACTTGGCAGATATGAATTGTGAGAAGAGATCACTCCTCCTAAATGCTGTTGGAACTGAAAATTAAACCCATGGGTGAGCTTCCTTGATGAACAACTTTATACATACATTCATGTTCAGTACAATGAATATTTTTAGATATGTGGATGAGTTAGTTTTCATGATGAATTTCAATTGGCATTTATATTGCTACATTATAATGCGTGTGTGTTTCTGTGTCTATATATATATATATATATATATATATATATATATATATATATATAGTCTCCAGATTTTCCAAAATATAAAACATATGTATCTTATTATACACTGCCTAAATTCATACATGTTCCTCTATGTGGATTTATAATCAATTTTTCACAAGATTATTCTCAGAAATATACATCCACTGAAATACATATTTGATTCCTAGTACTGAAAACTAAATTCAGGGAATGGTGCTTATAAATCCCAATATTTTTACAGTAACTGACCCAGTTTAACATCAATGCAAGTAGATTCCTATGGGATATGTTGTGTTTGTTAAAGTTCATTTTCATTCAAACCTGGTACATTATTATTTCTTCAGTTTGTGAACATCATAAGATATATTCTTTCATTCACAAGTTCACAAATTTGTAAACAATTGGTTCACTTTCAATCACTTCCTCCTTCGGAACACATATATTCCTCCATGTTTCTCTACTGGTCTTTTCACTAGACTTCTTTCTAAACACATTATTTTTGATTCCATAATTATTTTGAAGCAAAATTCACACACTATTCATGATAAATGCTAACCCTAATATTACCATTAGATATATAACTGGTTGGAATGAATGTATGTATATCAATATAAGATTTCCCATATATTTTCAGAAATCAACACAATCCATTATTTAAATTTGGAACCAGTAATATAATTTATTCACAGTGTGGTCTATTAATGCATCATCTCTATATTCATCAACACAGGGTAAACCTATTAGTATCCTCAGTACTAATTTATAAGTTTTCAAAATATTGCTCCCAGAAATGGTGGAAGAAATACTCAAGTCACCTGATCTGCATATACATTTTATCACAGTAATATTCTGGACCCAAATTGCAAAGGTCACACTTATGGTTTTACCAAAGCCTAACTGGAACGTGAGCATGGAATACTAACAATATAATGTCCAGATTGGCTAATGCTCTCAAATATGAATCCTAATGGTGACTACATATTTGTTTCTTCCTAAGATTATATATTCAACCTCAACCCTGTTGAAAATGTCTAATCCTATCACTCACTATATACTTTGCCTGATTTCGTAATGTCTCTATTGATATCTGCTTTCCTACATATTTTCCCCAGTTCATCGTTTTGACTGACTCTTCACATGTGCTGACATTTATATTCATTCTCTAACCGAAACCCTAGAGCTAAAGAACTTTTGGTCCAACTACTAGACTTACTCTTCTTCCTAAATCTACTGATTATCTTCATAATCCTACGGACTATCCATTTTTGACTGGATGTTCTCTTCTACATTCAATCATCCGAGGTATAGGGTCCTATGCCATTGTATATCAATTTATCTGAGACCTTGTTGCAGGACATAATTCAAGCTAAGTATCCCAATTGAGGGCCCAATGCCCTTCTGGGCTTCAAATCTTTCCTAGATTTCTGTTTTCATACTTATATTTCATGTCTATATTCTTAGAAATATCGCAGGTTCCCAATCCCATTATTCATCCAGCAGAATGATTCCTAACCCAAATCGAACATGCTATTAACCGTAACCATACACTGTTCCCTCAATCTCACTTTACAGAACAGCAGAGACAGAGTTGGTCTTACAATACAGGAAGGTAGGGGATCTTCCACCTACTGAGAACCTCAAAAGTCCATGCAGAAATGATCTCTGGAGAAGATGAAGGCACCTATGAAGGACCTGAGAGAGCAAAAGTCATATTCCATGAAAACAACACGATCAGGATGAAAGGATGTGTCTGAGTCAGCCTCTCTCTTCCTGATGTAGGGAAGATGGACCAAACCAGGCCTGTGTAGAGAGCTGTTCCCAGGTGACTCTCGTTTCTATACTATTCTAACATGTGAAAGTATCACATGAAGTAGGGGCAGCCTCCATATCAGGAGATGCTAGGAAGCAACTGTTAGGACAAAGTGGTTGCCAAGGCAGTGACCTCATTCAGTTCCTGAAGGAAGTGACCTGACCTATTTCTTTTGTAATGGAACTCTCTTAATTAGGGATCCAGGAAGCCAGGCACCCAGAGCCAGTCCAAGTCCCAGTCCCAGTGGGCTCACTTCTGTGGATTTACCAAGGACAGAGTCAGTCTTTCTTGGTACCTGCTGATGTAAGGATGTCCAAATACCAAGAAAGCTCTGAAGAGGGGTCTTTCCTGAGAGGACAAAAATTGGCTCATCACTGCCTCCTGACAACTTCACAGAGTTGACCAAGTAGACCAGATCTGATACAGGAAAGGCCATTTCTGGGGAAATTTTATGGCCTACCAGTCAGAGGACACTCCAGATAGTCACAGACCTACTTGGGGAAAGGAGGTGCATTTGTGGGTATGGGTGTTTGTGGTTTTTCATCATGTTCTGAGAATAGGTAAAAAAGGTGGTTTGTTTGGTTTGGTGTGAATTGTTTCTTGTAAGTTGTTTGACAAGGCGAGTATTTTTATGTCTCTCTATTCCACTGTGTCCGTGGTTGTAGACATTAGAAAAGAGAATGAATTAATAGATGTGTCCTGTCTAGTTGAAAGCTTCCCAGCATTCACCCTGCCCAATTTATGAATGGACTGTGGCTTGTCTTTTCCATGGGCAACACCTACTAACTTCCTAAGTTCCTGTGTTCTTCCTGAATTCTGGCCCCTCTCCAGAATAGGCTCATGGTTTTGTGTCCAAGATATGTACCACCTCCAAGCTCTGTGACATGGCCATGTACTAGATAGCTGAAGGGAATGGTGAGCATCTCAGAAAACTCAGATTTCAGTGTGACCAGTAAAGTCTCAGTGGAGAAACCCTGCTTTGAACCATTTGATTATCTATTTTTATGTTACCATGAATGTCAGGAAAGTCTTTGCCTCAGGGCACCCCTTTGTGAAGCCTGATGAAAACAGTTTTCAAATGGAAACGAATGGGCATCACCTGTGGCTCTTTGCTTAATTGCTTTGGAACGGGATGTGTCTGAACCATCCTCTTGGCCCTGTTTGAGGCTGTGGCTTATATTATCAGAACCTGATGTATCTAAAGGAATATCCCATGTGTGCATCCAAAACCAAAATGGAAATAAGATCCTTCATTGTGGATGCAGTCTCTCGCCTTCCTCTGTAAGATTCCTGACCTCCATCAAGTGAGAATAGGGATCCTTTGTGTCAAATGAGTTCTTCAAAGCCCTGCAGAGGCTAGACAATAGGTGCTTGGGTATTCTCATGACTCCAATTCACACAAAGAATCTGTACCCTACAGTCAGTAGACCTCAAAATTGAGAAGTGGAGAAGTATTAATGGCAGGGGTATTTGATCACTTCTGGTTCACAGGAAGGTTGTCCAGGCCACCCTGACTTTAGGCAAATGAGGGGCAAGGGAGATTATTTTTGACACTGTCTTGGGCTGTGCCCCTCATGGAAACCTCCAGCTAGAGCTTTTGATTAGTGTCTAAATAAATGAGGATGAGGACCGTGTGGGAGTGTTTTGGTTTCAATTGTCGTCATTTGTGTGGCAGTTGGACGAGAAGCCTGGGTTTACCTGGGCTTGATCTCTTTTTTGATTCCCCTTAGAGACTGAGTTCTGAAACTGATCTCAGAGAAGTATTGCCATGAATTGTGTTGGGATTTAAGGAGGCCATGCATGAGATTCGCGATTGGAAACTGAGATCTAGGACCAGGGTTTCTTTCCATAGAGCACTAGGAATCTCAGCCAGGATATATATGATTTTATTCTGAAAGATTGGCAGCCATAGTTGAGAGTCAAAACACACATGGAAGTCACATTGTAGACCTCAATGGGCGTGGCTTCATGTGACCTTTTGGACACTCTTTGGGAAGCCTTGCCTGCAAGAGTTCTCCAGCGCTTTCATTGAAATGATCTTCCTCACCATTTAATGGTTCCTGTATAAATTGAATAGCACAGTGCCTCCAACATCATCATTAAAAAATATCTAGATAAATACCATGAATTTTTTAGAATTCCTATGACCAGGTGGCAAGGGAGAACCTTTGGATTTCCTGTTGCTGATCATGATTGTACCAGACAGTGCTTTGATTGACTGGGTTTCATGAAAATTGTGTAAAACAGAGATGCCAGAAAGTTGGAGCCTGCAGACTAGTGGGCCTACGCAGTGGAGTGTAGGTGTGTGAAAACACATCTGTGTTGGGGCCACGTGGATTTGCCATTGGCTTCCAAATCACTTGTGATTGACATGGTACAGCCAGCAGACCCTTCTATGTAAAGGCATATTGTTATATGGAGAGGATTCCTGCCAATGTTCTGAATCAGGTTGCTATTGTCAAGTTGAAAAGCTATGTGGGATTTAAGCCTCATTTGTGCATTTTCCTGCAGACCCCCATCCACCACACGTGAGAGTACTCCCTCCAGCACTGTGTTCCAGTTTAACTCCTTGTATTTCGTGAAGCCAATACCAAACTCACAGCGCAGCAGTAAGAAACACCACGAAAGTGGAGGATGACAAAATGGCTTTACAGACCACACAGTTAAATACTTAGACCCCAGTGTCCAATGTTTACCTACAAAGAGAGAATACAGCACTGCTGACTCATGTTCACTAGAAAATAAGAAATCATGTCATCCAGGTCACATAGATGGAGACCCAGCGTTGATGGTCTCACTACAAAGAAAGCTAAAGCTCCTGAAAAGAACATATGTTTCAAGTGCCCAAACTCAGAGGCAGTTTCTCAAAAAGTCATTAGTCCAGCAGAGCTGCATGTTTGTGGAGTGTTTACCCTCTCCCTTACTTTTGTAAACTCTTCTACCTCTTACAAGGTTGTGAACTCCTGAGCATTTTCCTTTTCACATATGTATTCACAAATTTTCTAACTCTTCTCCACTAATTGTGTCTTACTTGGGGCGAATGTAATGTCAAAGCATTGTTCTGGATGAGAGTGGGAAGATTTTTGTGTAGCACATATTTGCATACACATTAGATTCCTTTTTCCTATTTTCCATTTGAAATACTGAATCCCTGTCACTAACCCGTACCCTACTAGACTCTGACTACTAACCCTAATATGATGGAGAAAAAGAAACCTAACAGAATAGAAATACAGGCCTTTCATAGGAGACATGGTGTATACTTGGACTTGCCTTCTGCTTTTTCAAGGTTATGTGTTATAAATCTTGTCAACTTTTCATTGTAATACTTCTCCATGAGTTTTTAAAGATAACACATATGTAAATTTCTTTCTCCCTTTCTCTGTAGCCTATTCATCACATGTATTTTTTCATGCATATTTAGAATTCTACCTGGTGTCACACGTACATTCTTGTGAGCTCGCTTATTTTGGAAGATACAAATTGTGAGAAGAGATCACTCCCTCTAAATACTAATGGAACTGGAAATTCAACCTATGGGTGAATTTCCTAGATGAACAATATTATGCATAAATGAATGTTCAGTAAAATGAATATTTTTGGAAATGTGGATGATATGTATTTCATAATGAATTTCAAATGGCATATATATGGCTATATTTTAATGTCTGTGTATGTATGTATCTATCTAATTATCTATCTATCTATCTATCTATATAGATATGCATATCTACTCTCAAGATTTTCAAAAATATACAATATATGTGTCTTATTATACACTCCCTAAATCCACTCGTATTCATGTATGTGGATTTATAATCAACTTTTCACAAGAATATTCTCAGAAATATTCATCCACCTGTAATACATATTTATTTCCTAGTACTGAAAACGAAATTCAGTGAATGGTGCTTACAAATCCTAATATTTCTACAGTAACTGACCCAGTTTAACATCAATGCAAGTAGACACCTATGGGACATGATGTGTATTTTGAAGTTCAATTTTATTCAACACTGGTACATTACTATTTCTTCAGTTTATGGACATTATAGAATATATCCTTTCATCCACAATTTCACAATTTTACAGGCATTTGGTTCACTTTCAATCACTTCCTACTTCATAACACATGTATTACTCCATGTTTATTGACTGTTCTTTTCATGAGTTTCTTTCCAAACACATTATTTTTGATTTCCATAATCACTTTTGTAGCAAAACTCACACACTCTTCATGATATACCGTAATGCTAATATTACCATTAGATGTATAACTGGTTGGAATGAATGTATGTATATCAACATAAGATTTCCTATATATTTTCAGATATAAATTCAATCTATTATTTAAAGTTTGTACCAGTTATATTATTTATTCACAGTATGGTCTATTAAGGCATCATCTCTATATTCACAGACCCAGAGTATAAATATTTGTATCCCCAATACTAATTTAAAAGTCTTTAATATATTGCTTTCAGAAATGGTGGAAGAAATACTCTAGTCACCTGATATACATATACATTTCATCACAGTAACATTCCTGACACAAAATGCAAGGGTCACACTTATGATTGTACCAAAGCCTATATTGAAAGTGAACATGTATTACTAACAACATCCATGTCCTGATTCACTAATGATCTCAAATATCATTCCTTTTAGTGATTACATATTTGTTTCTTCCTAAGATTATATATTCATACTCAACCCTGTTAAAAATGTCTTATCCTATCAATCACTTTGTACTTTGCCTGATTTCCTAATGTCTCTATTGATATATGCTTTCCTACACATTTTCCCCAGTTCATCACTGTGACTGACTCTTCACATATGCTGACATTTACATTCACTCTCTAACCAAAACCCTATATCTAAAGAACTTTTAGTCCTATCCGTTTTTGACTGGATGTTCTCTTCCTCATTAAGTCATCCAAGGTACAAGGTCCTATGCCATTGTATATCAATTTATCTGAGACATCTTTGCAGAAATAATTCAAAGCTAAATATCCTAATCAAGGGCCCAGTGTCCATCTGGGCTTCAAATCTTACCTAGATTTCCGTTTTCATACTTATATTACACATATAGATTCTTGTAAATATCGTAGGTTCCCAATACCATTATTCATCAAACAGAATGATTACTAACCCAAATCGAACATGTTATTAACCCTAACCATGCACTGTTCCCTCAATCTAACTTTACAGAAGAGCAGGGACAGAGTTGGTCTTACAAAACAGGAAGGTAGGGGATCCTCAAGTTCCATTCAGAAATAAACCCTGGAGAAGATGTAGGCAGCTATGAAGGACCTGAGAGAGAAAAAGTCATCTTCCTTGGCAAAATACCTCGTCAGGATGCAGGGATGTGTCTGAATCAGCCTCTCTCTTCTTAATGTAGGGAAGATGGACCAAACCAGGCCTGTGTGGAGAGCTGTTAACATGTGCCTATGGTTGATATACCATTTAACTTGTGAATGTGACACAGGAAGTAGGTGTAGCCTCCATCTCATGGGACCCTTGGAAGCAACTGTTAGGACAAAGTGGTTGCCAAGGCAGTGACCTCATTCAGTTCCTGAAGGAAGTGACCTACCTCACTTTCTTGGTGATGGAAATTTCTGAACTTGGAATTCAGGAAGCCAGGAACCTAGAGCCAGTCAAAATCCCAGTCCCAGTGGGTTCACTTGTTTGGATTTACCAAGGACAGAGTAAGTCTTTCTTGGTAAATACTGATGTGTGGATGGCTAAATGCCAGGAAAGCTCTAAAGAGGGGCCTTTTCTGGGAAAGAAGGTAGTGACTCACCAATGGCTCCTGACACCTTTACAGAGTTGGTAAAGGAGACCAGATCTGAGACAGTAGAAACCATTTCGGGGGAACATAGTATGGCCCATGAGTCTGAGGACACTCCGGATAGTCACAGACCTACTTGGGTAAAGGAGGTGCCTTTGTGCGTGTGGCTGTGGGTTTGTGGGGTTTTTTTAATTTTTTTTAAATTTTTTCTTCTTTTTTTATTTTTTTTATTGTTGGTTGTTCAAAACATCACATAGTTCTTGATATATCATATTTCACACTTTGATTCAAGTGGGTTATGAACTCCCATTTTTACGCCGTATACAGATTGCAGAATCACATCAGTTACACTTGCATTGATATATATATATATATATATATATATATATATATATATATATATATATATATATATTGCCATATTGGTGTCTGTTATATTCTGATGCCTTTCCAATCTATACTATTCCCCCTCCCCTCCCCTCCCCTCCCCTCTTCTATCTCTACCCCCTCTACTGCACTTCATATCTCCCACTTGTATTATTTTTTCCTTTCCCCTCACTTCTCTTGTATGTAATTTTGTATAACCCTAAAATCCCTTCTCCCTCCCTTTCCCTCCCAAATCTCATCCCATGCAATATCCCTTCTCCCTCCCTTTCCCTCCCAAATCTCATCCCTGTTTAATGTTAAACTTTTTCTCATGCTCTTCGTCCCTACTCTGTTCTTAGTTACTCTCCTTATATAAAAGAAGACATTTGGCATTTGTTTTTCAGGGATTGTCTGGATTCACTTAGCATAATATGCTCTAATGCCATTCTTTTCCCTTCAAATTCTATGATTTTGTCATTTTTTAATGCAGAGTAATTCTCCATTGTGTATAAATGACACTTTTTTTATTTTTATTTTTTTCATCTTTCATACATTTGATTCAAGTGAGTTATGCGTTTCCATTTTTACCCCAAATACATATTGCAGAGTCACATCAGTTACACATTCACAATGTTTACATAATACCATATTAGTGACTGTTTTATTCTGCTGTATAAATGCCACATTTTTTTATCCATTCGTCTATTGAAGGGCATCTAGGTTGGTTCCACATTCTTGCTATTGTGAATTGTGCTGCTATGAACATCGATGTAGCAGTGTCGTTGTAGCATGCTCTTTTTAGGTCTTTAGGGAATAGACCGAGAAGGGGAATAGCTGGGTCAAATGGTGGTTCCATTCCCAGCTTTCCAAGAAATCTCCATACTGCTTTCCAGATTGGCTGCACCAATTTTCATTCCCACCAACAATGAACAAGTGTACCCTTTTCCCCACATCCTCACCAGCACTTGTTGTTGTTTGACTTCATAATGGCTGCAAATCTTACTGGAGTGAGATGGTATCTTAGGGTGGTCTTGATTTGCATTTCTCTGACTGCTAGAGATGGTGAGCATTTTTTCATGTACTTGTTGATTGATTGTATGTCCTCCTCTGAGAAGTGTCTGTTCAGGTCCTTGACCCATTTGTTGATTGTGTTATTTGTTATCTTGTTGTCTAATTTTTTGAGTTCTTTGTATACTCTGGATATTAGGGCTCTATCTGAAGTGTGAGGAGTAAAGACATGTTCCCAGGATGTAGCCTCCCTATTTACATCTCTTATTGTTTCTTTTGCTGAGAAAAAACTTTTTAGTTTGAGTAAGTCCCATTTGTTGATTGTAGTTATTAACTCTTGTGCTAGGGGTGTCCTACTGAGGAATTTGGAGCCCGACCCCACAGTATGTAGATCGTAGCCAAATTCTTCTTCTATCAGACACCATGTCTCTGATTTGATATCAGGCTCCTTGATCCATTTTGAGTTAACTTTTGTGCATGGCGAGAGAAAGGGATTCAGTTTCATTTTGTTGCATATGTATCTCCAGTTTTCCCAGCACCATTTGTTGAATATGCTTTCCTTCCTCCATTGCATGCTTTTAGAATCTGTATCAAATATGAGATAGTTGTAATTTTGTGGATTGGTTTCTGTGTCCTCTATTCTGTACCATTGGTCCACCCTCCTGTTTGGGGACCAGTACCATGCTGTTGTTGTTACTATTGCCTTGTAGTATAGTCTGAAGTCTGGTATCGCTATACCACCTGATTCATGCTTCCTGTTTAGCATTATTTTTGCTATTCTGGGTCTTTTATTTTTCCATATGAATTTCATTATTGCTTTCTCTATTTCTATAAGAAATGCCATTGGGATTTTCATTGGCATTGCATTAAACCTATAGAGAACTATTGGTAATATCGCCATTTTGATGATGTTAGTTCTGTCTATCCATTAACAGGGTATATTTTTCCATTTTCTAAGATCTTCTTCTATTTCTCTCTTTAGGGTTCTGTAGTTTTCATTGTATAAGTCTTTCACCTCTTTTGTTAGGTTGATTCCGAAGTATTTTATTTTATTTTTTTTTGAGGATATTGTGAATGGAGTGGTTGTCCTCATTTTTATTTCAGAGGATTTGTTGCTGATATGCAGGAATGCCTTTGATTGATGCGTGTTGATTTTATATCCTGCCACTTTGCTGAATTCATTTATTAGCTCTAAGAGTTTTTTGTAGACACTTTTGGTTCTGCTAGGTATAGAATCTTGTCATCTGCAAATAGTGAAAATTTGAGTTCTTCTTTTCCTATTTTTATGCCTTTAATTTCTTTCATCTGTCTAATTGCTCTGGCCAGTGATTCGAGAACTATGTTGAACAGAAGTGGTGAGAGAGGGCATCCCTGTCTTGTTCCAGATTTTAGAGGGAATGCCTTCAATTTTTCTCCATTCAGAATGATGCTAGCCTGAGGCTTAGCATAGATTGCTTTTACAATATTGAGGTATGTTCCTGTTATCCCAAGGTTTTCTAGAGTTTTGAACATAAAGGGATTTTGTACTTTGTCGAATGCTTTTTCCGCATCTATCGAGATGATCATACGGTTCTTATTTTTAAGCCTATTGATGTGGTGAATAACATTTATTGATTTCTGTATATTGAACCAGCCTTGCATCCCAGGGATGAATCCTACCTGATCATGGTGCACAATTTTTTTGATATGTTTTTTAATCCGATTTGCCAGAATTTTATTGACAATTTTTGCATCTAGGTTCATTAGAGATATTGGTCTCTAGTTTTCTTTCTTTGAAGTGTCTTTGTCTGGTTTAGGAATCAGGGTGATGTTGGCCTCGTAGAATGAGTTTGGAAGTTCTCCCTCTTTTTCTATTTCTTGACATAGCTTGAAAAGTATTGGTATTTGTTCGTCTTTAAAGGTTTTGTAAAACTCTGCTGTATACCCATCCGGTCCTGGGCTTTTTTTAGTTGGTAGTCTTTTGTTGGTTTCTTCTATTTCCTCAATTGATATTGGTCTGTTTAGGTTGTCTATATCCTCCTGACTCAATCTGGGCAGATAATATGACTTAAGAAATTTATCGATGCCTTCACTATCTTCTATTTTATTGGAGTATAAAGATTCAAAATAGTTTCTGATTATCTTCTGTATTTTCGAAGTGTGTGTTGTGATCTTGCCTTTTTCATCCTGTATGCTAGTAATTTGATTTCTCTCTCTTCTTCTCTTTGTTAGCATGGCTAAGGATCTGTCGATTTTATTTATTTTTTCAAAGAACCAACTTTTAGTTTTGTCAATCTTTTCAATTGTTTCTTTTGTTTCGATTTCATTAATTTCAGCTCTGATTTTAATTATTTCTTGCCTTCTACTTTTTGCTGTTGTTTTGCTCTTCTTTTTCTAGGATTTTGAGATGAAGTATGAGATCATTTATTGTTGTTTTTTTCTTGTTTTAAGGAATGAACTCCAAGCAATGAATTTTCCTCTTAGAACTGGTTTCAATGTGTCCCATAGATTCCGGTATGTTGTGTTTGTGTTTTCATGTATCTCTAAGAATTTTTTAATTTCTTCTTTGATGTCTTCTATAACCCGTTGATCATTCAGTAACCTATTGTTCATTCTCCAACTGATGTATGATTTTTCCTTCCTTCTTTTATCGTTGATTTTCAGTTTCATTCCATTATGATCAGAAAAGATGCATTGTATTATCCCTACTCCTTTATATTGTCTAAGAGTTGCCCTGTGACATAATATATGATCTATTTTTGAGAAGGATCCATGTGCTGCTGAGTAAAAAGTGTAACTGCTTGATGTTGGGTAGTATATTCTATATAAATCAATTAAGTCTAGGCTGTTATTTGTTTTATTGTGTTCTATAGTTTCCTTATTCAACTTTTGTTTGGAACATCTGTCCAGTGGTGAGAGAGTTGTGTTGAAGTCTCCCATGATTATTGTATGGTGGTCAATTAGACTCTTAATCAACTTTTCACAAGATGATTTTCAGAAATATTCATCCACCTGAAACACATATTGGATTTCTAGTAGTGACAACTAACATCAGTGAATGGTGCATACAAATCGTAATATTTCTACAGTAACTAACCCAGTTTAACATCAATACAAGTAGATTTCTATGGGACATGATGTATATCTTTTTTTTGAGAGAGAGAGAGAGAGAGAGAGAGAGAGAGAGAGAGAGAGAGAGAATTTTTTATTATTTATTTTTTAGTTATCGGCGGACACAACATCTTTGTTTTGTATGTGGTGCTGAGAATCGAACCCGGGCCGCACGCATGCCAGGCGAGCGCGCTACTGCTTGAGCCACATCCCCAGCCCCATGATGTATATTTTGACGTTCATTTTCATTCAACACTGATACATTACTATTTCTTCAGTTTCTGCACATCATAGAATGTGTATTTTATCAACAAGTTAGCAAAATCATGTGCATTTGTTGCACTTTCAATCACTTCCTACTTCAGAACACATGTATTCCTTTATGTTTCTTCACTGGTCTTTTCATGAGACTTCTTTCCAAACACATTTCCATACTAATTTTGAAGAAAAACTCACACACACTTCATGATAAAACATATCCCTAATGTTACCATTAGATGTATAACTCATTAGAATGAATGATTCTATATCAATATAAGATTTCTTATATATTTTCCAATATCAATTCAATGCATTATTTAAAGTGGAACCAGTTATATTATTTATTCACAGTACTGTCAATTCATGCATTACTTCTATATTCATAGACACACGGTACACCTCTTTGTTCCCCCAATACTAATTTATATGTCTTCAAAATATTGCTCCCAGAAATGGTGGAAGAAATATTCATGTCACCTGATGTACATATACATTTTATCACAGTAATATTCTGAACACAAAATGCAACAGTCACACTTATGATTGTACCAAAGGCTAAATAGAAAGTGAACCTGGATTACTAAAAACATCCATGTCCAGGTTGCCTAATGCTCTCAAATGTCAATCTAATTGGTGATTACATGTTTGTTTCTTCCTAAGATTATATATTGAAACACAACCCTGTTGATAATGTCTAATCCTATCACTCACTTTATACTTTGCCTGATTTCCTAATGTCTCTATTGATATCTGCTTTCCTACATATTTTCCCCAGTTCATCATTGTGACTCATTCTTCACATGTGCTGACATTTACATTCACTCTCTAACCGAAACCCTATTGCTAAAGAACTTTTGGTCCAAATCCAATTCTCACTCTTCTTCCTAAACCTACAGACTATATTCCTAATCATACCAACTATCCCTTTTTGACTGGATGTTTTCTTCTACATTCAATCATCCAAGTAACGGTCAGGCGAGCGTTGGAAGAAGAGACCACCAAGAGTCTATCTCATGTAACAGCAAAAGGTTTATTGGGGGTCCAGCATGCTGGGGCTCAGAGCTCACTTGAATCGAGTAGAGAGCCCTGAGAACAGCTTAAGCAGAGCTTATATACTTTTTTTTGCAAGTGCAGGGAGGGAAGTTTATTGATGTGTCAGGGCGAGTGGGCAGTTTGCATGCAACCCGGTGAGGGAGTACAGTTTGGCAGTTGGGGACAGCGCATTCTGGGAACAAGATTGGCAAACATTTCTCAAGATTTCAACAGTGTTTTGTTTAGCGTACAGAAAAACAGAAAGTGACAAGTACATATTTTATTAAACTTTCATTCACCACGTCTTCTTCTGGCTACTTTTAATCATAAAAGTGATCATTGGGGGGTGTCACATTCTATTTCTGCTAGTGGGGTATTACCATAAGTTTAACTTGTCCAATTTGTGCTTGGAGAAAAGGAATTACATGGTTGAGCAAACAGGGTTTTCTAGTTAGCAATAATATGAGGATTATTATTGGACTGGCCAGGGTTGATAAATGCGTAGTTAACCAGGGGGACTGTGTGAACCAAGACTCAAACCACCCTTTTTGGGCCTTTGTCTCTCATTGATACTATTCAATTCATCTTTTTAATTTACTCATAGATTTTTTTACAACTCCAGTATTGTCGGCATACACACAATATTCTTCCATCAATGCAGAACAAAGGCCCTCTTTTCTCATGAAGTGAAGTTCCAAACCTCGACTGTTTTGTTAAACAACTTCACAGAGAGAGGTTAAAGATTCCTGCAAAGCTGTGATGGAGGTTTCTAATATCTTTAAGTTTTGGTCTATTGCTGTTTCTATTGGGTCATTTGTTTTGTCCCATGGACCAAGGCAGTGGTTCTTGTGCCCACCCCTTCAGCAACTCGTATTCCTAATAGGATGGCTAAAGTGAGGGATATATGTTCCCAGTGGAACCAGGTTTTATGCCCCCCTATTTGATCTTCATGCGTCATGATAGAGCACTCTGGGAAACATCTGCACCATTACACAATTAATCACATCTGTTGACCATTTCATGAAAACATAAGCAATGTTTAAGTATATAGAATTATGCTGTTGTAGGGACAGACAAAACAAGGCACCTAAGATAGTACCAAAGACAGGGAAACAGTCCTATTTGGTTGCAACCAGATTTAGGGGGCATTACTTCTGTTGTAATCAATTAATCCCCTGATACCCAAGTTTAGGTAGTTTCAGAATTTTGTATTCAACATGTAAGCGAAGAGGCTCAGAAGTTCACAACCTGCAGAAGTTTACAAAAAGCAGGTTTTTTTCTGTTTCTTTCCTCTGTTCTGGGCAAGTTAACTTTTCAAGGACACCTGGGTGAGGAAGAGCTTTTTATTTCCTTTATTGTTTCCCACTGCCATCTGTTACCATGGAGCCCAGTTAGTATCTTCTTTATCTTACAATTGTAGCCATCTCTGTGAAGCCCCAGCTCAAGGCCAGAGGCCTTCTTCACATATTTTGTGAAAAACTAGTAAGGGGGTGTCTAGCTTAGAAGTGCTGAATTTTTTTAGACAGTTGCCTAGTAGAACAGGGCAACATGAAAAGAGAAAGTTTACCTACATTGAACTCATTTATAGGGACTCTTTTGCTGAAAGTCCTAAAGTCAGCCATGATGAAGATTCTGGAGAAGGTCAGTTAAGACTTTTCTGTGTGCCTGGTACAGAGGGGGAAGACGGGGAACGCGTGGCTGTGAGCAGCTCCGTGTATCTGAGAATGAGGTAGGAGAGATGTAAAACAATAATGGGAAAGGGGTTTGGGATTTTCCTAGCAACAAATCTTGAGCAGTAGAACAGGTAGAGCAGAGGGGAAGACGGGAGTTAATATCCCAAAAAGCCTGTGAGGGACTTTAAATTCTTAGTAACCTGTTTTCAGTGATGACAAAGCAACTTTAAAGGCCATTTTCATTACATCTTGGATAGGGGTCTGAGGGCTCCCCTCAGCTGGTTTGAGCTTTGGGTTAGCTGGTAAGAGGACCTGGTGGGACCCGGTGCAGGCACTGACAGGAGAAGAGAGGAGTGAGGGAATTGTGGGGTAGCTCAGTACCTGCTCCCTCAGCAAGGGGGCAATGGTCTGAGAACCGGCAGATGTTCGGCCTTTGGTCTAGTAATTGGAGGGGAGAAATCAGGTTGCTTATGTGGGAATAACAGGAGAGAGTCTGGAGCAGAAGGCTGCAGGTGAGGATCGATTGGAGAAGCATTTTTCAGGATGTGAGCAAAGGAGGGAAAAGCCCTACACGTAGGGGAATCTCCTTTCACCCTTTTCAGCACTTGTAGAAGTTAAAAAGGTCAGGCAGAATTTGAGGATCTAGAGACCCCTCTGGGGGCCATTGGTTTTTGTTGTCTAATTGGTAATATGGCTAATTCTGTGTACAGAATTTGATGAGGAGTTTGGGTTCAACCAGGCAGTCCCTGTATGCTCACATCCCCATGACTTACAGAAGAAGTCGGCTTTCCCCCCACACAGTCATGACTGTTTGTGGCTTTGATAGTCCGCCGGGCAAACATAGTAATCTAGGCTAGCCCACCTGCATCTGGCTCGCGTGTCCCTACATCCATAACATTTGTTTCCATTATCTATGGTATGGAAGGGATTTAATGGAATTTTAGTGGGATCCTCTTCATCCTGGATATCCCAATAGGAAAGACCTATAGCCAGCTGACAAATGTCTGGGTGGAGAGATGGCCACCAGGTCCCTAAGTGGGCTGTATGCAAGATACACAATACTTCTTGTCCAGTAGTATTTGTGATCAGCCATTGCTGCTGAACGGGATGATGAGGGTTAGGACTACTGGTGGTCACGGGGAGAGTCTATAATAGCCTTATCCACACGGCAAATACACAATTTGAAAGGGTTACCAGGCTTTTCCAGTTTCCAGCCAGAGTCTGGACAGGGTGCAGGCTTGAGATGAGAATCATGGATCCAGGAAGTGATTCTGTCTACCTTTACTTCTGTAGGTGTAATAAAGAGCACCTGCTATGGTCCTTTCCAGCGGGGTTCCAGGGATGACACCTGATGTCTTCTTATGTAGACAAAGTCTCTTTCTTGATATCGATGTTGATTCCACTCGTGCCCAGGTTGATAGTCAGTGGCCATCTTCACAGGTATCTATGTGGCCCTGACTGAAAGACAATATCTCTGACTTATTAAATTATTGGGAAGTAGAAAGATCCTTCCAGGGGCAATCCAAATCCAATGGTGAGCCATTCTGAGGAACAGAGAGTCTGCCATGTCCAGCGTTTTACTGAACAAGAAAGATTCTGAGCCCTTAAGCGAACTTTGGTGCAGTGATCAAGGGTCAGGGACAGAGGCATTCAAGTGCTCTGTTCCATAATGATAGATACACAGACAGTAAAAGCAACAACACATGACACAGACAAGACAAGACAATAAAGAAAGGATATGGACGTCCAACACTGAGACCAAGACTGAGTAGTAGGAAATACCCGATGGGCTGGCAATACCGAATCTGAAACAAAATATCACTGAGTCGTGGAGACTATTGTTCCTCGATTTCCCAAGTCCTCTGTGGCGTCCCCCAGGGATGTGGCCTGTGGTTCTGTGACATGACTGTCAGCCACCGTCAGAGAGAGCGCACGCTCTTCATCGACATCCATTTTGCCAAGCCCTGACCTGAAACCTGAAACCAGAAAGAGGCGCCTTCTTATCCCGAGAGTAGTCTGTTGGGGTCTCTCGTCCGCCACTGCTGGATCTCGGTGGAACCTCCATATATAAAGGTCCAGTGACAATCAGGGAAAGAGACCACCAAGAGACTGTCTGATGCCAAAGCAAAGGCTTTATTGGGTGTCCAGCATGCTGGGGCTCAGAGCTCACTTGAATAGAGCAGAGAGCCCTGAGAACAGCTTAAGCAGAGCTTATATAGTTTCCTTGAAGAGGGCAGGGGGGGAAGTTTATTGATGGGTCCGGGCGAGTGAGCGGTTTGCGTGCAACCGTTTGAGGGAGTACATTCTGCAGTTTGGCAGTTGGGGACAGCACATTCTGGGAATAAGATTAGCAAACAGTTCTCAAGATTTCAACAGTGTTTTGTTAAGCATACAGAAAAACAGGAAGTGACAAGTACTAATTTTATTAACCTTTCACTACCGACTATAATTTGCCAGAATTTCTAATGTCTCTATTGATATGTGCTTTCCTACATATTTTCCAGAGTTCATCATTGTGACTGACTCTTCACATGTGCTGACGTTTACATTCACTCTACCTGAAACCCTAGAGCTAAAGAAATTTTGGTACAAATCCTATACTCACTCTCCTTTCTAAACCTACCAAATATCTTCCTAATCCTATCGACTGTTGCTTTTTGACTGGAAGTTCTCTTTGACAATCAATCATCCAAGGTACAAGGTCCTATGCAATTGTATATCGATTTATCTGAGACATCTGTGTACAAAATAAATCAAAGCTAAGTACCGCATTCAAGGGCCCAATGCCCTCTGGGCTTCAAATCTTAACTAGATTTGTGTTTTCATACTTATATTTCACCTATATATTCTTGTAAATATCACAGGTTCCCAATACCATTATTCATGCAGCAGAATGATTCCTAAACCACATCGAACCAGTTATTAACACTAAACATACACTGTTCCCTCAATCTAACTTTACAGAAGAGCAGGGACAGAGTTGGTCTTACAATACAGGAATGTAAGGGATATTCCAACTGCTGAGAACATCAAAGGTCCATGCAGAAAATATACCTGGAGAAGTTGTAGGCAGCTATGAAAGAACTTAGATAGCAAAAGTCATCTTCCATTGCGAAAAACCTGGTCATGATGAAGGGATGTGTCTGAATCAGCCACTCTCTTCTTAATGTAGAGAAGAAGGACCAAACCAGGCCTGTGTGGAGAGCTGTTCCTGGGTGCCTATGGTTGATATACCATTCTAACATGTAAAAGTGTCACAGGAAGTAGGGGCAGCCTCCATTTCATGGGACCCTTGGAAGCAACTGTCAGGACAACGTGGTTGCCAAGGCAGTGACCTCATTCAGTTCCTGAAGGAAGTGACCTCACCTCACATCCTTGGTGATGGAACTCTCTGAACCTGGGATCCAGGAGGCAAGGCACCGAAATCCTGTCCCAGACTCAGTCCTAGTGCTCTCAAATGTTTGGATTTACCAAAGAAACAGTAAGTCTTTCTTGGTACCTGCTGATGTGAGGATGGCCAAATGCCAGGAAAGCTCTGAAGAGTGGCCTTGCTTGAGAAAGCAAGTAAGTGGCTCACCATTGGCTCCTGACAACTTAACAATGTTGACCAAGGAGACCAGATCTGAGACAGGACAGGCTATTTCGGGGGAACACAGTATGGCCCACCGGTCAGAGGACACTCGGGATAGTCAGAGACCTTTTTGGGTGAAGGAGGTGACTTTGTGGGTGTGAGTGTGGGTTTGTGGTTTTGTCTGATGTTTTGAGAATAGGTAGGAAAGGCGGTTTGTTTGGTTTGAAATGAATTGTTTCTAGTAAGTAGTATGACAAGGCAATTGTTTCTCTGTCTGTGTATCCCACTGTTTCCATGGTTGTAGACATTAGAAATGAGAATGCATCAATAGATGTGTCCAGTCTAGTAGAAAGCTTCCCATCATTCATCCAGCCCAATTGATGGATGGACTGTGACTTCCCTTATCAATGGGCAAACCTACTACCTTCCTAAGTTCCTGTTTTGTTCCTGAGTTATGGCCACTCTCCAGAATAGGCTCATGATTTTGTGTCCAAATAATGTACCACCTCCAAGCTCTGTGACATGGCCATGTACTGGATAGCTGATGGGAATTTCTAGCATCTCCGAATACTCAGATATCAGTGTGACCAGGAAATTCTCAGTGGAGAAACAGTGTTTGGGCCATTTGCTTACCTATTCTTCTACTGCCCTGAATGTCAGGAAGGTCTTTGCCTCAGGCCACCCCTTGTGAAGCCTGAAGAAAGCAGGTTTCAAATGGAAATAAATGGGCATCACCTGTGGCTCTTTGCTTAATTGCTTTTGAAAGGGATATGTATGAATCAGTTTTTTGGCCCTGTGTGAGACTGTGGCTTAGATTCTCAGCACCTGATGAAAGATTCCATGTGTGCACCCAAATCCAAAAATTTCCAAAAAGCATTCATTGTGGATGAAGTTTCTCGACATCCTCTTTAAGGTTCCTGACCTCCATCAAGTGAGAATACGGATCCTTTGCATCAAATGAGTTCTTCAAAACCCTGCAAAGGCTAGCCCATAGGTGCTTGGGATTTCTCATGACTCCAGTTCACATAAAGAATCTAAATCCCATAGTCAGTAGTCTTCAAATTGAAGAAGTGGAGCAGTATAATGACAGGGTATTTGATCATTCCCGCTTAAAAGAAAGGGTTTCCAGGCAACCCTGAGTTGTGAAAAATGAGGTGCAAGGGTGCTTATTTTAGACACTGTGTTGGACTGTGCCCCTCATGGAAACCTCCAGCCAGAGGTTATTATTAGTGTCTATATGGAAGAAGATGAGGGCCATGTGGGAGTGTTTTGTTTTTAATTGTGGTCATTTGTGTGGCAGTTGGAAGAGATTTCTGGTTCCAACTGGGCTTGAACTCTTGTGTGATTCCCCTTAGAGACTGAGTTCCGGAACTGACCTCAGAGAAGTATTGCCCTGAATTGTGTTGGGATTTTAGGAGGCCACGCATGAGAGTCACACTTGGAAACTGAGATCTAGGCCCAGGGTTGCTTTCCACAGAGCACAGGGAATCTCAGCCAGGATATCACATGATTTTATTCTGAAAGACTTGGCAACCATAGTTGAGAGTCAAAACACACATGGACCTCACATTGTAGACCTCAGTTGGCCTGGCCTCATGTGACCTTTTGGCCACTCTTTGGGAAGCCTTGCCTGTGATAGTTCTCCAGATCATTCACTGAAATGAGCTTCCTCTCCATTTAATGGTTCCTGAATGATTTGAAACGCACAGTGCCTCCAACTTCATCCTTGAAAAATGGCTAGACAAATATCATGAAATTTTTGAAATTCCCATGACTAGGTAGCACTGGAGAAACATTGGATTCCTGTTGCTGATCATGAGTATTCTAGACAGGGCCTTGACTTACTTGGTTTCATGAAAATGGTGTAGAAGAGAGATGCCAGTAAGTTGGAGCCTGCTGAGTAGTTGGCCTACAGCACTGGTGGGCAGGTGTGAGATAAAACATCTGTGGTGAAGCCGTGTTTATCTGCCATTGGCTTTCAAATGACTTGTGACTGACATTTTGCATCCAGCAGATCTTTGCATTTAAAAGCATCTTGTTATACGGAGAGGTTTCAGGGCAATGTTCAGAATCAGGTTGCTATGGTGAATGGTGCAAGCTCTGTGGGTTAGAAGCCTGGTTGGTGCATTCTCCTGCAGACCTTGACCCACCACAAGTGACAGAACTCCCTCCAGCACTTTGTTCCTGTGGAACTCCTTGTATTTCATGAAGCAAATACCAAACTCCCAGTGCAGCATAAAGAAACACCACGAAAAGTGGATTAGTACCAAACGGCTTTACAGTCCACACGAGGAGACACTTAGCCCCCAGTGGCCACAGTTTACCTACAAAGAGAAATTTCCACACTGCTGCCTCGTGTTCATTGGGAAATAAGAAACCATGTAATCCAGGTCACATAGATGCAGACCCACCTTTGATGGTCTTACTAGAAACGAAGCAAAATCCCCTGAAAACAACATATATTTCAAGTGCAGAGGCAGTTTCCCAAAGTCTTTAGGCCAGCAGAGCTCCATGTTTGTGGAGTGTTTACCGTGTCCCTTACATTTGGAAACTCCTCTACCATCTCCAAGGTTGTGAACTTCTGAGCATTTTCCATTCCAGATATGTATTCACAGATTTTCTAACTCTTTTCCTTTAATTGTGTCTTACTTTGCACGAAGTAATGTCAAGGCATTGTTGTGGATGAGAGTTGGAAGATTTTTGTGTAGCACATATTTGCATGTACATTGAATTCATTTTCCTATTTTCTATTCAAAATACTTAATCCCTGATAATAACCCATACGCTACTAATCTCTGACTACTAATCCTAATATAATGGAGAAAAATAACCGAAACAGAATAGAAATACAAGCAGTTCAGAGGAGGCATGTTGTATATTTGGACTTGCCTTTTGCAAGATAAAGTGTTGGTGTTATAAATTTAGTCATTTTTTAATTGAAATGGTTCTCAATGTGTTTTTAAAGTTAACAAAAATGTGAATTCCTGTCTCCCGTTCTCTGTAGCCTATTCAGCACATGTATTTTTATATGCACATATAGAATCCTACATGGTATCACACGTACATATTTGTGAGGTACCTGATTTGGCAGATACAAATTGTTAGAAGAGATCACTCCTCCTAAACTCTGTTGGAACTGAAAATTCAACCTATGGGTGAGCTTCCTAGTTGAACAAAATAAATCCATGTTCAGTAAAAGGAATATTTTTGGATCTGTGGATGATATTTATTTCATGGTGAATTTGATTTGCATACATAATGCTAATTTTTATTGTGTGTGTGTGTGTGTGTAAATATATATATATATATATATATATATATATATATATATATATATATATATACACACATATTCACTCTCCTGATTTTTCAAAATATGAAATATATGTGTCTTATTATACACTCAATAAATTCATTCATATTCATGTATGTGGATTTATAATCCAATTTTCACAAGATTATTTTCAGAAATATTCATCCACCTGAAATACCTATTTGTTTCCTAGTACAGAAAACTAACTTCAGGGGATCATATGATGGCGGCGAAGGGAGTTCATCACCCCTGTGTACTGCGTCACTTTGTGGAAGAATGACGAGTTAGAATGGTTAAAATCTATCTTGTTAGGAATTTCCAGCAAAATTGGGGTCCTCCAGAACCTAGAGGAAGGATTTCTATCGCACGAGGTCCAGCTATGGGGGCTCAAATGCGAGCGATTTTTCTGCACGGAGGGTCACGCTGCTTATTCAGCAAATTGCCCCGCGGCTAGAGTTTGCGGTGCCCACTGGGAAACGATGAGATAGCAACGCAAATATACAGTGCTGTGGATTCTGCGGGCTCCTGCCAGCTGTGCAGTCACTGTGCTCAGTGCTGAATTCTGGGTTTGAGACTGGGGAAAGAAGCTGTCCAATTCAGTTCTGCACACCGGTCAGACCACAGAGGAAGCCAGTGGCCACCATCTTGGAGAGCTGACATCACCATCCCTGTTTTCGACGGATCGCAGCTCATTCAGATATAGAATAGGTAATTTCTGGCTACCATTCACCTGCATCTTGCAGACAAATTACTAAGGCTCAGTGCTAAAGAACCCAAGGAAATTACTTCTTGGAGCCTGCTCCTATCAGAACATACACCTAACCCGGAGCGGCTGATTTCCGGGTCCCGGAACTGCTCTGGCCCAGGGCTAAAGAACCTGCGGAAACTGCTTCTCTGTCTGGGTCCTGCTGAATACTGTGGAGTTAAATATCAGCTAAGCCTTCATAAGCATTGGTAACAGGATTGAGACAGGGCTTGTGAGGGCCGGTCAGGATTCACCCGTTGCTTTGGTAACCCAGCAAAGGGAATGAAATGCTGCCATTCACATGGGATACAAACATGGCAGAGATCTGATGTCAGAAAGCAGCGGGGGAGGTAACTTCATCGATACCAGCGGCAACAGAAACAGTTGGTCTCCTGGTAAAGAAAGTGAGTCACAAACACCCGAGTCTCTCTCACTTTGTCATCAAGCCAGAAGGGCAGAGCAAAGCCACTGCCCGTGCCCGGAACAGGCCCAGCGACCCACCGGTGTGGTAGTCACATCACCCCAATTGGACTAAGGGCAGAGCAGAACTGCCGCCTGTGCCCGGAACAGGACAAGCGAACTGCAGGCGTTGTAGTCACGTCACCCCAATTAGAGTAGGGCCCGATCAGAGCCACCGCCCGCATCTGGAATAATCCCAACGACCCGCTGGCATGGTAGTCAGGTCACCCCAATTGGAGTAGGGGCAGAGCAGATCTGCCTCCCGAGCCCGCAAGGTAGGCAGACCTGAGACCGACCTGCAGAAGAGGCCCAGTGGTCCGCAGGCGTGGTAACCACGTCACATCAATTGGAGGAGAGGCAGAGCAGCTCCACCACCCGTGCTTGCAAAGTAGGCAGACCTGCAAACGACTGGCGGATCAGGCCCAGCGGCCTGCCGGCATGGTAGATGCATTACCCTAATTGGAGTAGGGTCCGAGCAGAGCCACCGCCTGCTCCCGGAACAGGCCCTGAGACTTGCCGCCATGGTAGTCATAACACCCCAATTGGAGTAGGGGAAGAGCAGAGCTGCCACCCACGCCCGCAAGTTAGGCAGACCTGGGACCAACCGGCATAACAGGCCCAGCGGCCTGCTTGCACGGCAGACACATCACCCCATTTGGAGTAGGGGCAGAGCAGAGCAGCCGCCCGTGCCCGCAAGGTAGGCAGACCTGCGACCGACTGAGGGAATAGGGCCAACCGCCTGCCGGCATGGTAGACACGTCATCCCAATTGGAATAGGGGCAGAGCATAGCTTCCGCCCATGTCCGGAACAGGCTCAGAGGCCCACCGGCATGGTAGTCAAATTACCCCAATTGGAGTAGGGGAAGAGCAGAGCTGCCACACGCGCCCAGGACAGGCAGAGTGACCCGCTGGTGTGGTAGACACGTCACCCCAATTTTAGTAAGTGCAGAGAAGAGCCGCAGACCATGACTGCAAGGTAAGCAGACTTGCAACAGACTGGCAGAAGAAGCCCAGGGGTTCGAGGCTGTGGTAAATACGTCTCACCAATTGGAGGAGGGGGAGAGCACAGCTGCCACCCACGGCTGCAAGGTAGGCAGACCTGCGACCGACCGGCACAACAGGTCCAGTGGCCGGTCAGCATGGTAGACAGATAACCCCAATTGGAGGAGCAGCACAGCCGCTGACCGCCCCTGCAATGGAGACTTTTCCACTATACAAGAGCAATATAAATATATAGGGGGAAATTTTTAAAAAGCCAAAAGTTTCACCAAGTAGAAAGTAACGTGAGCAGTATGAAAAGACAAGTAAAGAAAGGACCACAAGCAATGCAGGTCAACTCAACTTTAGGAGAGGTAATACCTGCAGCAGATGGAATGTCAGATAAAGAATTCAGGATATACATGCTTCAGATGTTCTGGAGTCTCAAGGAAGACATTAGACAGCAAAATCAGACAATGAATGATAACTTCGACAATGAATTACATAAAAAATCCAAGTAGCAAAAGATCAACTATACAGGGAGATAGAAGTTAAAAAAAACAAACAAACAGAAATCCTAGAAATGCAGGAAGCAATGAGCCAACTTAAATACTCAATTGAGAATACTACCAGCAGAGCAGAATACTTAGAAGATAGAACATCAGACAATGAAGACAAAGTATTTCAACTCGTAAAGAACATAGACAGCTCAGCAAGACTGTTAAGAATCCATGAGCAGAACATCCAAGAAATATGGGATAACATAAAGACACCAAACTTAAGAGTCACTGGGATACAGGAAGGTATAGAGGTCCAAACCAAAGGAGTGAGCAATCTATTCAATGAAATAATATGAGAAAACTTCCCAGACTTGAAGAATGAGACAAAATCCTAAATCCTAGAAGCCAACAAAACGCCAAATGTGCAAAATCATAAGAGATCCACACCTAGACACATTATAATGAAGATGCCCAACATATAGAATAAGGAGAGAATTTTAAAAGCTACAAGAGAAAGGAAGTAGAATACACTTAAGGGGAAAACCAATCAGGATAACAGCTGATCATTCAACACAGACTCTGAAAGCTAGGAGATCCTGGAACAACATATTTCAAACACTGAAAAGAAATTCCAATCAAGAAGCATGTATCCAGCAAAATTAAGCTTCAGGATGGAAGATGAAATTAAAAACTTCCACGATAAAAAAAAGTTAAAAGAATTTGCAGCTGGAAAACCATCTCTTCTAAAGATCCTCAGAAAAACATTACAGGAAGAGGAAATGGAAAATATCAATGAAAACCAACAGTAGGAGGTAGGACAGTAAAGGGGGGAAAATAATCAATGAGGAAAACTAACCATATTTAGTAATATAAATAAACAAATATGGCTGTAAGAACAACACATATCTCAATAATAACCCTAAATGTTAATGGCTTAAACTCACCAATTAAAAGACACAGGCTGTAGAATGGATCACAAAAAAAGAACCAACAATATGCTGCCTAAAGGAGACTCATTTGATAGGAAAAGACATACATAGACTGATGGTGAAAGTTTGGAAAAATCATATCACTCATATGGACTTCGGAAACAAGCAGGAGTGTTAATTCTCATATCAAATAAAACAGATTTCAAGCCAAAGTTAATCAAAAGGGATAAAGAGGGACACTACATACTGCTCAAGGGAACGATACACCAACAAGACAACAATCATAAATATATATGCCCCAAACAATGGTGTAGCTATGTTCATCAAAAAAAACTCTTTTCAATTTCAAGAGTCTAATAGACCACCATACAATAATCATGGGAGACTTCAACACACCTCTCTCACCACTGGACAGATCTTCCAAACAAAAGTTGAATAAGGAAACTCTAGAGCTCAATAACAGAATTAATATCCTAGACTTAATTGACATATATAGATTATACCACCCAACATCAAGCAGTTACACTTTTTTCTCAGAAACACATGGATCCTTCTCAAAAAATAGATCATATATTATGTCACAGGGCAACTCTTAGACAATATAAAGGAGTAGAGATAATACCATGCATCTTATCTGATCATAATGGAATGAAACTAAAAATCAACGATAAAAGAAGGAAGGAAAAATCATTCATCACTTGGAGAATGAACAATATGTAACGGAATGATCAATGGGTTATAGAAGACATCAAAAAAGAAATTAAAAAATTCTTAGAGATAAATGAAAACACAGACACAACATATTGGGATCTATGGGACACATTGTAAGCAGTTCTAAGAGGAAAATTCATTGCTTGGAGTTCATTCCTTTAAAAAAAAAAACAAATAAATGATCTCATAATTTATCTCAAAATCCTAGAAAAAGAAGAGCAAAACAACAGTAAAAGAAGTAGAAGGCAAGAAATAATTGAAATCAGAGCTGAAATTAAAGAAATCGAAACAAAAGAACCAATTGAAAAAATTGACAAAACTAAAAGTTGGTTCTTTGAAAAAATAAATAAAATCGACAGACCCTTAGCCATGCTAATAAAGAGAAGAAGGGAGAGAACTCAAATTACTAGCATACGGGATGAAAAAGGCAATATCACAAGAGACACTTCAGAAATACAGAAGATAATCATACATTTTTTTTAATTCTTATACTCCAATAAAATAGAAAATAGTGAAAGCATCGATACATTTTTTAAGTCATATAATCTGCCCAGATTGAGTCAGGAGGATATAGAAAACCTAAACAGACCAATATCAATTGAGGAAATAGAATAAACCATCAAAAGACTACCAACTAAGAAAAGCCCAAGACCAGATGGATATAGAGAAGAGTTTTACAAAACCTTTAAAAAGGAATTAATACCAATTCTTTTCAAGCTATTTTAGGAAATATGCAAAAATATTCAATAAAATTTTGATAAATTGGTTACAAAAATATGTCAAGAAAATTGTGCACCATGATCAAGTAGGATTCATCCCTGGGATGCGAGAATTGTTCAATATACAGAAATCAATAAATGTTATTCATCACATCAGTAGACTTAAAAATAAGAACCATATGATCATCTCAATAGATGCGGAAAAAGCATCCGACAAAGTACAGCATCCTTTTATGTTCAAAACTCTAGAAAAACTAGGGATAACAGGAACATCCGTCAATATTGTAAAAGCAATCTATTCTAAGCCTCAGGCTAGCATCATTCTGAATGGAGAAAAATTGAAGGCATTCCCTCTAAAATCTGGAACAAGACAGGGATGCCCTCTCTCACCACTTCTGTTCAACATAGTTCTGGAAACACTGGCCAGAGCAATTAGACAGACGAATGAAATTAAAGGCATAAAAATAGGAAAAGAAGAACTTAAATTATCACTATTTGCAGGAGACATGATTCTATACCTAGCAGACCCAAAGGGTCTACAAAGAATTTATTAGAGCTAATAAATGAATTCATCAAAGTGGCAGGATATAAAATCAACATGCATAAATCAAAGGCATTCCTGTATATCAGTGACAAATCCTCTGAAATGGAAATGAGGACAACCACTCCATTCACAATATCCTCATAAAAAATAAAATACATGGGAATCAACCTAACAAAATAAGTGAAAGACTTAAACAAAGAAAACTACAGAACCCTAAAGAGAGAAATAGAAGATCTTAAAAGATGGAAAAATATACCCTGTTCATGGATAGGCAGAACTAACATCATCAAAATGGCGACATTACCAAAAGTTCTCTAAAGGTTTAATGCAATGCCAATCAAAATCCCAATGGCATTTCTTGTAGAAATAGAGAAAGCAATCATGAAATTCATATGGAAAAATAAAAGACCCAGAATAGCAAAAACAATGCTAAGCAGGAAGTGTGAATCAGGTGGTATAGCGATACCAGACTTCAAACTATACTACAGAGAAATAGTAACAAAAACAGCATGGTACTGGTACCAAAACAGGTGGATGAACCAATGGTACAGAATAGAGGACACAGAAACCAATCCACAAAACTACAACTATCTCATATTTGATAAAGAGGCTAAAAGAATGCAATGGAGGAAGGATAGCATCTTCAACAAATGGTGCAGGGAAAACTGGAAATTCATATGCAACAAAATGAAACCGAATCCCTTTCTCTCGCCATGCACAAAAGTTAACTCAAAATGCATCAAGGAGCTAGATATCAAATCAGAGACACGGAATCTGATAGAATAAAAAGTTGGCTATCATCTACATACTGTGGGGTCTGTCTCCAAATAACTCAATAGGACACCCATAGCACAATAGTTAATAACTACAATCAACAAATGGGACTTACTCAAACTAAAAATTTTTTTCTCAGCAAAAGAAACGATAAAAGATGTAAAGAGGGAGCCTACATCCTGGGAACTAATCTTTACTCCTCACACTTAAGATAGAGCCCTAATATCCAGAGTATACAAAGAATTCAAAAAATTAGAGAATAAGATAACAAATAACCCAATCAACCAATGGGCCAAGGACCTGAACAGACACTTCTCATAGGAGGACATACAATCGATCAACAAGTACATGAAAAAATGCTCACCATCTCTAGCAGTCAGAGAAATGCAAATCAATACCACCCTATGATACCATCTCACTCCAGTAAGATTGGCAGCCATTAGGAAGTCAAACAACAACAAGTGCTGGCGAGGATGTGGGGAAAATGGTTCACTTGTACATTGCTAGTGGGACTGCAAATTGGTGCAGCCAATTTCGAAAGCAGTATGGAGATTTCGTGGAAAGCTGGGAATGGAACCACCATTTGACCCAGCTAATCCCCTTCTCGGTCTATTCCCCAAAGACCTAAAATGAGCATGCTACAGGGATACTGCTACATCGATGTTCATAGCAGCACAATTCACAATAGCAAGACTGTGAAACCAACCTAGATGCCCTTCAAAAGATGAATGCATAAAAATGTGGCATTTATACATAATGGAGTATTACTCTGCATTAAAAAATGACAAAAATCAAAGAATTTGCAGGAAAATGCATGACATTAGAGCAGATTATGCTAAGTGAAGCTAGCCAATCCCTAAATAACAAATGCCAAATGTCTTCTTTGATATAAGGAGAGTAACTAAGAATACAGTAGGGATGAAGAGCATGAGAAGAAGATTAACATTAAATATGTTGAGACGTGGTAGGGAAAGGAAGAGCGAATGGAAATTGCATGAAATTGAAAGGAGACCCTCAGGAAGAGGAAGTTAGGGGAAAGGGAAAAATAATACAAGGGGGAGAAATGAATTACAGTAGACGGGTAGAGAGAGAAGATGGGAGGGGAATGGAGGGGAGGGGGTATACTAGAAGTTAGGAAAGGCAGCAGAATACAACAGACACTAGTATGGCAATATGTAAATCAATGGATGTGTAGCTGATGTGATTCTGCAATCTGTATACGGGGTAAAAATGGGAATTCATAACCCACTTGAATCAAATTGTGAAATATGGTATATCAAGAACTAGGTAATGTCTTGAACAACCAACAATAAAAATTTGAAAAAACAGAAAAATAACTTCTGTGAATCGTGCACATGCATCATAATATTTCTACAGTAACTGTCTCAGTTTAACATCAATGCAAGTAGATTTCTATGGGACAAGATGTGTATTTTGATGTTCATTTTTATTCAACACTGGTACATTACAATTTCTTCAGTTTATTCACATCATAGGATATATATTTCATTCACATGTTAGCAAATTTATCGCCTTTTTTTTCAATTTCAATCACTTCCTGCGTCAGAACTCATGAATTCCTCGGTGTTCCTTGACTGGTCTTTTCATGAGACTTCTTTCCAAACACATTATTTTCGATTTCCATAATCACTTTTGAAGCAAAACTCAAACAAACTTTATGATAAACCATAACCCTAATATTAACATTAGGTGTATAAGTGGTTGGAATCAATGATTCTATATCAATATAAGATTTCTTATATATTTTCAGATATCAATTCAATCCATTATTTAAAGTGGAACCAGTTATATTATTTATTCACAGTAATGTCTATTCATGCATTATCTCTATATTCATAGAAAAAGGGTACACCTCTTTGAACCCCCAATACTAATTTATACGTCTTCAAAATATTGCTCCCAGAAATGGTGGAAGAAATAATCATGTCTCCTGATCTACATATACATTTTATCACAGTAATATACTGGAAACAAAATGCAAAGGTCCCACTTAGGATTGTACCAAAGCCTAAATTGAAAGTGAACATGGATTACTAAAACATCAATGTCCAAGTTGCCTAATGCTCTCAAATGTCAATCCTATTGGTGAGTACATATTTGTTTCTTCCTATGATTATATATTCAATCTCAACCCTGTTGAAAATGTCTAATCCTATCACTCACTTTATACTTTGCCTGATTTCCTAATGTCTTTATTGATATCTGCTTTCCTACATATTTTCCCCAGTTAATCATTGTGTCTTACTCTTCATATGTGCTGACATTTACATTCACTCTCTACCCGAAATAATATTGCTAAAGAACTTTTGTTAAATATCCTATACTAACTCTACTTGCTAAACCTAACGACTATCTTCCTAATCCTACTGACTCTCCCTTTTGACTGGATGTTCTCTTCTGCATTCAATCATCCAACGTTCAAGTTCCTCTGCCATTGTATATTGATTTATATGAGACATCTTTGCAGATAGTAATTCAAAGCTAAATATCCCAATCAAGGTCCCAATGCCCTTCTGGGATTCAAATCTTACTTTAATTTCTCTTTTCATACATATATTTAACCTCTATATTCTTATAAATCTCGCAGGCACCCAATATCATTATTCATTCAGCAGAATGATTCCTAACCCAAATCGAACATGATATTAACCCTAACAATACACTGTTCACTCAATATAACTTTACAGAAGAGCAGGGACAGATTTGTTCTTACAATACAGAAATGTAGGGGATCCTCCACCTCTTGAGAACTTCAAAGGTCCATTCCGAAATGATCCCTGGAGAAGATGTAGGCAGCAATGTAGGACCTGAGAGAGCAAAAGTCATCTTCCATGGCAAACTATCTGGTCAGTATGAAGGGTGGTGTCGGAATCAGCCTCTCTCTTCTTAATATAGAGAAGATTGACCAAACCAGGCTTGTGTGGAGAGCTGTTCCCGGGTGCCTAAGGTTGATATACAATTCTAACTTGTGAAACTGTCAAAGGAAGTAGGGGCAGCCTCCATTTCTTGGGACCCTTGGAAGCAACTGTTAGGACAAAGTGGTTGCCAAGGCAGTGACCTCATTCATTTCTTGAAGGAAGTGACCTACCTCACTTCCTTGTTGATAGAACTCTGTGAACTTGGGATCCAGGTAGCCAGGCAACCAGAGTCAGTCCCAGTCTCAGTCCCAGTGGTTTCATTTGTTTGGAATCAAGGACAGAGTCAGTCTTCTTGGTAGCGACTGGTGTGAGGGTGGACAAATACCAGGAAAGATCTGAAGAGGGGCCTATCCTGACAAAGCAGGTAGTGGCTCACCGCTGGCTCCTTACTGCTGCACAGAGTTGGCCATGGAGACCAGATCTGAGAAAGGACAGACTATTACCAGGGAACATAGTATGGCCCACCAGTTAGAAGACACTCTGCATAGTCACAGACCTTCTTGGGGGAAGGAGGTTCCTTTGTGAGTGTGAGTGTGTGGTTTTGTCTCTGTTCTGAGAATAGGTAGGAAAGGAGGATTGTTTGATTTGGAGTGGACTGTTTCTAGTAAGTCCTTTGACAAGGTGAGTGTTTCTATGTCTGTGTATTCCACTGTGTCCATGGTTTTATACTTTAGAAAAGAGAGTGCATCAATGGATGTGTCCTCTCTAGTAGAAAGCTTCCCAGCATTCATCCTGCGCAATTTATGAATGGAGTTTGGCTGGCCATATGGATGGGCAACACCTACTATCTTCCTAAGTCCCTGTTTTCTTCCTGAATTCTGGCCACTGTCCAGAATAGGCTCTTGGTATTGTGTCCAAGATATGTACCACCTCCAAGCTCCGTGACATGGCCATGTACTGGATCCCTGAAGGGAATGGCCAGCATCTCAGAGAACTCACATATCAGTGTGACCTAGAAAGTCTCCGTGGAGATACCCTGCTTTGGGCCTTTTGCTTACCTATTGTTCTGTTGCCCTGAATGTCAGGATGTCTTTGCCTCAGGCCACCCCTTTGGGAAGACTGAAGAAAAAAGTTTTCAAATGGACATGAATGGGCATCACCTGTGGCTCTTTGCTTAATTGATTTGGAAAGGGATGTGTCTGAATCAGCCTCTTGGCACTGTGTGAGGCAGTGGCTTAGATTCTCAGCACCTGATGGGTCTAAAGAAAGACCACATGTGTGCATCCAAAACTAAAAAGGCAAATATATCAGTCATTGTGTATGAAGTCTCTTGCCTTACTCTGATAGGTTCCTGGCCTCCATCAAGTGAGAATAGTGATTATTTGGGTCAAGTGAGTTCTTCAAAGCCCTGGAGAGGCTAGCCCATATCTGCTTTGGTTTTCTCATGACTGCAAATCACATAAAGAATCTATACCTGACAATGAGTAGGCCTCAAATTGGAGAAGCAGTGCAGTACTATGGCCAGGATTATTTGCTCACTCCTGGTTCACAGGAAGGGTGTCCAGGTCACCCTGACTTTAGGCAAATGAGGGGCAAGGGAGCTTATTTTGGACACTGTCTTGTGCTGTGCCCCTCATGGAAACCTCCAGCTAGAGGTAATGATGAGTGTCTATATGGAAGAAGGTGAGGGCCATGTGGGAGTGTTTTGTTTTTAATTGTGTTCATTTGTGTGCTGGTTGGAAGAAATGACTGGGTCCACCAAGGCTTGAACTTTGGTGTGATTCCCCTTAGAGACTGAGTTCTAGAACTGACCTCAGAGAAGTATTGCCATGAATTGTGTTGGGATTTTAGGAGGCCACACATGAGAGTCGCCCTTGGAAACTGAGGTCAAGGCCTAGGGTGGCTTTGCATTGAGCACTGGGAATCTCAGCCAGGATATCACATGATTTCCTTCTGAAAGATTTGGCAGCCATCGTTGAGAGTCAAAACACACAGGGACCTCACATTGTAGACCTCAATGGAATTGGCTTCATGTGACTTTTTGGCTACTCTTTGGGAAGCCTTGGCTTTGGAGTTCTCCAGAGCATTCATTGAAATTAAGTTCCTCAACTTTTAATGGTTCCTGAATGAATTGAAACCCACAGTGCCTCCAACTTCATCCTTGAAAAGTGGCTAGATAAATACCCTGAAAAATTTGAAACTCCAATGACCAGGTGGCACTGGAGAACATTTATATCTTCTGTTGCTGATCATGAGGGTACAAGACAGTGCCTTGATTGATTGGGTTTCATGAAAATGGAGAAGAACAAAGATGCCAGTAAGTTGAGACTGCTGAGTAGTGGGCCCAGAGCTGTGGTGTGTAGGTGTGTGATAAAATATCTGAGGTGGGGATCTCCAATTCACTTCCAATTGTCCTGGGGCTGACATGGTTCAGCCAGCAGACCCTTATATATAAAGGCATCTTGTTATATGGAGAGGTTTCAAGGCAATGTTCAGAATCAGGTTGCTATGTTCAAGGGGAAAGCTATGTGGGATAGAAGCCTGGTTGATGAATTCTCCTGCAGACCCTGACCCACCACACGTGACAGAACTCCCTCAAGCACTGTGTCCCACTTGAACTCCTTGTATATCGTGATGCAAATACCAACCTCCCAGTTCAGCACCAAGAAACACCACGAAAACTAAGGATGACCAAATGGCTTCACAGTCCACACGGGGAGACACTTAGCCCCCAGTGGCCACAGTTTACCTACAAAGAGAGAATTCAGCACTGCTGCCTCATGTTCATTGGAAAATAAGAAACCATGCTCTCCAGTCACATAGATGCAGACCCAGAAAAGAAGCTAAAGCTCCTGACTACAACATATGTTTCAAGTGCCCAACCTCAGAGGCAGTTTCTCAAGAAGTCTTTAGGTCGGCAGAGCTCTATGTTTGTGGAGTGCTTACCTGTTAGACTAGAATATAAGAAAAGAACACTGACTCCAATTAAAATCAAATTAAATCAAGCTCATTATTTCCATTGGCTGGGCTGCCTCTCCCTCCCAAAATGGCACAAACAAGAGAGCAACCCCACCTTTCCTACAGCCCAGCTTTATAGCCCAGAAAGTTACATAAAAGGGGGGTTACAGATAACAGAACTCTGACAAGTATCACACATTTTTTTTTTCCTAGCTCCAACTTCAAAATTTATGAGGACCATTAGAGCCTCAGAGAGAATCATTGTCTGGCCACGGAAGGCCAATATTAATGAGGTGTGACTAAAGTTTCAGAGAGGGCTGCTACCTAGTCATAGAGCCATGCATGGATGAGTTCAAGGCATGGGCAGGCATTCCAAGCAGGTTCAGAATTTTCAGTAATTTATAGTAAAGCCAAAATGATCTTTTCATGGCTTTGTTGCAAGATGGCTCCAAATTTTAATAAAAGATAAGGTTGGGTCTATCATTTCCCCCTTTTCTTATGTGTCCCTTTCAAATGTTTGATAGGGTAGGGGAAGAGCAATGAGGAAATTTTAATCCCTCAGGTAACAGTCTCCAAATTTTTAGAACTCACCAAAAACTTGTCTCCCTGATATTATCTGACTTAATTAATTACTTATATTGATAGTCTATTTATTGTTGTGTCCATTGTTGTAAGTAGAGAGGCGTCTCTCATTTTGGCTTCTTCTGAGCTGAGAAAGGGTGACGTGAGGGGGCACAGCATGAGGGACATGAGTTGCCTTTTTGAAGTCAGTTGAGGGATATGAATTGCCTTTTAGATGTCAGTTCGTTTTGAAGTCTGATTGGGGAAGAACAGGTTGTAAAGTCATCTGGGGATGGGTTCTTCTATGAGAGAAACAAAATACATGAGTACTGAATAAATGATGCAGCAGCCAGAATATGTCACTGTACAGATGTTTCCTCACCAGTCTTTAATATCCCCAGGTATCAGGACTGTCAACTTAATATTTAAATTTTAGTGTTACAGTTGTCCCACCCATAAGATACAGTTTAATAATTTAACGTCATCTGATCTTGCAAAATCCTTTTACTAGTATGACCTCTGTGTCTAATAGAGAAATATTTAATTCTGTTACTCAGGGCTGGATAATCGTACTAGCAAACACCAAATCTACCTGTGTAGGTTAGAAATATCTGTAGGTCTTAAACTAAAAACTTCTGCCTCTGGCAGCTCCTCTTGATAGCCTATTTTTATAGTTATCAGGCATTCCTGTCTGAGAATCCTTCTTTGTAGCCTCCAGTCTTACTTATTTTGGGAGGCTAACATAAAGTGTATACATTAAAATATTATTATTATTATTATTATTATTATTATTATTATTATTATTTAAATGACCAGGAATGGCTGTATTTTGCTTTCAACTGTCTTTGCTAAGTGTTTGAGATGAAGCAGTCAAACTGACTTTTGTTTCTATCTATTGTTAACAGTCAGCTGAGCTTTCATGGGAGTCATTCCTGGGGAAACTTGAGAGCAGCTTCTCAGTTCTGCTAGTGCCATTTGCGCTAGGTGGGTCCAGGTCTTGCTTGAACATGTTGCTTCCCTCAAAGCATCAGGGATGTCTTCCTTCTCTGATGACTCTCCTCTTAGTGGCAAATGCACTGATATGCTTTCTGTTCTGCAATGATCTCATTAATCTCCCTGATGGGGAGGTTTTGTGGCCCAGAGTTGCAAAGCTCTTAGAGAAGTCCCCTGTTTCCTGGATTCAGACTGACTCAGAAGGCAAGAGCCAAATATTGGTTTTCTTGGCCCTTTTAATTTAACTTTAATTTTTAAATCCTAATCTAAAACATCCAGCAAATAAATTTTAACAGCCTTTTATTAAGAGTACTGGGCTTTAATGTCTATAACTTAATAATTATTTATTTTTTTATTAATTGGGGTCTGTATTATTCTGTCTGTCTTGTAGTTGATGACTTATTATCTTAAATTAAACCCATGTTGGGTTCTTAAAGCAACACATCTGTAAAACACCAACAGGGAATCTTTAGATCACTTATAAGCAAATTAAAAAATAAAATTTTTTAACAAGAGTAAAAATACTTAGTTAATGTAATGCTACCCTGAATTTTTTGGGTGAGTTATACTTTATATTCCCTGTTTGAGATCCTAGTAAACTTGAGAGAGAAAAAAAAAAGAAAAAACAAAACTTTTGAACATAACTTTAAATGAAATAAAATCTGACCTACTGCTTTCGTAGTCATTCTCACATGTAGTAAGATGGGACACAGAGCCTTATCTCAGGTAAGAGAGGGCTCTTTATAAATCTTAAGTGTTTTAGTTCTAAAGCTGATCTTTGTTTTTTAAATATCCTTTTACAAAGTTTACATAAATTGTTTGAGGTCACATGAACATTAGCTAACACCATATAATATCACTTTTAAAACATGAATTAAAGAATGGCTGAATGTTTTTAACATTTAAATAGATTAGGCTCTCATTAATTTAAAAATACATTTAAATTGTTCCACAATGTAAAGTGTAACATAAAACTTTACATATCTTATTGATAACAGGTAAATAAATCCCCAATACATATTTTATTTACCATACAACTTCAGAACACCAGCTTGATATAATGCTCTTTTAAAGTTTCTACCTTATAGAGTTGTATAACTGGAAGATATTAGCACATTAATAGCATCACAGTTACATTGATGTTTCTACATTAACCAAGTTTAGCTTTTAAAGAAATGGCAGTACAGTGCTCTAAAATAACAGTTCTGTTTTAAACAGTTGTTTAATTTTTATGGTTGCTTGGTCTGGAAAAAATAAAACTTAATAAACACAATGTTATGAGTAAACTTATGTTTTAAAAATTTTTGTCTCTTTAACACATGACTAATTTTTACAATCTTACACAGACTTTAGTATTGAACAGTGTAAACCATTTTTTTGGTTGAAGGAAAAGTCCTAGAACAAAGCCATATAGACCTTTGGTAGACAATAATATTTTATTAGATTTTTGAACATCTAGAAAAACTTATAGGCATAAATTTGAAGACATTTATATTTATCTGTTTATCCAATCTAAATTGAAACATTTAAACCACGTGAATTAAAGATCTGTGGCCCACTTTTTAAAATTTGTTTTTATGAGCGCTTTTTTATATGAGTGCTCCTTATATATGTTAATTTGTGTATCATATGAATGATATACGGACATATGTATATATATATGTATATATATATATATATATATATATATATATATATATATATAGACATACAACACATAACAAAAGTGTGCACACATAATAATAGTGAAGGCCTTGTAGCTTTTCACACGTGAAATCACCATTGCAATGTTTTTAAAACTCCACAGTTGGTCAAAGATAAAACTGATAAGAAAAATATTAACCTAGGTCTGTAGGATAAAAATCATGAACTCAAAAAAAAAAAGAATCTAAGAAAAAATTATGAGTCCTAGAAAAAATGACTGGCCGGTAATTAGTAAATACCAAACAATTTACCATTTTTTTCCCTTAGGCCTCAGATCAGTCTTCTACTGAGCTTACAGGAGACTTTCATTTGCATTTCAACAGAAGTTCTGGCTGAGGTCTGGAAGGAGCAGGAAAAAACTGCTATTCTGAGCAGACACCTCAGGCCTAAGGCATTTTAACCATAATTTTCTGGTTAGGATGTTGAAAATTATGATTCAAGTTTAAGATACAATTCACAAAATTTTATATCTTTACATCTTGTTTTGTCAACAGATACCATACTATGATTTACTATCCTTGTCCAAATTAATGCACTGGTAAACCCAGTGACATTTTCCCAGGCTACCCAATTCAAAATTGGTGAAAAAAAGACTGCATGATTGGGAAGTTACTTGCCAACTTGGAAGTAGAGTTCTTTAGTTTTCCATCCTAAGTATTTAAGTTCTCTGGCATGAATTATCTGAAATCATAAACTAAACAATTACCTAAACCCGACTTTTAACCTCAAGATTGTGCAATGCTTCAAAAAACGCATTCAGATACCAGATTGTTACAATAAAACATCATCATTTGGACACACATTCAGCTAAGATCATTCTCAAGAAACAATTTATAATATAAACACATTATTGCACATGTCAGAAACAAAGGCACAAGACAGACAGAAAGGAACTCCAGAATATGGCTGACAGCCAGAAGCCTTTAAAACAGAGCAGATAAGAGAAAAATCTCCTACACCAGTGGCACCACAAATGTCCCCACAAGGGGACAAGATGTTTTCACAGAGAAGCTACCTGAAATGTAAAATCAAGGGTCTCCATGGTGACTTTACTGCATTTAGTGTCCCCTTTTTATTTTTCTCTTATAAAAGAAGACAGAGGTGGCATAATGCTTACAGTGCAGGAAAGGAAGGAGGGAATTCCCTGAAGCAACAGGGCTTTGGCAGTTGCTGGGGTCCCTCAGTCCCTCCTTTTACTTACAGGATTAGCTCTTCTGTTTCGGGTCCACTCCAAGCATGCTCCATCTCCTAACATTTCAGTCGTCAGCTCTCAAAAAGTTCTGGGATGGGGGCGGGTATCAAAATTTGTAACTTAAAGTTCGGTTTCTGACCTTGAAGCAAATTAATGCCAATTTAATAATGAGGACAGGGTTTTGAGAAAAAGAAAATGGAGGTTTATTGCTTTGCTAACAAAGGAAAAACAAGGGGACTCTGCCAAAAGGTTGTGACTCTCATGATCTGGAGGGACAAGGGATTTTAAAGAGTTTCACTTGTTAACCTGGGATATACTCAGTTCTTCGTTCCCCAGCAGGCATTGCCCTGTGCAGTGGGTGTGCTCCAGGCAGCCAGCTAGGGGCTTCTTTCATCCTGCTTAACAAAGGTGGGTAAAGTTCATCACAGTTCCTTAAAACACAGTCCAAATGGTGTCAGGCTTACTTGCTTTGTTACCCTTTTTTACGTCCAATATCCTTAAGATTTTACCACAGAAATCAAACAAAAAACGCCCAAAAACAAACAACAAAAAACATATAGACCACAGAACAAAACACAGAAAAACAGAATCCTGGTGCTGAAACAGAAAAACAGAGGAGCAATGCAACATCTTGCTAAAGCTCCAGGGTAGGAGCGCGTGTGTGCCCATCGGCACCTCTCTACCCTTCCAGAGGAATTCCCTACAGAACAGAACAGAGGACAGCATGATTCTCATTACTGTCCTGGACAGGAGTGTATGTGAGCCTCCCCAGGCCACCTCTCTGTCATCAGAAGAGATCTCCCTTAACCAGATATCAGATGTTATAAAGGCGCCACTTACCTATGGAGGCCTCCTCCACCAGGGGCTTGATAATAGTTTTAGTGTGGTGGTTCACTGCAGTGCTCCCCAGACTGACGGCTCACTCCAAGGCCTTGGAACCTCTCAAGTTGTGCACACCCTAGAGTGGTCCTCCAGCCCAGTGCCCTGGAGGGAAGGCCAGCTTCAGAATTTTCAGCAGTCTGGTTTTGTGATCTGCTCGGGCAGGGTCATCTCGCTGGGGAACTCCAAAATTTTGGAATAGGATGCAAGAAAAGACCACTGACTCCAATTAAAATCAAATTAAGGCAAGCTTATTATTTCAACAGGCTGGGCTGCCTCTCCTTCCCAAAATGGCAGGAATAAGACAGCAACCCCACTTTTCCTACAGCCCAGCTATATAGCCCAGAAAGTTACACAAACGGGGGTAACAGATAACAAAACTTTGAAAGCATCACACTAATGGTAGTTTACATTTTTTTTTTGCTGGCCCCAACATCAGAAATAATGAGGACCATTAGAGCCTCAGAGAGGGTCGTTGTTTGGCCAGGGAAGGCCAATATTTATGAGATGTCACTAAAGTTTCAGAAAGCACTGTTATCTTGTCAGAGAGCCAGGTGTGGATGAGTTCAAGGCACGGTCAGGCATTCAAAGCAGGTTCAGAATTTGCAGTAATTTAGAGTAAAGCCAAAATTATCTTTTCACGGCTTTGTGGCAAGATGGTTCCCAATTTTAATAAAAAATCAGGTTGGGTCAATCAAGCCTCTCCCTTACTTTTGGAAACTCCTCTACAAACTCCAATGTTGTGAACTCCCGAGCATTTTACAATCCAGATACATATTCACAGATTTTCTAACTCTTCTATTCCAATTGTGTTTTACTTGGGGCGAAGGTAATATCAAGTCATTGTTCTGGATGAGAGTGGAAAGATTTTTGTGTAGCACATATTTGCATACACATTTAGGAGATCACTCCTCCTAAACACTGTTGGAACAGAAAATTCAAACTATGGGGGAGCTTCCTAGTTGAACAACATTATTCATAAATCAAAGTTCATTAAACAAATAGTTTTGGATCAGTGGATGATATATATTTCAAGATGAATTTCAATTGGCATATACTATGCTACATTTTAATGTCTGTGTGTGTTTTGTGTTTATAATGTTTTGTGATTTATATGGATTTAAAATCAAGTTTTCACAAGATTATTCTCAGAAATATTCATCCACCTGAAATACATATTTGTTTCCTAGTACTGAAAACTAACTTCAGTAAATGGTGCATAAAAATCCTAATATTTCTACAGTAACTGACCCAGATTAATATCAATGCAAGTAGATTCCTAGGGGACATGATGTGTATTTTGATGTTCATTTTTATTCAACACTGCTACATTACTATTTCTGCAGTTTAGGCACATCATACTGTATATATTTCATTCAAAAGTTCGCAAATTTATATGCATGTGTTTCACGTTCAATCACTTCCTGCTTCAGAACACATGAATTCCTCCAGGTTTCTTGACTATTCTTTTCATGAGACTTCTTTCCAAACACATTATTTTTGATTTCCATTATCACTTTTGAAGCAAAACTCACACACTTTTCAGGATAAAATATAACACTAATATTACCATTAGATGTATAAGTGGTTGGAATGAATGATTGCATATCAATATGAGATTTCTTTTATATTTTCAGATATCAATTCAATCCATTATTTAAAGTGGAACCAGTTATATTATTTATACACAGTATGGTCTATTCATGCAAAATCTGCATATTCATAGACACAGGGTACACCTATTTGTACCCCAAATACTAAATTATACGTCTACAAAACATTGTTCCAGAAACGGTGGAAGAAATATTCATGTCACCTGATCTACACATACATTTTCTCACAATAATATTCTGGACACAAAATGCAATGGTCACACTTATGATTTTAAAAAAGCCTAAATGGAAAGTGAACATGGATTACAAAAAAACATCCAACTCCTGGTTACCAAATGCTCTCGAATTCAATCCTATTTGTGACAACATATTTGTTTCTTCCTAAGATTATATATTCAAACTCAACCCTGTTGAAAATGTCTAAACCAATTATACACTTTATACTTTTGCTGATTTCCTAATGTCTCTATTTATGTCTGCTTTCCTACATATTTTCCCCTGTTCATCATTGTGACTGACTCTTCACATGTGCTGACATTTACATTCACTCTCTACCTGAAACCCTATTTGTAAAGAACTTTTGGTCCAAATCCTATACTCACTTTTCTTTATAAACCTGCTGACTATTTTGGTAATCTTACGGACTATTCCTTTTTTACTAGATGTTCTTTTTGTTATTCAATCATCCGAGGTACAAGATCCAATTTCATTGTATATTGACTTATCTGAGACATCTGTGCAGAATATAATTCAAAGCTAAGTATCCCACTCAAGGGCCCAATGCCCTACTTGGCTTCAAATCTTCCCTAGATTTCTGTTTCCATACTTATATTTCACCTATATATTCTTGTAAATATCACAGGTTCCCAATACCATTATTCATCCAGCAGAATGAGTGCTAACCAAAATTGAACATATTATTAACCCTAACCATACACTGTTCCCTCAATCTAACTTTAGAGCAGTGCAGGGACAGAGTTGGTCTTACAAAAGAGGAATGTAGGGGATCTTCCACCTGCTGAGAATATCAAAGATCCATGCAGAAATAATCCCCGAAGAAGATGTAGACTGCTATGAAGGACCTGAGAGAGCAAAAGTCAGCTTCCATGGCAAACAACCTGGTCAGTCTGAAGGGATGTGTCTGAATAAGCCTCTCTCTTTTTAATATAGAGCAAATGAACCAAACCAGGCCTGTGTGGAGATCTTTCCCCCGGTACCAATGGTTGATATACCATTCTAACTTGTGAAAGTGTCACAGGAAGTAGGGACAGCCTCCATCTCATGGGACCCTTGGAAGCAACTGTTAGGACAAAGTGGTTGCCAAGGCTGTGAGCTCATTCACTTCATGAAGGAAGTGACCTACCTCACTTTCTTGGTGATGGAACTCTCTGAACTTGGGATCCCTGAAAACAGGCACCCAGAGTCAGGCCCAATAACAGTCACAGAGGTCTCACTTGTTTGGATTTATCAAGGAGAGACTCAATCTTTCTTGGTACCTACAGTTGTGAGAATGGCCAAATGCCAGGAAAGATCTGAATTGGGGTCTTTCCTGAGAAAGCAGGTATTGGCTCACCGCTGGCTCCTGACAACTTCACAGAGTGGGCCAAGGAGTCCAGATTTGAGAATAGAGAAGCCATTTCAGGGGAACATAGTATGGCCCACAAGGCAGAGGACACTCTGGATAGTCACAGACCCTCTTGGGGGAAAAAGGTGCCTTTGTGGGAATAAGTGTGTGTATGTGGTTTTGTCTCATGCTCTGAGAATAGGTAGGAAAGGCGGTTTCTTTGGTTTAGAGTGGACTGTTTCTAGTAAGTCATTTGACAAAGCAAGTGTTTCTATGTCAGTGTATCCAACTGTGTCCGTGGTTGTAGACATTACAAAAGAAAATGCATCAATGGATGTGTCCTGTCTAGGAGAAAGCTTCCCCACATTCATCCTGCCCAATTTATGAAGGACGGAGGCTTGCCTTATTGATGGGCAAGACCTGCTGTCTTCCTAAGTTTCTGTTTTCTTCCTGAATTCTGGCCACTCTCCAGAATAGACTCATGGTTTTGTGACCAAGATATGTAGCACCTCCAAGCTCTGTGACATGGCCGTGTACTGGATAGCTGAAGGGAATGGCGAGAATCTCAGAAAACTCAGATATCTGTGTGTCCATGAAAGTCTCAGTGGAGAATCCCTGCTTTGGGCCTTTGCTTACCTATTGTTCTGTAGCACTGAATGTCAGGAAGGTCGTTGCCTAAGGCACCACTTTGTGAAACCTGAATAAAACAGTTTTCTAATGGAAATGAATGAGCATCACCTGTCTATCTTTGGGTAATTGCTTTTGAAAGGGATGTGTCTGAGCCAGTCTGTTGGCTATGTGTGAGGCTGTGGCTTGCATTCTCAGCACCTGATGGATCTAAAGAAAGATGCCATGTGTGCATCCAAAACCAAAATTGCCAAAAGAGCAGTCATTGTCGATAAAATCTCTTGCCTTCTTCTGTAAGGTTCCTGACCTCCATCAAGTGAGAATAGGAATCCTTTGGGTCAAATGACATCTTCAAAGCTCTGCAGAGGCTAGCCAATAGGTGCTCGGGTTTTCTCATGACCGCAATGCACATAAAGAATCTAAACCCCACAGTCAGTAGGCTTCAAATTGGAGAAGCTGAGCAGTATTAATGGTAGGCCTTTTTGATCACTTCTGGTTCACAGGAGGGGTGTCCAGGCCACTCTGACTTTATGGAAATGACGAGCAAGAGTGCGTATTTTGGACACTGTCTTGTCCTGCTCTCCTCATAGAAACCTCCAGCTAGAGGTTATGATGAGTGTCTATATGGAAGAAGATGAGAGCCTTGTGGGAGTATTTTGGTTTTAATTGTGGTCATTTGTGTAGCAGTTGGAAGAGATGACTGGGTCCACCTGGGTTTGAACTCTGGTGTGAATCCCCTTAGAGACTGAGTTCTGGAAGTGACCTCAGAGAAGTATTGCCATGAATTGAGTTGGGATTTTAGGAAGCCATGCATGAGAGTCGCCCTTATAAACTTAGACCAAGGTCCAGGTTGGCTTTCCACAGAGCACTGGGAATCTCAGCCAAATTACCCCATGATTTTATTCTTAAAGACTTGGCAGCCATACTTGAGAGTCAAAACACACATGGAACTCACATTGTAGACTTCAATAGGCCTGGCTTTATGTAACCTTTTGGCCACTCTTTGGGAAGTGTTGCCTATGAGAGTTCTCCAGAGTTTCACTGAAATGAGCTTCCTCAAGATTTAATGGTTCTTGAAAGCCACAGTGCCTATCAACTACATCCTTGAAAAATGGCTAGATAAATACCATGACATTTTTTAAATTCCCATGACCAGGTGGCACTGGAGAATCTTTGGATGTCCTGTTGCTGATCATGAGTATACCAGAGAGTGCCTTGATTGACTGGAATTTATAAAAATAAAGTAGAACAGAGATGCTAGTAAGTTGGAGCCTGCTGAGTAGTGGGCCTAGAGCAGTGGTGGCCACGTGTGTGATAAAACATCTGTGGTGGGTCCATGTGATTTGCCCATTTGCTTCCAAATGGCTTGTGACTGACATGGTGCAGCCAGCAGACCCTTATTTGTAAAGGCATCTTTTTATTTGGAGAGCTTTCAGGGTAATGATCAGAATCAGGTTGATATGGTCAAGGGTGCAAGCTATGTGGGAAAGAAGCCTGGTTGTTTCATTCTCCTGCAGACCCTAACCCACCACACGTGACAGAACTCCCTCTAGCACTGTGTCCCAGTTGAACTTGTTGTATTCTGTGAAGCAAATACCAAAGCCCCAGTGCAGCAGCAAGAACCACCACAAAAATTTGAGGAGGACCAAATGGCTTCACAGTCCACACGGGGTGAAACTTAGCCTCCAGTGGCCACACTTTACCTACAAAGAGAAAATTCAGCACTGCTGCCTCAGGTTCATTGGAAAATAAGAATCCATGTTCTCCAGGTCATATAGATGCAGACCCAGCTTTGATGGTCTCACTACAAAAGAAGCTAAAACTCCTTAATACAACATATATTTCAAGTGCCCAGCTTCAGAGGCAGTTTCTCAAGAAGTCTTTAGGCCAGCAGAGCTCCATGTTTGTGGAGTGTTTACCATGTCCCTTACTTTTGGAAACTGCTCTACCACCTCCAAGGTTGTGAACTCCTGAGCATATTCCATTCCAGATTTGCATTCACAGATTTTCTAACTCTTCTCCTCTAATTGTGTCTTACCTGGGGTGAAGGTAATGTCAAGGCATTGTTGTGGAAGAGAGTGGGAAGATTTTTGTGTAGCACATATTTGCATACACATTGGATTCATTTTCCAATTTCCCATTCAAAATACTGGATTCCTGACACGAACCCATACCCTACTAGACTCTGACTACTAATCCTAATATGATGGATAAAAATAACCCAAACAGAAAAGAAATACAAGCAGTACAGAGAAGGCATGGTGTATAGTTGGACTTGCCTTTTGCATAATGTAGGGTAGGTGTTATAAATCTAGATAATTTTTAATTGAAATAGTTCTCCATGTGTTTTTAAAGTTAACAAATATGTGAATTTCTATCTCCCTTTCTTTGTAGCCTATTCTCAAATGTATTTTTATATGCACATGTAGAATCCTAGCTGGTATCACATGTACATACTTGTTTGGAGGCTGACGTGGCAGATAAAAATTATGAGAAGAGATAACTCCTCCTAAATGCTGTTGGATCTTAAGATTCAACCTATGGGTGATCTTCCTAGTTGAACAACATTATTCATAAATCCATGTTCAGTAAAATTAATATTTTTGGATAAGTGGAGGATATATATTTCACCATGAATTTCGATTGGCATATATACTGCTACTCTTTAATGTCTGTGTGTGTTTTGTGTGTGTATATATATATATATATATATATATATATATATATATATATATATATATATAATCTCCAGATTTTTTAAAATATGAAATATATGTGTCTTATTATACACTCCCTAAATAGATTCATATTCATGTATGTGGATTTATAATCAAATTTTCACAAGATTATTCTCAGAAATATTCATCCCCCTGAAACACATATTTGTTTCCTAGTACTGAAAACTAACTTCAATGAAAGGTTCATACAAATCCTAATATTTCTGCAGTAACTTACCCAGGTTAATATCAATGCAAGTAGATTCCTTTGGGACATGATGTGTATTTTGACATTCATTTTTATTCAACACTGGTACAGTACTATTTCTTCAGTTTATGCACATCATAGGATAAATATTTCATCCAAAATTTCAAAATTTAAAACATTTGATTCACTTTCAATCACTTCCTGCTTCAGAACACATGTATTCCTCCATGTTTCTTGACTGGTCTTTTATGAGACTTCTTTGCAAACACATTATTTTCGATTTGCATAATCAATTTTGAAGCAAAACTCACACACTCTTCATGATCAACCGTAACACTAATATTACCATTAGATGTACAACTGGTTGTAATGAATGTATGTATGCCAATATCAATATAAGATTTCCTGTATATTTTCAGATATCAATTTATTCCAATGCCAATTTCTAATGTTGGGTCCAGTTATATTATTTATTCACAGTATGTTCTATGCATTCATCATCTCTATATTCATCAAAACAGGGTACACCTTTTTTTTCCCCAATACTAATTTATAGGTTTTAAAAATATTGCTCCCCATAATGGTGGAAGAAATACTCATGTCACTTGATCTACAAATACATTTTATCACAGTAATATTCTGGACACAAATGTAAAGGTAACACTTATGATTGTACCAAAGCCTAAATTGAAAGTGAATATATATTACTAAAAACATCCATGTCCAGGTCGCCTAATGCTCTCAAATTTCAATCCTATTGGTGACTACATATTTGTTTCTCCTAATATCACATATTCAACCTCAACCCTGTTGAAAATGTCTAATCCTGTTACTCACTTTATACTTTGCCTGATTTCCTAATGTCTCTATTTTATATCTGCTTTCCTACATATTTTCCCCAGTTCATCATTGTGACTGACTCTTCATATGTGCTGACATTTTCATTCACTCTCTAAACGAAACCCTATTGCTAAAGAACTATTGTTCCAACTCAAAGACTCACTCTTCAACCTAAACCTACTATCTTCCTAATCCTACTGACTATCCCTTTTTGACTGGATGTTCTCTTCCACATTCAGGCATCTGAGGTACTAGGTTTTATTCCATTGTATGTAGATTTACCTGCGACCACAATGCAGAATGTAATTCAAAGCTAAATATCATAATCAAGGGCCCAATGCCCTTCCTGGCTTCAAATCTTACCTAGATTTCTCTTTTCATACTTATATTTCAAATACATATTCTTATAAATATTTCAGGTTCCCAATGCCATTATTCATCCAGCAGAATGATTCCTAACACAAATAAAACATGTTGTTAACCCTAACCATACACTGTTCCCTCAATCTAAATTTACAGAGGGAAGGGACAGAGTTGGTCTTACAGTAAAGAAATGTAGGGGGTCTTCCACCTACTGAGACCCTCAAAGTTCCATGCAGAAATGATCACTGGAGAATATATACGCAGCTATGAAAGACCTGAGAGAGCAAAAGTCATGTTGAATGGCAAACAACCTGGTCAGGATGAAGGGTCCTGTCTGAATCAGCCTCTCTCTTCTTAATATAGAGAAGATGGACCAAACCAGGCCTGTGTGGGTAGCTGTTCCCGGGTGCCTATGGTTGCTACACCATTCTAACTTGTGAAAGTGTCACAGGAAGTAGGGGCAGCCTCCTTCTCATGTGAGACTAGGAAGCCACTGGTAGGACAAAGTTGTTGCCAAGGCAGTGACCTCATTCAGTTCCTGAAGGAAGTGACCTCACATCACTTCCTTAGTGAAGGAAATCTCAGAACTTGAGATTCATGAAGCCAGGCACCCAGAGTCAGTCCCAGTCCCAGTCCCAGTGGTCTCACTTGTTTGGATTTACCAAGGACAGAGTAAGTCTTTCTTGGTACCTACTGATGTGAGGATTGCAAAATGCCAGGAAAGCTCTGAAGAGGGGCCTTTCCTGAGAAAGCAGGTAGTGGCTCACCTCTGGGTCCTGACACCTTCACAGAGTTGGCCAAGGAGACCAGATCTGAGACATTTCAGAGCATTTTGGGGGAAAATAATATGGCCCACCAGTCAGAGGACACTCCGGATAGTAACAGATCTTCTTGGGGGAAGGAGCTGCCTTTGTGGATGTTGGTTTGTGGTTTTGTCACATGTTCTGAGAATAGGTAGGCAAGGCGCTTTATTTGGTGTGGAATGAACTGTTTATTGTAAGTCATTTGACAAGGCGATTGTTTCTATGTCTGTTTCCCTCACTGTGTCCGTGGTTGTACTCATTAGAAAAAAGAATGCATCAATGGATGTGTCCTGTCTAGTAGAAAGCTTCCCAGCATTCATCCTGCCCAATTTATGAATGGAGTTCAGATTGCCTTATCAATGGGTAACACCTGCAATCTTCCTAAGTTCCAGTTTTCTTCCAGAATTTTGGCCCCTCTCCAGAATAGTCTCATGGTTTTGTCTCTAAGGTATGTACCACCTCCAAGCTCTGTGACATGGCCATGTACTGGATAGCTCAAGTGAATTGTGAGCATCTCAGAAAAATGAGATATATGTGTGACCACTAAATCTCAGTGGAGAAACCCTGCTTTGGGCCTTTGGCTTACCTATTATTCTGTTGCTATGAATGTCACGAAGTTCTTTGCCTCAGGCCACCAATTTGTGAAGCCTGAAGAATACAGTTTTCAAATGGAAATGAATGGGCATCACCTAGGGCTCTTTGCTTAATTGCTTTGGAAAGGGATGTGTCTGAATCAGCCTCTTGGCCCTGTGTGAGGCTGTGGCTTAGATTCTCAGCACCTGATGGATCTAAAGAAAGATCCCATGGATGCATACAGAACCAAAATAGCCAAAAGAGCTGTCATTGTGGATGAAGACTCTCGCCTTCCTTTCTAAGATTCCTGACATCCATCAAGTGAGAATAGGCATCCTTTGGGTCAAGTGAGTTATTCAAAGCCCTGCAGAGGCTAGCCCATACGCGCTTTGGTATTCTCATTACTCCAATTCACATAAAGAATCTAAACCCCACAGTCAGTAGGCCTCAAATTGGAGAAGCCAAGCAGTATTAATGGCAGACCTATTTGATCACTCCTCATTCACAGTCAGGGTTTCCAGGCTACACTGATTTTAGGCAAATGGGGGGAAATGTAGGTTATTTTGGACATTGTCTTGGTCTGTGCCCCTCATGGAAAACTCCATCCAGAGGTTATGATGAGTGTCTACATGGAAGAAGATAAGGGCCATGTGGGAGAATTTTGTTTTGAATTGTGGTAAGTTGTGTGGCAGTTGGAAGAGATGCCTGGGTTTACCTGGGCGTTAACTCTGGTGTGATTCCCCTTAGAGTCTGAGTTCTGGAAATGACCTCAGAGAAGCATCGTCATGAATTGTGTTTGAATTTTACTAGGCCATGCATGAGAGTTGCCCTTGGAACCTGAGATCTAGGCCCAGAGTGGCTTTTCACAGAGCACTGGGAATCTCAGCCAGGATATCACATGATTTTATTCTGAAAGACTTTGCAGCCACAGTTGAGTCAAAGCACGCATGGACCTCACATTGTAGACCTCAATGGGCCTGGCTTCATGTGACCTTTTGGCCACTCTTTGGGAAGCCTTGCCTGTGAGTGTTCTCTAGAGCTTTCATTGAAATGAGCTTCCTCAACATTTAATGGTTCCTGAATGAATTGAAACCCCCAGAGCCTCCAACTTCATCCTTGACAAATGGCTTGATAAATACCATAAAATTTTTGAAATTCCCATGACCAGGTGGCACTGGAGAACTTTTGGATGTCCTGTTGCTGATGATGAGTGTACCAGACAGTGCCTTGATTGACTGGGTTTCATGAAATTTGTGTAGAACAGTGATGCCAGTAAGTTGGATCTTGCTCATTAGTGGGCCTAGAGCAGTGGTGTGAAGGTGTGTGATAAAACATGTGTGGTGGTGACATGTGGATCTGCCATTGGCTTCCCATAGGCTTGTGACTGACATGGTACAGCCAGCAGACCCTTCTATGCAAAGGCATTTTTTATTTAGAGAGGTTTCAGGGCAATGTTCAGAATCAGGTTGCTATGGAAATGGGGGCAACTTATGTGGAATTGAATCCTGGTTGGTGCATTCTCATGCAGACCGTGACCCTCCACACGGGACAGAATTCTCTCCAGCACTGTGTCCCAGTTTAGCTCCTTGTATTTCATGAAGCAAATACCAAACTCCCAGTGCACCTGTGAGAAACACCACAAAAATTGGAGAATGACCAAATGGCTTCACAGTCCACACGTGGAGACACTTACAACCCAGTGACCATAGTTAAACTACAAAGAGAGTATTCAGCACTGCTGCCTCATGTTAATTGGAATATTAGAAACAATATCCTCCAGGTCACATTGTTGCACACCCAGATTTGATGGTCTCCCAACAAAGGAAGCTAAAGCTCCTAACAACAACATATATTTTAAGTGCCCAACCTCAGAGAAAGTTTCTCAAGAAGTCTTTACACCAGCAGAGCTCCATGTTTGAGAAATGTTTACCCTATCCCTTACTTTTGAAAACTCCTCTACCACCTCGGAGGTTGTGAACTCCTGAGCATTTTTCATTCCTGATATATATTCACAAATTTTCTAACTTTTCTCCTCTAATTGTGTCTTACTTGGAACGAAGGCAATGTCAAGGCAATGTTCTGGATGAGAGTGTGAACATTTTTTGTAGCACATATTTACATCCACATTGCATTCATTTTACAATTTTCCATTCAAAATACTGAATCTCTGACACGAACCCATACCCTACTAGACTCTGACTACTACTCCTAATATGATGGAGAAAAATAACACAAACAGAATAGGAATACAAGCAGTTAGGAGAAATCATAGTGTATAGTTGTACTTGTCTTTTGCATGATTAATGGTAGGTGTTATAAATCTAGTCAATATTTAATTTAAATAGTTCTCCATGTGTTTTTAAGGTTAACAAATATGTGAATTCCTGTCTCCCTTTCTCTGTATCCTATTTAGCACATGTACTTTTAAATGCACATATAGAATCATACCTGGTATCACATGTACATTCTTGTGAGGTGGCTGATTTGGCAAATATAATTTGTGAGAAGTGATCACTCCTCTTAAACGCTCTTGGAACTGAAAATTCAACCTATAGGTGGGCTTCCTAGTTGAACAACATTATACATAAATCCATGTTCAGTAAAAGAAATATTTTTGCATCTGTGGATGATATATATATCATGATAAATTTCGATTGGCATATATATTGCTAATTTAATGTCTGTGTGTGTGTGTGTATTTTTTTTTGTGTGTGTATGTGTGTGTGTATATATATATATATATATATATATATATATATATATATATATACTCTCCAGAAATATATGTGTCTTATATACACTCTCTAATTTCATTCATGTTCATGTATATGGATTTATAATCAACTTTTCACAAGATTTTTCTCAGAAATATTCATCCACCTGAAATACATATTTGTTTCCAGTACTGAAAACTGACTTCAGTTTATGTTGCATACAAATACTATTATTTCTACAGTAACTGACCCAGTTTAACATCAATGCAAGTAGATTCCAGTGGGACATGATGTGTATTTTGACGGTCATTTTTATTCAGCACTGGTACATTACTATTTCTTCAATTTATGCACATGATAGGATATATATTCCATCCACAAGTTAGCAAACTTATAGGCAGTTGTTTCACTTTCATCACTTCCTGCTTCAGAACACATGAATTCCTCTAGGATTCTTGACTGGGCTTTTCATGAGACTTCTTTCCAAACACATTATTTTCAATTTCCATGATCACTTTTGAAGCAAAACTCACACACTCTTCATGATAAACCATAATCTTAATATTACCATTAGATGTATTAGTGGTTGGAATGAATGTATGTATATCGATATAAGATTTCCTGTATATTTTCAGATATCAATGGAATCCATTATTTAAATTTGGAACCTATTATATTATTTATTCACAGTATGGTCTATTCATGCATTATCTCTATATTCAGAGACACAGGATATACCTATTTGTACCCCCAATACTAATTTATACATCTTCAAAATATTGCTCCCAGAAATGGTGGAAGAAATACTCACGTCACCTTATCTACGTATACATTTTATCACAGTAATATTCTGGACACAAAAAGCAAAGGACACTTATTATTTTACCAATGTAAAGGTCAGGCGAGCGTCGGAGGAAGAGACTACCAGAGACTGTCTCATGCAACAGCCAAGGATTTCTGGGGGTCCAGCATGCTGGGGTCAGAGCTCCCTTGAATAGAGCACAGAGCCCTGAGAACAGCTTAAGCAGAGCTTATATACTTTCCTTGGAGAGGGCAGAGAGGAAAGTTTATTGATGGGTCAGGACGAGTGGGCGGTTTGCGTCCAAACGGGTGAGGAAGTACATTCTGCAGTTTTCCAGTTGGGTACAGCACTTTCAGGGAACTAGATTAGCAAACAGTTCTCAAGATATCAACAGTGTTTTGTTAAGCATACCGAAAAACTGGAATTGACAAGTACCTATTTTATTAACCTTTCATTCCCCACTTCTTCTTTTGGTTACTTTTAATCATAAAAATGATCATTGGGGGTGTCACATTTTATGTTTGCTAGTGTGGTATATTGTTTTCTGATTACCATAAGTTTAACTTGTCCACTTTGAGCATGGAGAAAGGAAACTACACGGTTGATCAAACAGGGTCCTACAGTTACCAATAATATGAGGATTATTAATGGACCGGCCAGGGCTGATAAAAACGTAGTTAACGAGGGGGCTTTGTGAACCAAGACTCAAACCACCTATTTTGGGCCTCTCTCTCTTGTTGATGCTCTTCCAGGCATCTTCTTAATTTAATCATAGATTCTTTTACAACTCCAGTATGGTCGGCATAAAAACAACATTCTTCCCTCAATGCAGGACGAAGGCCCCTTCTCTCATGAAGAGGAGGTCCAACCCTCGACTGTTCTGTAAAATAACTTCAGAGAGAGAGGTTAAAGATTCGTGTAAAGCTGTGAAGGAGGTTTTTAATATCTTTAAGTTTTGGTCTATTACTGCTTCTAATTGGGTCATTTGTTGTGTCCCATGGACCAGGGCAGTGGTTACTGTGCCCACCCCTGCAGCAACTACTAATCATAATAGGATGACTAAAGTGAGGGATACAGGTTCCTGGCAGAACCGGGTTGTTTGCCCCCCTATTTGATATTTAAATGCACCTGCGTCATGATAGAGCACTCTGGAAAACATCTGCACCATTAAATAATTAATCACATCTGTTGACCATTTTATGAAAACATAAACAATTTTTAAGTATATAGAATTGTACTGCTGTAGAGACGGACAAGGCAAGGCACCTAAGATAGCACAGAAGACAGGAAAACAGTCTTATTTGGTTGCATTCGGATTTAGAGGGCATTGCTTCTTTTGCAATCAATTAATCCCTGAACCCCAAGTTTAGGTTGTTTCAGAATTTTGTACCCAGCATGTAAGGGAAGGGGCTCAGAAGTTCACAGTCTGCAGAAGTTCACAAAAAGCAGTTTTTGTTTCTGTTTTTTTTCCTCTGTTCTGGGCAAGTTAACTTCTTAAGGACACCTGGGAGGGGGAGAGCTTTTTTCCTCTTTTTTTTTTCCTCCCTGCCAGCTGTTACCATGGAGCCCAGTTGGTAACTTCTTTATCTTAGAAATGTAGCCATCTCTATGAAGCCCCAGCTCTAGGCCAGAGGCCTTCTTCATATATTTTGTTAAAAACTAGTAAGGGGGTGTCTAGCTTAGGAGTGCTGATTTTTCCAGCCAGTGGCCAAGTAGAACAGAGCAACACAAATAGAGGAAGATTATCTACATTGAACTCTTTTATAGGAACTGTGTTGCTGAAAGGCTTAAAGTCAGCCATGGTGAAGACTTCTGGAGAAGGTCATTTAAGACTTTTCTGTGGGCCTGGTACAGAGGGGAAGACGGGGAAGGCAGGGGATGAGAGCAGCTCCGTGGATGTGAGAATGAGGAAAAAGAGATATAGAAGAATTATGGGAAAGGGGTTTGGGATTATCCTGGCAACAAAACTTGAGCAGTAGAACAGGTAGAGCAGAGGGGAAGACGGGAGTGAGTATCCCAAAAAGCCTGTGAGGGACTTTAAATTTTTAGTAACCTGTTTTCAGTGATGACAAAGCAACTTTAAAGGCCATTTTAATTACATCTTGCATAGGCGTCTGAGGGCACTCCTTAGCTGGTTTGAGCTTTGGGTTAGCTGGTAAGAGGACCTGGTGGGACCCGGTGCAGGCACTGACAGGAGGAGAGAGGAGTGAGTGGGTGGAAAGGTACCTCAGTACCTGCAAGCTCAGCAAGGGGGCAATGGTCTGAGAACTGACGGAAATTTGGGTTTTTGATCTAGTAACTGGAGCTGAGAAATCAGGTTGCTGATGTGGGAGTGACAGCAGAGAGTCTGGGGCAGAAGGCTGCGGGTGAGAATCTATTGGAGAAGCATAGTTCAGGATTTGAGCATAGGAGGGAAAAGGCCTACACTTAGCGGAATTTCCTTCCACCCGTTTGAGCACTTGTCGAAGTTGAAAAGGTCACACAAAATTTGAGGATCTAGAGACCCCTCTGGGGGCCATCGGTTTTTGTTATCTAACTGGTAATTTGGCCAATGCTGTGTACTGAATTTGATGAAGAGTTTGGCTTCCACCAGGTAGCCCCTGTATCCTCACATCCCCATTATTTACAGAAGAAGTTGGCTTTTCTCCCACACAGTCGTGGCTGTTTTTGGCTTTGGTAGTCCGCCAGGCAAACATAGTAATCTAGGCTAGCCAACCTGCATCTGGCTCGCGTGTCCCTACATCCATAATGTTTGTTTCCATTATCTATTGTACAGAAAGTATTTAATAGAATTTTTGGGGATCCTCTTCATCAGGGATTTCCCAATAGGAAAGACGTATAGCCAGCTGACAAATTTCTTGGTGGAGAGATTGCCACCAGGTCTCTAAGTGGGCTGTATGTGCGATAGACCATACTTCTTGTCTAGTAGGATTTGTGATCAGCCATCGCTGCTGAACGGGCTGATGAGGGTTAAGACTACTGGTGGCCAATTGGAGAGTCTATAGTCTTATTTACATGGTGAATACGCAATTTGAAAATGTTACCAGTCTTTTCCATTTTCCAGCCAGATTCTGGACAGGGCGCAGGCTTGAGATGAGAATTAGGAACCAGGAAGTGATTCCGTCTAACTTTAGCACTGTAGGTATTATAAGTAGCACCTGGTATGGTCCTGTCCAGCCGGGTTCCAGGGATGACACCTGATGTCGTCTTATGTAGACAAAGTCTCTTACTTGATATAGATGTGGAGTACCCTCTTCAGCAGGTTGGTAGGCAGTGGCCAGCTGTTTCCACAGGTATTGCTGAGTTCCTTCCAGAACTTTAAGTCTGTCAAGCAAGGTGGTGTGGAAGGGATCGTTAGATCTTTGAGTTAGGGTTAGGTCCCTTACTGGAGATGGGGCCCCATAGAGAATTTCATAGGGGGTGAGTTTACACAAAGAAACAGAGGGAGTATTTCTTGCATGAAACAGTCCTTAAGGCAGGAGCATAGTCCAATCTTTTATGCTACTCTTTAAGCTTAATTTTGTTTAGGTCTCGTTAATGGTTCTATTTAATTTTTTTACCTGTCCTGAACTCTGGGGTCTATAAGCACAATGTAACTTCCAATTAATCCCCAGGGTCCTGGCTAACCCCTGAGTTACCTGGGCCATGAACGCAGGTCCATTATCAGACCCTATTACCTTAGGCAGGCCGTACCTTGGAAAAATATCTTTCAGGATCTTCTTGACCACCATTTGCGCCTTTTTTTTTGGGGGGGGGAGGCTTCAATCCATCCTGATATATATCTACAAAGAGTAGGAGATATTTAAGTCCATACCATGCTTGCTTAATTTCAGTAAAGTCCACTTCCCAGAATTGTCCTGGTCTGGTTCCTCGTAGGTGCTTTCCTGCAGGAAGCTTGGAAGTGTAAGCATTAACATATTGACAAACCCGACAGGCTTTTTTTACCTGTTCAGTTATTTTCTTTCACTGTGAGTTGGTTAGTGGAAAACTCTGTTCTTGATCCTTTAGGAATGCCTGCAATTTCTTTGAACCAAGGTGAGTGAACTGATGTACATTTTTAACGTAGTGTAGGGCTTTCTGAAATTTCAGGCTTTGCTCAGTGAAGTTGAGGAGTACAGTGTCAGTGTCCTTAGATGTTATCAAAAGCTTGCTGGTGTTCAGGGGTCCATTAGAATTAGGCATCTCCCTTTAACAGCGGTATAAATGAGAAGTTAAGGACCCAAACACAGGAATCCTTAACCTGCAAAACCCAGCAGTCCCAAGAAACTCTCTGTGTTGTCTGCTGTTAGAGGGGGGTGGTATCTTCACAACAGTTTGATTTCTGGGCTCAGTGAGCCATCGTTTACTGCCCCTAAAGGAATAGCCCAGGAAGATTACTTCTTGCTGGCAAATTTGGGCCTTTTAGGCAGAAGCTCTATACCCAAGTTGAGGAAGCTCATATAATACTGCTTGGGTCACAGATTCACAGATATCCTTGGTGTTGGCTGCCAGTAGCAGGTCATCCACGTATTGAAGCTGGGTGACTTCAGGGTGCGTAGTTCTGAAGCTGTTGAGATCTCTGTGGAGGGCTTCATCAAAGAGAGTGGGGGAGTTTTTCAACCCTTTTGGGGAGTCTAGTCCAAGTTAGTTGACCAGACGTTCCAGTTTCTGGGTCTACCCACTAGCAAGCAAACAGCAACTGACTATATTTATGCAGAGGCAAGCAAAAGAAAGCATCTTTTAAGTCCAGAACAGTATACCATTTCCTCTCAGGGTTCAGAGTCATAAGCAGATTGTACGGATTAGGTACACTGGCGTGAATGTCCTACACTCTGTTGTAGGTCTCTCTTATGTCTTGAATGGGGGATAGTCCCCGGTTCCTGGCTTTTTATACTGGTAGCAGGGGAGTGTTTTAGGATGATTGACAAGGCCTTAGGACCCTAAGGCCAGATATTTCTGAATATGGGGCCTTATCCCATCTTTAGCTTTTTTGCTCAGAGGATATTGTTTGACATTGATTGGGGAGGCTGAGGTTTTTAACTCCACTGATTTTGGAGGTTGTTTCATGGCTAGGCCTAACCCAGCAGTTTTTTTCTAGGCATCTGGGTAATCTGTTATCCATTTCTGGGCTAACTTGCCTGTTTGATCAGTCTTGGGGGGTGTGAAGAGTTGCTGTTCATCTTCTACTGACATATTTAAAGCCGTGAATATAGGAGTTTATACTAAAGGATTTAGAAATATCATTTTGGGGCCTTCGGGGTTAAAAGTCGTTTTGGCCCGGAGCATGCTGAGCAGATCTCTGCCCATCAATGGGGCCAGGCATTCTGGGATTATTAAGAAGGAGTGATGTTTTTTTCCTTTCCTCATGTCCATGGTTTTCTTAGTTGTCTAATTCCCATATTTACTGGTGTTTGCACTTTGAACTAGAGAGCTTTTATTTGATAGAGGGCCCAGTGGGGCCTTAAGGACTAAGTATACTGCCCCTGTATCCACTTCAAAGTTTACTGGGGTCCCCTCCACATCAAAAGTTACCCTGGGTTTATTGGGAGTCTAGCATTCTGGGCCTCAGAGCTCACTTGAATAGAGCAGAGAGCAATGAGAACAGCTTAATCAGAGCTTATATACTTTCCTTGAAGAGGGCAGGGAGGGAAGTTTATTGATGGGTCAGGGCGAGTGGGCGGTTTGCGTGCAAACAGGTGAGGGTGTTCATTCTCAGTTTGGCAGTTGGGGACAGCACATTCTGGGAAAAAGATTAGCAAACAGTCCTCAAGGTTTCAACAGTGTTTTGTTAAGCATACAGAAAAACAGGAAAGGGAAAGTGAGAATGGATTTCTAAAAACACCCATGTCCAGGTTGCTTAATGCTCCCAAATCAATCCTATTGGTGACTACATATTTGTTTCCTCCTAAGATTATATATTCAACCTCAACCCTGTTGAAAATGACTAATACTAACCCTCACTTTATGCTTTTCCTGATTTCCTAATGTCTCTATTGATATCTGCTTTAATACATATTTTCCTGAGTTCATCATTGTGACTGAATCTTCACAGGTGCTGACATTTACATTCACTCTCTATCCGAAACCCTATTGCTACAGAACTTTTGTTCGAAATCCTATACTCACTCTCTTTTCTATACCTACCAACTATCTTCCTAATCCTACCGACTATCCCTTTTTGACTGGAAATTCTCTTTGACAATCAATCATCCAAGGTACAAGGTCCTATGCCATTGTATATCAATTTATCTGAGACATCTGTGCAGAATATAATTCAAAGCTAAGTATCCCAATCAACAGCCCAATGCCCTTCTTGGATTCAAATCTTATCTAGAGTTCTGATTTCATACTTATATTTCACCTATATATTCTCGTAAATATTGCGAGTTTCCAATACCAATGTTCATTCCTCAGTATGATTCCTAACCTAAATCGAACCTGTTATTACCCTAACCATACACTGTACCCTCAAACTAACTGTACAGAAGAGCCGGGACAGAGTTTGTCTTACAATACAGTAATGTAGGGGCTCTTCCACCTGCTGAGAAGATCAGAGGTACAAGCAGAACTGATACCCTGGAGAAGTTGCAGGCAGCTATGAAGGACCTAATAGAGCAAAAGTCATCTTCCATGACAAACAACCTGGTCAGTATTAAAGGATGTGTCTGAATCAGCCTCTCCTTTCTTAATGTAGAGAAGATTGATCAAACCATGCCTGTGTGGAGAGCTGTTCCCAGGTGCCTATGGTTGATATACCATTCTAACTTGTGAAAGTGTCACAGGAAGTAGTGGCAGCCTCCATCTCATGGGAACCTTGGATGAATCTGGTAGGACAAAGTGGTTGCCAAGGCAGTGACCTCATTCAGTTCCTGAAGGAAGTGACCTCACCTCACTTTCCTGGTGATGGAAATCTCTGAATTTGGGATCCAGGAAGCCAGGCACCGAGAGCCAGTCCAAGTCCCAATCCCAGTGGTCTCACTTGTTTGGATTTCCCAAGGACAGAGTCAGTCTTCCTTGGTACCTACTGATATGAGGATTGTCAAATGCCTGAAGAGCTCTGAAGAGGGCCTTTCCTGAGAAAGCAGGTAGTGGTTCACCGCTGGCTGTTGACAACTTCACAGAGTTGGCCAAGGAGACCAGATCTGAGACAGGACAGGCCATTTTAGGGGAACATAGTATGGCCCACCATTCAGAGGACACTCCGGATAGTCACAGACCTACTTGAGTTAAGGAGGTGCCTTTGTGGATGTGGGTGTGAGTTTGTGGTTTTGTCTCATGTTCTGAGAATAGGAAGGAAAGGTTGTTTGTTTGGATTGGAGTGGACTGTTTCTAGTAAGTCGTTTGACTAGGCGAGTGCTTCTATGTCTGTGTATCCCACTCTGTCCATGGTTGTAGACATTCGAAAAGAGAATGTATCAATGTATGTGTCCTGTCTAGTAGAAAACTTTCCAGCATTCATCAGGCCTAGTTGATGAATGGACTGTGGCTTTTCTTATGGATGGGCAACACCTACTAACTTCCTAAGTTCCTGTTTTCTTCCTGAATTCTGGCCACTCTCCAGAATAGCCTCATAGTTTTGTGTCCAAGAAACATACCACCCCCAAGCTCTGTGACATGGCCATGTACTTGATAGCTATAGGGAATGGGAACATCTTAGAAAACTCAGACATCATTGTGACCAGTAAACGCTCAGTGAAGAAACCATATTTTGGTTCATTTGCTTACCTATTGTTCTGTTGCACTAAATGTCAGGAAGGTCTTTGCCTCAGGCCACCCCTTTGTGAAGCCTGAATAAAACAGTTATAAAATGGAAATAAATGGGCATAACTTGTGGTTCTTTGCTTTGGAAAGGGATGTGTTTGAATCAGCCTCCTAGCCCTGTATGAGGTTGTGGCTTATATTTTCAGCACATGATGGATCTAAAGATAGATACCATGTGTGCAATCAAAACCGTAATGGCAAAAAATCAGTCATTGTGGATGAGTCTCTTGCCTTCTTCTGTTAGGTACCTGACCTTTATCAAGTGAGACAGGGATCCGTTAGGTCAAATGAGTTTTTCAAATCCTGCAGAGGTGCTTGTGTTTTCTCGTGACTCCAAATCATATAAAGAATCTATACCTGAGAGTCAATAGGCCTCAAATTGGAGAAGCAGAGCAGTATTAACGGCAGGCCTATTTGATCACTTCTGGTTCACCAGAAGGGTGTCCAGGCCACCCTGACTTTAGGCAAATGAGGGGCAAGGGAGAATATTTTGGACACTGTCTTGGGATGCGTCCCGCATGGAAACCTCCAGCCAGAGTTTATGATGAGTGTCTATATTTAACAAGATGAGGGCCATGTGGGAGTGTTTTGGTTTTAATTGTGGTCATTCGTGTGGCGGTTGGAAGAGATGACTGGATCCATCTGGGCTTGAACTATGGTGTCATTCCCCTTAGAGACTGAGTTCTGGAACTTACCTCAGAGAAATATTGCCATGAATTGTGTTGGGATTTAGGAGGCCACGCATGAGAGTCACCCTTGGAAACTGAGATCTAGGCCCAGTGTCGCTTTCTACAGAGCACTGGGAATCTCAGGAGGATATCACATAATTTTATTCTGAAAAACTTGGCAGACATATTTGATAGTCAAAACACACATGGACCTCAATTGTAGACCTCAATGGGCCTGGCTTCATGTGACCTTTTGGCCACTCTTTGGGAAGCCTTGCCTGTGAGAGTTCTCCAGAGCTTTCATTGAAATGAGCTTCCTCACCATTAAATGATTCCTGAATGAATTGAAACCCACAGTGTCTCCAACTTCATCCTTGAAAATTGGCTAGATAAATACCATGAAATTTTTGAAATTCCCTTGACCAGGTGGCACTGGAGAACATTTGGATGTCCAGTTGCTGATCATGAGTGTACCAGACAGTGCGTTGATGACTGGATTTCATGAAAATGGTGTAGAAAAGAGATGCCAGTCATTTGAAGCCTGTTGAGTAATGGGCCCAGAGCGGTGGTGAGCAAGTGTGTGACAAAACATCTGTGGTGGGGTGATGTGGATCGGCCATTGGCTTCCAAATGGCTTGTGACTGACATGGTGCAGCCAGCAGATCCTGTATGTAAAGACATCTGGTTATATAGAGAGGTTTCAGGGCAATGTTCAGAATCAGGTTTCTATGGTCAAGGGAGCAACCTAAGTGATATACAAGCCCTGTTGGTGCATTCTCCTGCAGACCCTGACCCACCACACGTGAAAGAACTTCCTCCAGCCCTTTGTCCCAGTTGAACTGCTTGTATTTAATGAAGCAAATACCAAACTCCGAGTGCAGTATCAAGAAACGTTTTGAAAAGTGGAGGATGACCTAATGGCTTAGCAGTCTACATGGGGAGACACTTAGCCCCCAGTGGCCATAGTTTACCTACAAAGAGAGAAATCAACACTGCTGCTTCATGTTCATTGGAGAATTATAAACCATGTCCTCCAGGTCACAGATGTGCAGACCAAGCTTTGATGGTCTCACTAGAAAGGAAGCTAAAACTCCTGACAACAACATATATTTCAAGTGCCCAACCTAGAGGCAGTTTCTCCAGAAGTCTTTAGGCTGGTAAATCTCCATGTTTGTGGAGATTTTACACTGTCCCTTACTTTTGGAAACTCCTCTACCAACTCCAAGGTTGTGAACTCCTGAACATTTTTCATTTCAGATATGTATTCAAAGATTTTCTAACTCTTCTCCTCTAATTGTGTCTTACTTCTGGTGAAGGTAATGTCAAGGCATTGTTCTGAATGAGAGTGGAAAAATTTTTGTGTAGCACACATTTGCATACACATTGATCCATTTTACAATTTTCCATTTGAAATACTGAATTCTTGACACTAACTCATACCCTACTAGACTCTGACTACTAATCCTAATATGATGTAGAAAAATACCCAAACAGAATGAAAATACAAGCAGTTTAGAGCAGGCATGGTGTATCGTTGGACTTCCTTTTTGCATGATAAAGGGTAGGTATTATAAATCTACTCAATTTTTAATTGAAATAGTCCTCCATGTGTTTTTAAAGTTAACACATATGTGAATTCCTGTCTTCCTTTCTATGTAGCCTACTCAGCACATGTATTTTTATATGCAAATATAGAATCCTACCTGGTCTCACACGTACATTTTTATGAGTTGGCTGACTGGGCAGAAACAAGTTGTGAGAAGAGATCAGTCCTCGTAAACGCTGTTGGAACTGAAAATTTCAGGGAAGCTCACTCCAGTAGAACAATATTATACATAAATCCATGTTCAGTAAAATAAATATATTTTCATCTGTGGATGATATATATTACTGATAAATTACGTTTTGCATATATATTGATACTTTTTAATGTATTTTTGTGTATATATATATATATATATATATATATATATATATATATATATACACTCTCCAGATTTTATAAAATATAAAATATATGTCTCTTATATACACTCCATCAATTCATTCATGTTCATGTATGTGGATTTATAATCCACTTTTCACAAGATTATTCTCAGAAATATTCATCCACCTGAAATACATATTTGTTTCCCAGTATGAGAACTAACTTCAATCAATGGTGCTTACAAATCCTAATATTTCTACAGGAACAGAACCAGTTTAACATCAATGCAAGTAGATTCCTATGGGACTTGATGTCCATTTTGACCTTTATTTTAATTCAACACTGGTACATTACTATTTCTTCAGTTTTTGCACATCATAGGACATATGTTTCATCCACAAGTTAGCAAATTTATATGAATTTGTTTCACTTCCTGCTTCAGAACACATGAATTCTTCCATGTTACTTGACTGGTCTTTTCATGAGACTTCTTTCCAAACACATTATTTTCGATTTCCATAATCAATTTTGAAGCTAAACTCACACACTCTTCATGATAAACTATAACATTAATATTACCATTAGATGTAAAACTGGTTGGAATGAATGTATGCATATCAATATAAAATTTCCTGTATATGTTCACATTTCAATTTAATCCATTATTTAAAATTGGAACCAGTTATGTTATATATTCACAGTATGGTCTATTAATGCATTATCTCTATATTCATAAACACAGTGTACACCTATTTGTCCCCCCATTACTAATTTGTACCTCTTCAAAATATTGCTCCCAGAAATGGTGGAAGAAATACTGATGTCACCTTATCTATATATACATTTTATAACAGTAATATTCTGGACAAAAAAAGCGAAGGTCAAACTCATGATTGTATCAAAGCCTAAATGGAAAGTGAGCATGGATTACCAAAAACAACCATGTCCTGGTTGCCTAATGCTCTCAAATGTCAATCCTATTGATGACTACATATTTGTTTCTTCCTAAGATTATATATTCAACCTCAAGCCTGTTGGAAATGTCTGATTCTATCACTCACTTTACACTTTGCCTGATTTCCTAATATCTCTATTGATATCTGCTTTCCTACATATTTTCCCTAGTTCATCATTGTGACTCACACTTCACATATGCTGACATTTACATTCACTCTCTACCCGAAACTCTATTGCTAAAGAACTTTTGGTCCAAATCCTATACTCACTCTTCTTTATAAATCTACTGACTATCTTACTAATCCTACTGACTACCACTTTTTGACTCGATGTTCTCTTCGACAATCAATCATCCAAGGTATAAGGTCCTATGCCATTTTATATCAATTCATCTGAGACACATGTGCAGAACATAATTCAAACCTAAGTATCCCACTCAAGGGCCCAATGCCCTTCTGGCTTCATATCTTACCTACATTTCTCTTTTAATACTTATATTCCACCTATATATTCTTGTAAATATCACAGGTTCCCAATACCATTATTCATCCGGCAGAGAGATTCCTAACCCAAATCCAACATGTTATTAACCCTAAATATACACTGTTCCCTCAATCTAACTTTACAGAAGAGGAGGAACAGAGTTTCTCTTTAAATACAGGAATGTAGGGAATCTTCCACCTGCTGAGAACATCAAAGGTCCGTGTAGAAATAATCCCTGGAGAAGATGTAGGCAGCTGTGAAGTTCCCGAGAGAGCAAAAGTCATCTTCCATGGCAAACAACCTCGTGAGAATGAAGGGATGTGTCTGTATCAGCCTCTATCAACTTAATGTAGAGAAGATTGACCAAACCAAGCCTGTGTGTACAGGTGTTCCCAGGTGCCTATGGTTGATATACCATTCTAACTTTTGAAAGTTTTACAGGAAGTAGGAACAGCCTCCATCTCATGGGCCCTTGGAAGTAACTATTTGGACAAAGTTGTTGCCAAGGCAGTGACCTCATTCAGTTCATGAAGGAAGTGACCTCACCTCACTTCCTTGGTGATGGAACTCTCTGAACTTGGGATCCAGGAAGACTGGCACCCAGAGCCAGTCGCAGTCCCAGGCCCAGTGGTCTCACTTGCTTCAATTTACCAAGGACAGAGTCAGTCTTTCTTAGTGCCTACAGATGTGAGGATGTTCAAATCCCAGAAAAGCTCTGAAGAGGGGCCTTTCCTGAAAAAGCAGGTAGTGGCTCACCCATGGCTACTGACAACTTCACAGAATTGGCCAAGGAGACCAGATTTGAGACAGGACAGGCCATTTTGGGGGAATATAGTATGGCCCACCATTCAGAGGACACTTCGGGTAGTCACAGACCTACTTGGGCAAAGGTGGTGCCTTTGTGGGTGTGGGTGTATGTTCATGGTCTTGTCTCATGTTCTGAGAATAGGTAGGAAAGACTGTTTGTTTGGATTGGCGTGGACTGTTTCTAGTTAGTCGTTTTACAAGGCGAGTGCTTCTATGTCAGTGTATCCCACTGTGTCCGTGGCTGTAGACATTAGAAATAAGAATGCATCAAAGGATGTGTCCTGTCTAGTAGAAAGCTTCCCAGCATTCATCTTGCCCAATTTATAAATGGACTGTGGCTTTTGTTATCAAAGGGCAACACCTGATATCTTCATAAGTTTTTGTTTTCTTCCTGAATTCTGAACACTCTGCAGAATAGCTTCATGGTTTTGTGTCCAAGATATGTACCACCTAAAAGCTCTGTTATATGGCCATGTAGTGGGTAGCTAGTGTGACCAGGAAAGTCCCAGTGGAGAAACCCTGCTTTGGGCCTTTTGCTTACCTATTGTTCTGTTGCCCTGAATATCAGGAAGGTCTTTACCTCAGGCCACTTCTTTGTGAAGCCTGAAGAAAAAAGTTTTCAAATGGAAATGAATGGGCATCACCTGTAGCTCTTTGCTTAATTGCTTTGGAAATGGATTTGTCTGAAACAGCCTCTTGGCCCTGTGTGAGGCTGTGGTTAGATTCTCAGCACCTGATGGATCCCATGTGTTCATCCAAAACCAAAATGGTCAAAAGAGCAGTCATTGCGGATGAAGTCTCTCGCCTTCCTCTGTAAGGTTCCTGACCTCCATCAAGTGAGAAGAGGGATTCTTTGGGTCAAATGCATTCGTCAAAGCCAAGGAGAGGCAAGCCCAAAGGTGCTTGCATTTTCTCATGATTTCACTTCACATAAAGAATCTAAACCCCACAGTCAGTCGTCCTCAAATTGGAGAAGCAGAGCAGTATTAACGGCACACTATTTGATCACTCCAGGTTCACAGAAAGGTGTTCAGGCCACCCCGACTTTAGGCAAATGAGGGGCAAGGGAGCTAACTTTGGACACTCTCTTGTTCTGCATCCCTCATGGAAACCTTCAGCCAGAGTTTATAATGAGTATCTATATGGAAGAAGATGAGGGCCTTGTGGGAGTGTTTGGGTTTTAATTTTGGTCGTTTGTGTGGCGGTTGAGAAAGATGACTGGCTCCACCTGGTCTTGAACTCTGGTGTGATTCCCCTTAGAGACTGAGTTCTGGAACTGACCTCAGAGAAGTATTGCCATGAGTTGTGTTGGGATTTTAGGAGGCCATGAATGACAGTCGCCCTTTGAAACTGAGATCTGTGCCCAGAAAGGTTTTCCACAAGGCACGAGAAATCTCATCCAGGATATCACATGATTTTATTCTGAAAGACTTGGCAGCCATAGTTGAGAGGCAAAACACACATGATCTCACATTGCAGACCTCAATGGGCCTGGCTTCATGTGACCTTTTGGCCACCCTTTGGGAAGCCTTGCCTGTGAGTGTTCTCCAGAGCTTTCATTGAAATGAGCTTCCTCAACATTTAATAGTTCCTGAATGAATTGAAAATCATAGTGCCTCCAACTTCATCCTTGAAAAATGGCTAGAGAAATACCATGGAATTTTTGAAATTTTCATGACCAGGTGGCACTGGAGAACCTTTTGATGTCCAGTTGCTGATCATGAGTATACCAGACTGATGCTGATCATGAGTATACCTTGATTGACTGCGTTTCATGAAAATGGTGTAGAACAGAGATGCCAGTAAGTTGGAGCCTGCTGAGTAGCGGGCCTAGAACAGTGGTGGGCAGGTGTGTGATAAAACATCTGTGTTGGGGCCATGTAGATCTGCCATTGGCTTCCAAATGGCTTGTAACTGACATGGTGCAGCAAGCAGACCCTTATATGTAAAGGCATCTTGTTATATGGAGAGGTTTCAGGGCAATGTTCAGAATCAGGATGCTATGGTCAAGGGGGCAAACAATGTGAAATAGAAGCCTGACTGGTGCATTCTCCTGCAGAACCTGAGAGACCACATGTGACAGAACTCCCTCCAGCACTCTGACCAAGTTGAGCTCCTTGTATTTGTGAAGCAAATACCAAACTCCCAGTGCTCTACTAGGAAAAGTAGAGCATGATAAATTAGCTTCACAGTCCACACAGAGAGACCCTTAGCCTCCAGTTGCCACAGTTTACCTACAAAGTGAGAATTCAGCACTGCTGCCTCATGTTCATTGGAAAATAAGATACCATGTCCCCCAGGTCACATAGATGCAGACCAGTTTTGATGCTCTCACTATAGAGGGAGCTAAAGCTTCGGACCACAACATACATTTCAAGTGCCCAAACTCAGAGGCAGTTTCTCAAGAAGTCTTTAGGCCTGCAGAGCTCTATGTTTGTGGAGTGTTTACCCTGTCCCTTACTTTTGGAAACTCCTCTACCACCTCCAAGCTTGTGAACACCGAGAATATTCCATTCCATATATGTATTCACAGATTTTCTAACTCTTCTCCTCTAATTGTGTCTTATTAGGGGAGAAGGTAATGTCAAGGCATTGTTCTGAATGAGAGTGGGAAGATTTTTGTATCGCACATATTTGCAAACACAATGGGTTTATATTCCTATTTTCTATTCGAAATACTGAATCTCTGACACTAATCCATAACCTACTAGACTCTGACTACTAATCCTAATATGATGGAGAATAGTAACCCTAACAGAATGGAAATACAAACAGTTCAGAGAAGGCATGGTGTATACTTGGACTTCCCTTTTGCATTATATGGGGTTGGAGTTATAAATATAGTCAATGTTTATTGACATATTTATCCATGTGTTTTTAACGTTAACAAATATGTGAATTCCTGTCCCCTTTCTCTGTCGCCTATTCAGCACATGTATTTTTATATGCTCATATAGAATACTACCTGGTATCACACAGACTTTCTTCTGAGGTGGCTGACTTGGCAGATACAAATTGTGAGAAGAGATCACTCCTCCTAAACCCTTTTGGAACTGAAATTTCAACCTATGGGTGAGCCTCCTAGTTGAACAACATTATACATAAATCCATTTTCAGTAAAATGTATTTTTTTGGATATATGAAGGATACATATTTAATTTTGAATTTCGATTGGCATATATATTGCTACTTTTTAAAGTCTGTGTGTGTGTGTGTATATATATATATATATATATATATATATATATATATATATCACTCTCCAGATTTTTCAAAATATGAAATATATATGTCTTATTATACACTCCCTAAAATCATTCATATTCATGTATGTGGATTTATAATCAACTTTTTACAAGATTATTCTCAGAAATTCAGATTATTCATTCACCTGAAATACATATTTGTTTCCTAATACTGAAAACTAACTTCAGTAAATGCTGCATACAAATCATAATATTTCATCATTGCAAGATGGCCACGAATAGCGTGCATCACACCCAGTGTAACGCGCCACTGCACAGGTGAATAACGAGTTAGAACCACAAAAAACTATCTTGTGAAGAACTTACAGCAAAATGGGGGTGTACTGAAACATATAAGAAAGATTTTTTGCACTGAGATCCGGTAATTGGGTCTAAAATACAAGCCAAATGTGCAACCGGAGATCCGGTCTGACTGATCCTCAAAACCATAGAGTGTTTGGGTTCCCAATAGACACCCTCCACACCCAACAAATGACAGGCCCAGAATACAGATTGAACTGCAGAGAAGCATCACTCAGGGGAAATCTAGTCTAGCAGGAGAAACCAGGACTAGCAGGAGAAACCAGGGGACTAGAGGCCAGGCCCTTGTGACTGGGAAGCTGGAGAACACAGACCCGCAGGTGACAGTCCACCTGCTGTCCGTGTGACTGGGCGTCTGGAGAACACCGGCCCACAGGAGACTGACCGCGCCACTGGGTGGCTATTGATTGCCCACCCACCAGTGACCTAGAGCTGAAACCAACTGGAGACCGTCCAGTTCCATCCCCGTATTCGAACATTTCGGCAAGGAGCCTGGGCCCGCCAAAGCAGAGAGGTGACGTCACTGGAGCTCGGCCTTCGGAATTCCTTACAAGTGGAATCCACTTTAGCAGGCATAGTCTACCAACACAAAGGAGAGACAACAGAGATACACAACACCAAAACAAATCTATAGAATAAAGCAGAAACACAGCAATCAAATAGAGCTGGAAAGTAACGTGAACATCATGAAAAAACAAGGGAAAGAAAGGAGTACAAACAATGCAGGAAAACTTAATTCTACAGGAGGACCTAGAAGCATCAGAAACAGGGATAGGTAAAGAACTTAAGGCATACCTAACTCAGATGGAAAGGAATATTAGAGAAGACATGAGGCAGCAAGTCCAAGCAATAAAAGTATATTTTGAAAATGAATTAAACAAACAAACTCAAATGGCAAACAACAAGCTTTACCAGGAGATAGAGATCTTAAAAGAAATCAAACAGCAATACTAGAAATGCAGGAAAGTATTAACCAAATTAAAAACTCAAACGAGAATATTACAAATAGATTAGATCAAGTAGAAGTCAGAATATCAGATAATGAAGACAAAGTTTATCAACTTGAAAAGAATATAATCATCACAGATAAGAGGCTTAAATCCCACTAGCAATCTATTCAAGAGATATTGGATGTCATAAAAAAATGAGAGTCATCGGGATAGAAGAAGGCATAGAGATTCAAACCAAAGGAATGGAGAACATATTAAATAAAATAATTCTAGAAAACATCCCAGAGATGAAAGATGGATCGGATTGTCAAATCCTGGAAGCCTACAGGACCCCAAAAATTCAAAACCATAATAGACCAACTCAAAGACATATAATTATGAAGATAGCCAACATACAGAACAAGGAGAGAATATTAAACACTATAAGAGAAAGGAGTCAGATTACATTCAGGGGAAAACCAATTAGGTTAATGACTGATTTTTCATAACAGACTTTGAAAGCAAGAAGATCCTTGAACAATGTATTTCAAATGCTGAAAAATAATGGATTCCAATCAAGAATACTGTATCCAGCAAAATTAAGTTTCAGATTTGAAAACGAAATTAAAGTCTTTCACAATAAACAAAAGTTAAAAGAATTCGCAGGCAGAAAACCAGCACTGCAAAGCATTTTGAGAAAAATACTACAAGAAGAGGAATTGATAAATAGTGCCGAAAACTAACAGCGGGAGGTATCTCAGTAAAGGGGGAGGAAAATAACCAAAAAAGTAAAAACTAGCCAAACTAAAACATAATAAATAAATAAACATGATTGGAAGTACAAATCATATTTCAATTGTAACCTTAATTGTTAATCGCCTAAATTCACCAATCAAGAGAATGGGCTAGTAACCTGGATCAAAAAAACAAATCCAACAATATGCTGCCTTAAGGAGACTCATATGATAGGAAAAGACATACACAGGCTGAAGGTAAAAGGTTGGGAAAAATCATACCACTCACATGGCCCTCGGAAGCAAGAAGGAGTGGCTATACTCATGTGGAATAAAATCAACTTCAAACCTAAGTTAATTAAAAGGGATTAAGAAGGACACTATATTCTGTTAAAAGAAACCATCCACCAACAAGACATAACAATTATGAATTTGTATACACCAAGCAATGGAGCTGCAATGTTCATAAAACAAACTCTCCTCAAGTTCAATAGTCAAATAGACTACAACACAATAATTATGGGTGACTTCAACACACCACTCTCGGCATTAGACAGATTCCCTAGACAAGAACTGAATAAAAAAAATATCAAACTCAACAGCACAATCAGTAACCTAGACTTAAACGACATATATAGAATATATCAGCCATCATCAAGTGGATACACGTTCTTCTCAGTTTCACATGGATCCTACTCAAAGATAGACCATATATTATGCCATAGGGCAATTCTTAGTAAATATAAAAGCATGGAGATTATACCATGCACTATATCTGATAATAATGGAATGAAACTGGAAATCAATGATGAAAGAAGAAAGGAAAAATTCTACATCACATGGAAAATGAACAACATGCTACTGAATGATCAATGGGTTACAGAAGACATAAAGGAGGAGATAAAAAAAATTCTTCGAGACAAATGACAATACAGACACAACATACCGGAATCGATGGGACACAATGAAAGCAGTTTTAAGAGGGAAGTTCATTTCTTGGAGTTCTTTCCTCAAAAAAAGAAAAAAATCAACAAATAAATGAACTTACACTACACCTCAAAAACCTAGAAAAGGAAGAGCAAAACAACGGCAAATGTAGTAGAAGACAAGAAATAATTAAATTTAGAGCAGAAATCAACAAAATTGAAACAAAAAAATTTAAAAAATTGATAAAACTAAAAGTTGGTTCGTTGAAAAAATAAATAAGATTGACAGGCCCACAGCCATGCAAAGGAAGAGAAGAAGAGAGAGAACTCAAATTACTAACATACGGGATGAAACAGGCAATATCACAACAGACACTACAGAAATACAGAAGATAATTAGAAAGTATTTTGAAACACTATATTCCAATAAAATAGAAGATAGTGAAGATATCGATGAATTTTTTAAGTCATAAGATCTGCCCAGATTGAGTCAGGAAGACACACACAATTTAAAGAGACCAATAACAAAGGAAGAAATGAAAGAAGCCATCAAAAACTACCAACCAAAAGAAGCCCTGGACCGGATGGGTATACAGCGGAGGTCTACAAAACCTTTAAAGAAGAATTAATACCAATATTTTTCAAGCTATTTCAAGAAAAACAAAAAGAAGGAGCTTTTCAATATTTATTCTATGAGGATAAATCACCCTGATCCGGAAACCACACAAAGACACTTCAAAGAAAGAAAACTACAGACCAATATCTCTAATGAACTTCGATGCAAAACTTCTCAATAAAATCCTGGCGAATCGAATACAAAAGCATATCAAAAAAATTGTGCACCATGATCAAGTAAGATTCATCCCTGGGATGCAAGGCTTGTTCAATATACGGAAATCAATAAATGCCATTCACCACATCAATAGACATAAAGACAAGAACCATATGATCATCTCAATAGATGCAGAAAAAGCATTTGACAAAGTTCAGCATCACTTTATGTTCAAAACACTAGAAAAACTAGGGATAAAAGGAACTTACCTCAACAATGTAAAAGCTATATATGCTAAACCTCAGGCTAGCATCTTCCTAAATGTGGAAAAACTGAAGGCATTCCCTCTAAAATCTGGAACAAGACAGGGATGCCCTCTATCACCACTTCTATTCAATTTAGTTCTTGAAATACTAGCCAGAACAATTAGACAGACAAAAGAAATTAAAGGCATAAAAATAGGAAAAGAAGTATTTAAATTATCGCTATTTGCAGATGTCATGATAATATATTTAACAGACCCGAAAGGGTCTACAATGAAATGGCTAGAGTTAATAAATGAATTCAGCAAAGTGGCAGAATATAAAATCAACACGCATAAATGAAAGGCATTCCTGTATGTCAGCAATACAACTTCTGAAATGGAAATGAGGAAAACCACTCCATTCACAATATCCTCAAATAAAATAAGATACTTGGGAATCAACCTAACAAAAGAGGTGAAAGTTTTATATACTGAAAACTACAGAACCCTAAAGAGAGAGAGAGAAGAAGATCTTAGAAGATGGAAAAACAAAAGACCCAGAATAGCAAAAGCAACTCTAAGCAGAAAATATGAATCTGGAGGTATAGTGATACCAGAGTTCAAACTGTACTAAAAGCAATAGTAACAAAAACAGCGTGGTACTGGTAACAAAATAGGCAGGTGGGCCAATGGTACAGAATAGAGGACACAGAAACCAATCCACAAAATTACTACTTTCTTATATTTGAAAAAGGGGCTAAAAGCATGCAATGGAATAAGGATAGCATCTTCAAACAATGGGGTAGGGAAAATTGGGGAAAGGGGGGGCAAGGGAGAGAAGTGAACAACAGCAGATGAGGTAGAGAAAGAAGATGGGAGGGGATGGGAGGGGGGATAGTAGGGGATAGTAGGGGATAGGAAATGTAGCAGAATACAACAGTCACTAATATGACATTATGTAAAAATGTGAATGTGTAACTGATGTGATTCTGCAACTCATATTTGGGGAAAATTGGGAGTTCATAACCCAATTGAGTCAAATGTATGAAAGATGATATATGATGAGCTTTGTAATGTTTTGAACAACCAATAAAAAATAAATAAATAAAGGTTTAAAATTGAGTGGGAAGAAATCATCTAAAAAAGAGTTGAGATGCATTCATTTTGCTAAGCAGAAACTTTGTTTTGTGTAGTTGTAACTATCACAAATTTATTTTTCCAGAAAACTGGCTTTTAAAAATGTACATAATTGAGATTAAAGGATAATCCACTTACCTTCATGAAAAACTCATACCATTTCCTATATTTTTCATATTTTATTTTTTTGTGAATATTTTGACATGGACCAGGTCTAGACTTAGGCTATTCTTCCAGAATACTACCTCATCTGACAAGTTGGTACAATGTGTTGGATTGTTCTTTTCATCTTTTATTTAATAGTTTCTAGATGATAATGTGTATTTTTCCTTATCTTTGTTTGGACATACATACCCAACTATATCTTTGCATTTTATGTTTTACTGGGGAAGAGACTCATCAAAAGCTCTTTATTATATGTATCAACAATCAAACATTTAGAGCATGCAATTATACATAATTTTGCATGAAAATATTTTTGTACCATTTTGTAAAGATTTAGAATTATTAATACTGTCCCTACTGTAATTAGTAACTACTTACAAAAAGAATTAAACAATTGACTTTATATCAATTATGAATATGAAAATTACTAAAATAAGTATTTGGCAATTAATACGCAATTGATAGAAATTGAAATCACAAGAAAGCCATTTAAAATGTCAGTGCATATGGTCCTTAAATAATAGGTTGTTCAAAAAAAATTTCTCTAATTCAAAAGAATTAATATGCCATATTACAGCTAAATGTGATATTAAACCTTAAATTATCAGTATTGATAAATAAGAATGATACTTGTTTACTTAAATATGTTTATTTGATTTTCACTGTAAGATGTTAATTCTGGAAGACTTGAGAATTAAGAAAGACTTGGTCTATATTATTTCTAACAGGCTAATCAAAGTACTTTTAAATATATATGTATATATATAATATATGTAACATATATGCATGAATATAGATACATATGCATAATAAATGTATTGTAATATATTTATCAGGTGGTTATAATTTTTAAATTTTCTCAAGAAAAAAGAATGACTATAAAAAACAGTTTTAAATGTAAATTTCATAGCATAGTACTGTTTGTAATGCTATGAGAGAAAAATACATATGGTGGGAAAATGAAAAAGGAAGAGAGAGAAGGGGAAAAATGAGGAAGAAAGTGAGTAAATAAAAGGGAGAGGAGTGTTTGATGAAAAGATAAAAGTGGAGGGGCTGGGTTTGTGGCTCAGTGTTAACATGCTTGTCTAGCATGTGTGAGGCAGTGGGTTATATTCTCAGCACCACATACAAATAAATAAAATGAAGGTCTATCAACAACTGAAAAAATAAAAAAAGGAGAAATATTACCAGTATCCAAGGTTTTATAAATGTTAAATACAAAAAATTATGTTGCATAGCCTTATGTAATTTCTAGACTCCCCAAAATAATCATTAAATGTTAGATTATTAGTGCTATAACTAAAAATCCATTGCTCTTTCCTCTACATTCTGTGGCATGCTAGTGCTAAAATAAATTGTATTATAACACCAAAATAAAATTCTAATATTTATACAGTACCTGACCCAGTTTAACATCAATGCAAGAAGATTCCTATGTGATATAATGTGTATTTTGACGTTCATTTTTATTCAACACTGGTACATTACTATTTCTCCAGTTAATGCACATCATAGGATGTATATTTCATCCACAATTTAGCAAATATATACACATTTGTTTTGCTTTCAATCACTTCTTGCTTCAGAACACATGTATTCCTCCATGTTTCTTGACTTCTCTTTTTATGACACTTCTTTCCAAACACATTATTTTCGATTTCCATTATCACTTTGAAGCAAAACTGACACGCCTGTCATGATAAAACATAACACTAATATTACCATTAGATGTAAAACTGGTTGAAATGAATGATTGTACATCAATATAAGATTTCTTGTATACTTTCAGATATCAATTCAATCCATTATTCAAAGTGAAACCAGTTATATCATTTATTCACAGTATGATCTATTCATGCATTGTCTATATATTGATAGACACATGGTACACCTCTGTGTACTCCCAATAATAATTTGTATATCTTCAAAATATTGCTCCCAGAAATGGTGGAAGAAATATGCATGTCAACTGATCTACATATACATTTTATCACAGTAATATTCTGGACACAAAATGCAAAGGTCACACTTATGACTGTCCCAAAGCCTAAATGGAAAGTGAACATGGATTACTATCCATGTCCAGGTTGCCTAATGCTCTCAAATGTCAATCCTATTGGTGATTACATATGTGTTTCTTCCTAACACTACATTTTCAATCTCACCCTGTTGAAACTGTCTAAACCTCTCACTCATTTTATAATTTGCCTGATTTCCTAATCTCTATTCACATCTGCTTTCCTACTTTTTTCCCCAGTTCATCATTGTGACTGACTCTTCACATGTGCTGACATTTATATTCAATCTCTACCAGAAACCCTATTGCTAAAGAACTTTTGGTCCAAATTCTATACTCAATCTTCTTCATAATCCTACCGACTATATTCCTAATCCTAGCAAAAATCCCTTTTTTAACTGGATGCTCTCTTCTACATTCAATCATCGAAGGTACAAGGATCTATGCCATTGCATATCGATTTATCTGAGACATATGTGCAGAACATAATTCAAAGCTAAATATCCCACTCAAGGGCCAAATTCCCTTCTGGGATTCAAATCTTACCTAGATTTATATTTCCATACTTATATTTCACCTATATTTTCATGTAAATATTGCAGGTTTCCAATAACATTGTTCATCACGCAGGATGATTCCTAACCCATATTGAACATGTTATTAACCCTAACCATACACTGTTCCTCAATCTAACTTTACAGAAGAGCAGAGACAGAGTTGGTATTACAATACAGGAATGTATGGATCTTCCACCTGCTGAGAACCTCAAAGGTCCATGCAGAAATAATCCCTGGAGAATATGTAGGATGCTATGAACGACCTGAGAGGGCAAAAGTCATCTTCCATGTCAAAAAACATGGTCAGGATAAAGGGTTGTGTCTTAATCAAAATCTCTCTTCTTAATGTAGAGAAGATGGACCAAACCAAGCCTCTGTGGAGAGCTGTTCCCCAGTACCTATGGTTGATATACCATTATAACTTATGAAAATGTCAGAGGAAGTAGGTGCAGCCTCCATATCATGGGACCCTTGGAAGCATCTGTTAGGACAAAATGGTTGCCAAGGCTGTGACCTCATTCAGTTCCTGAAGGAAGTGACCTACCTCACTTTCTTGGTGATGGAATCTCTGAACTTGGGATCCAGGAAACCAAGCACACAGAGCCAGTCACAGTACCAGTCCCAGTGGTCTCACTTGTTTGGATTTACCAAGGACAGAGTCAGTCTTTCTTGGTACCTACTAATGTGAGGATGGCCAAATGCCAGAAAAGCTCTGAAGAGGGTCCCTTCCTGAGAAAGCAGAAAGTGGCTCACCACTGGATCCTCACAACTTCACAGAGTTGGCCAAAGAAAACAGATCTGAGTCAAGACAGGCCATTTTGGGGTAACATAGTATGGCCCACCAATCAGAGGACACTCTGTATAGTCACAGACCTACTTGGGGAAAGGAGGTGCCTTTGTGGGTGTGGGTGTGAGTTTGTGGTTCTGTCTCATGTTCTGAGAATAGGTGGAAAAGGCGGTTTTTTTGATTTGGAGTGGACTCTTTATAATAGGTCGTTTGACAAGGTGAGTGTTTCTTTATCTATGTATTCCACTGTGTCCATGGTTGAAGACATTAGAAAAGAGAATGCATCAAGGATGTGTCCTGTCTATTAGAAAGCTTCCCAGCATTCATCCTGCCCGATTTATTAATGGACTGTGGCTTGTCTTATAGATGTGCAACACCTACTAAATTCCTAAGTTCATGTTTTCTTCCTGAATTCTGGCCACTTTCCAAAATAGTCTCATGGATTTGTGTACAAGATATGTACCCCTCCAAGCTCTGTGACATGGCCATGTACTGGATAGCTGAAGGAAATGGGAGCATCTCAGAAAACACAGATATCAGTGTGACCAGTAATGTCTCAGTGGAAAAACCCTTCTTTTGGCCTTTTGCTTACATATTGTTCTGTTGACCTGAATGTCAGGAGGTCTTTGCCTCAGTCCACCCATTTGGAAAGACTGAAGAAAACTGTTTTCAAATGGAAATGCATGTGCATCACCTGTCGCTCTTTGTTTAATTGGTTAGGATAAGGATGTGTCTGATTCAGCCTCTTGGCCCCGTGTGAGCCTGTGGTTTAGATTCTCAGCACCTCATGGATCTAAAGAAAGATCCAATGTGTGTATCCAAAACAAAAATGGTAAAAAATCAGTCATTATGGATGAAGTCTCTAGCCTACCTCTGTCAGGTTCCTGATATCCATCAAGTGAGAATAGTGATCCTTTGTGTCAAATGACTTCTTCAAAGCCCTGCAGAGGCTAGCCCATAGGTGCTTGAGATTTCTCATGACTTCAAATCACATAAAGAATCTATCACTATGAGTCAGTAGGCCTCAAAATGTAGAAGCAGAGCAGTATTAACAGAAGGCCTATTTGATCACTCCTGGTTCACAGGATGGGTGTCCAGGCCACGCTGACTTTAGGAAAATAAGTGGCAAGGGAGCTCTTTTGAACACTGTCTTGGGCTGCGCCCCTCATGGAAAACTCCAGCAAGAGGTTATGATTAGTGTCTATATGGAAGAGGATGAGGTCCTTGTGGGAGTGTTTTGGTTTTAATTGTGGTTATTTGTGTGGTGGTTGGGTCCACCTGGGCTTGAACTCTGGTGTGATACCCTTAGAGAGTGAGGTCTAGAACTGACGTCAGAGAAGTATTGCCATGAATTGTGTTGGGATTTTAGGAGGCCATGCATGAGAGTCGCTCTTGGAAACTGAGATCTTGGACCAGGGTGGCTTTCCACAGAACACTGGGAATCTCAGCCAGGATATCACATGATTTCATTCTGAAAGACTTGGCAGCCATAGTTGAGAGTCAAAACACACATGGACCTCACATTGTAGACCTCAATGGGCCTGGCTTCATGTGACTTTTTGGTCACTCTTTGGGAAGACTTTCCTCTGAGAGTTCTCCAGAACTTTCATTGAAATGCACTTCCTCAACATTTAATGGTTCCTGAATGAATTTAAACCCACAGTACCTCCAACTTCGTCCTTGAAAAATGACTAGATAAGTACCATGACATTTTTGAAATTCCCATGACCAGATGGCACTGGAGTAACTTTGGATCTTCTGCTGTTGATCATGAGTGTACAAGACAGTGCCTTGATTGACTTGGTTTCATGAGAATGGTGTAGAACAGAGATGCCAGTAATTTGGAGACTGCTGAGTAGGGGCCTAGAGAAGTGGTGTGCAGATGTGTGATAAAACATCTGTTTTGGGGCCATGTGGATCTGCCATTGGCTTCCAAATGGCTTGTGACTGACATGCTGCAGCCAGCTGACCCTTATATGTAAAGGCATATTGTTATATGGAGATTTTTCAGGGCAATGTTCAGAATCAAGTTGCTATGGTCAAGGGGGCAAGCATGTGCGATAGAAGCCTGGTTGGTGCATTTATCTGCAGACCCTGACACACCACATGTGACAGAAATCCCTCCAGCACTGTGCCCCAGTTGAAATCCTTGTATTTCAAGAAGCAAATACCAAACTCCAAGTGCAGCAGCAAGAAACACCACGAAAACTGGAGGATGACCAACTGGGTTCACAGTCCAAACAGGGAGACACTTATCCCCAAGTTGCCACATTTTACCTACAAAGAGAGAATTCAGAACTGCTGCCACATATTCATTAGGAAAATAAGAAACAACATCTTCCAGGTCACATAGATGAAGACCCAGCTTTGATGGTCTCACTACAAAGAAAGCTAAAACTTCTGACAACAACGTATATTTCAAGTGCCCAACCTCAGAGGCAGTTTCTCAAGAAGTCTTTAGGCCAGCAGAGCTTCATGTTTCTGGAGTGTTTACCCTTTCCCTTACTTTTGGAAACTCCTCTACCACCTCCAAGGTTGTGAACTCCTGAGCATTTTCCATTCCAGATATGTATTAACAGATTTTCTAATTCTTCTCCTCCTATTGTGTCTTACTTGGGGCGAAGGTAATGTCAAGGCATTTTTCTGGATGAGAGTGGAAAGATTTTTGTTTACCATATGTTTGCATACACATTGGATTCATTTTCCTATTTTCCATTTGAAATACTGAATCCCTGACACTAACCCATACTGTACTAGAATCTGACTACTAATCCTAATATGATGGAGAAAAAGAATCCTAACAGAAAAGAAATAGAAGCTGTTCAGAGAAGGCATGGTATATATTTGGACTTGCCTTTTGCATGATAAAGGGTAGGTGTTATAATTCTAGTCAATTTTTAATTGAAATAATCCTCCATGTGTTTTTAAAGTTAACAAATATGTGAATTCCTGTCTCCCTTTCTCTGTATCCTATTCAGCACATCTATTTTTATATGCACATAAAGAATCCTACCTTTTATCACATGTATATTTTTGTGTGGTAGCTGACTTGGCAGATACAAATTTTGAGAAGAGATCACTCCTCCTAGATGCTGTTGGAACTGAAATTTGAACCTATGGGTGAGCTTCCTAGGAGAACAACATTATACATAAATCCCTGTTAAGTAAATTAAATATTTTTGGATCTGTGAATGATGTATATTTCATGCTGAATTTCGATTGGCATATATGTTGCTACATTTTAAAATTTGTGTGTGTGTGTGTGTGTGTGTGTGTGTATACACACACACACACACACACTCTCCAGATTTTTCAAAATATGAAATATATGTGTCTTATTTACACTCCCTAAATTCATTCATGTTCAAGTATGTGGATTTATAATCAACTTTTCACAAGATTATTTTCAGAAATATTCATCCACCTGAAATTCATATTTGTTTTCTAGTACTGAAAACTAACTTCAGTGAATGGTGCATACATATCCTGTTGATAGTCACAGCCAAAGGGGCCACAGCAAACTTCCAGCTGCCAGCAAACTTTCAGCTGCCGGCTGATGATTGGCTCACAGCAGCCCCAGCAACTTCTAGCTGATTGGCTCCTCTGTGGTGATGCTCATTGGAGATGCTCATTGAGATGTTTCCCCGCCTTTCAGACTTCCAGCTTATGATTGGCTCACAGCAGCCCCAGCAACATCTAGCTGATTGGCTCCTCTGCGGTGATGCTCATTGGGCTGTTTCCCTGCCCATTCAGACCATGGAGCTGCTCATTGTGGGACTTTTTTGGCTGTGCCCACGTGACCCAGCCAATCTGCCTCAAGAGCAGGAGGACTGTGAGAAGTGGATAGAGGCTTGTGTGGGAGGGAGAGGCTTTTGGGAAGCTGGTGTTGGGAGTTGGGGTTCTGAGGATTTTTCCTGAGAGGCTGTTTTGCTTGGCATGTGTGGTTCTAAAAATAAAGTTAGTTTCTCTTGACAAGTGGATCCTGATTGTGCCCAGCCAGACTGCGGCATTTGGTGGCTCACATGGGGAGCGACTGAGGGTAACTGATAAGGTAAACTGCTCGCTCATGAGGGCAGGACGAGAGGATGGGTAGCCATTTTATGATTCCTCTTTTGTTTTAAGTTGCCTGTCCCTGGAGATGAGTGAGATGGAAGAAAAACTGCTCACATCTGAGGAAAAACTATTTGTGTCTGAGGAACAGATAGGGAGAGAGGCTATAATAATTTTTTGTTGTTCCATTTTTATTTCGTTCTATCTCTTTTTTGTTTGGTGTTATCTTGTTGGTTTGTATTATAGTAGAAATATGGGATCAAAAATTAGTAAAAAACAAACCAAGAAAGTGTTAAGTAAATTGTTAAAGGAAGGAGGCATCCCAGTAAAATCAAGAGCAGTCATGGCAATTGTTGATACAATACAAAAATGTAGACCATGGCTTTTTAAGGAAGAGTTGTTAAATATATCACAATGGAACCATCATGGTGCAGATTTAAAAAGAATAGAAAAGAAAAGCCCAGGGACTCTGCCAGTTGGCACATTGCCATTGTGGACATTCATTTCTTGTTTGCTTAGTCCAAAGCCTTCAGTTCAGTCAATGGTAGAGAAAGGAGAAGACATATTGTTTCAAGTAAAACAGAAGGTGTCTCAAGTTAGTCAGGCAGAGGAAAAAATTCAAGTAAAAGAGAAGGTCTCTCGAGCTAGTCAGATAGAGGAAACTATTCAAGTAAAAGAGAACGTCTCTCGAACTAGTCAGACAGAGGAAAAAATTCAAGTAAAAGAGAAGGCCTCTAAAGATAGTTAGACAGAGAAAGAAAGTGTAAAACAGTAAAAACCATCAGGGGAAATTTACAACAGGAGACTGCTACTAACATCTTTCTATCACCAGAGGGTGTAAGTGTCCAACCAACAGCACCACCTCTACAGGTGACTGCTACTAACACCTTTCTATCACCAGATGACATAAGTGTCCAACTAACAAGGCCACCTTCATATGCTGGGAGGCCCCTAATTCCCGCAGTTGATAGTTGGGATCCTGAGACAAGATCTCAAATATTAACATGCCCTGTATTTGAGGGAGGAGGGCAGCGTGTTTACCATGCTTTAAATTTCAAAACAGTGAAGCAGCTAAAAGAGGCTGTAACAACCTAACGTCCTCAAGCACCCTTCACTGTAATCATGGTCGAATCCATTAACAACTTCAACATGAAGCCAGGGGATTGGGATAATATGTGTAATGTTGTGCTAAATGGAGGACAATACATGTTATGGAAGGTTGCCAATGAGGAATGTTGCAAGCAGACAGCTAGGCGAAATGCAGGAGCTGGTTATCAGCAGAGAAATCTAGATATGTTGTTTGGAAAGGGACCTTAAGAAGATCAGCATCAATAAATTGCATATGATCATGGTGTATGTGCACAAATTGCTGTAGATGCAATTAAGGCATGGAAGACTTTACAAGAACATGGAGGTTTACAAGGTCAATTATCTAAGGTAATACAAGGAGCTAATGAACCTTATGCTGAATTTGTAGATAGGCTTATTCAAAGAGCTACCAGAGTTTTTGGGAATACAGAACAAGCAATGCCATTACTAAAACAACTGGCTTATGAGCAAGCGAATCGTTGTTGCAGAGATATCATTAGACCATGGAAACATGAAGATTTAAACACATTTATTTAATTATGTAGAGACATTAATGAACAAGAGCAAGTCATGGCAGCTGCAGTAAAACAGGCTTTAGTTGCCAGAGACATTAATGAACAAGGGCAAATTGTGGCAGCTGCAGTAAAACAGGCTTTAGATGCCAGACCAAGAACATGCTACAAATGTGAAGAAACAGGACATTCTAAAAGGAATTGGCCCATAGGAGGAGGGTTTAACAAAATTAGGTATCAAAGAAGTAGAATACCAGGTATTTGGCCACAATGCCATAGAGGGAGACATTGGGCTAATGAGTGCTGTTCTCAAACCACCATAGAGAGTACTCAATTATCAAAAAATGAACAAGGACCAGGTGTTTATCCATGATATCATGGAGAAAGGCATTGGGCTCAATTGCCAAAAGAATGGACAGGGGGTTCCAATGCTCCGGGGCCCAAAACCACAAAAATGCAGAGCACTGGAGGAACCTAGCCACCCCATCAGGGTAGTGCCCAGGACACATTGTCCATCAGATCCCTCATCAGACAAACCAGAGGGAGCACAGGGTTGGACATCAGCGCCTCTGCCAGATCAGTACTAACCCAGAGATGGGAGTTCAAATCATTCCCACAGGGGTAAAAGGACCTCTTCCCAAAGGAACCGTAGGCTTATTATTGGGATGCAGCTCTTCTACTCTAAAAGAACTTATGATAAGTCCTGGGGTGATTGATCCCGATTATGAAGGTGAAATAAAAATTATAGCCAGTTCTCCAAATGATATATCAGTAATTTTACCAGGAGATAGAATAGCACAGTTACTAATAATACCCAGCCTACATGATAAATTTTCCAGTCGTACTGTAGAAAGATGTTCCAAGGGATTAGGCTCCACAGGTGTAGATTTGGCTATGCTTTCTTTAAATTTAGATTCTCGCCCCATGCTAAAACTAAATATTCAAGGACATGAATTTAATGGGCTACTGGATACAGGTGCAGACATTAGCATCATCTCTCGTCAAGAATGGCAAAAACATTGGCCATTACAACAAGCCACTCAAACGCTTCGAGGCCTATGAGTGGTGACTAATCCCCTTAGAAGTTCAATGGTATTAGATAGGAAGGATCCTGAAAGATGTGAAGGAACTATACAGCCATATGTATTGGATCATCTTCCCATAAATTTATGGGGACGAGATGTCCTAGATCAATTAGGTTTGACATTAACAAATAACATCAACCAAAATGCAGCCACTATTATGACTAGACAAGGTTTTAGGAAAGGAAAAAGATTAGAAAAACAAGAACAAGGCATAGCAGCACCAATACAAATAGATCAAGGAACAGACAGACATGGGTTGGATTTTCAGAAAGGGCCACTGAGACAATAAAAATTACCTGGAAATCAGAAAGACAGTATGGGTTCCTCAGTGGCCCCTGACTAAAGAAAAGATACAAGCAGTCCATGACCTGGTAAAACAACAATTAGCAGAAGGACATATACAACCGACTTTATATCCCCAAAATACTCCCATTTATGTCATCAAAAAGAAATCTGGTAAATGGAGACTATTACAAGATTTTAGAGCCATTAATAATGAGATGAATATTATGGGACCTGCTCAATCAGGGATTCCCCAATTGTCTGCTTTGCCAATAACCTGGGATGTTTTAGTTATAGATATTAAAGATTGTTTTTTTTTTCAATTATAATTCATCCTGAGGATAGTCCAGGTTTTGCTTTTACTATCCCTGCACTGAATCATGAAGGTCCTGATCAGAGATATGAATGGAAAGTACTCCCTCAAGGGGTGGCTAACAGCCCAACTATGTGTCAAATTTATGTTAACAAAGTAATCCAGCCACTTAGAAATCAAAATCCTGAACTACAAATATTTCACTATATGGATGATGTATTATTAGCACACAAAGCTAAAAACACATTGCTAGAAAGTTATGCCACACTTACAAACTTATTAAAAATTATAATCTAGAGATACCAATAGATAAAGTACAATTAAATTTTCCAATTAATTATTTAGGAATTCTATTATCCTAAACCATGGTCAGTCCACCAAAAATTCAAATACGAGTAGATCAACTCAAATCACATAACGACTTTCAAAAGTTATTAGGAGACATAAATTGGATAAGGCCTTATCTAGGTATACCAACAGGAGAGTTGGGACCTTTATTTGATATCCTAAAAGGTCTATCAGATAAAAATTCACCCCACATGTTAACGCCTGAAGCAAGAAAGGCATTAAAAATCAATGAAACATATATGGAAAATATGCATTTGGATAGAATTGATATAAGTTTGCCTTTATTATTTATTGTACTACCAACAAAAAATATTCCTACAGGAGTATTTTGGCAAGAAGGTCCATTATTATGGATACATTTATCTTATTCTCCTAACACTATTCTTACTAGGTATCCTGAGGCTTTAGGATAATTAATACTCAAAGGAATTAAAGCAGCAAAGGGAGTGTTTGGAATTTCTTCCAATAAAATTTTTACTCCATATACTCTGAATCAAATTGATGAGTTAGCTAATGAGTTAAATACTTGGGCAATAATCATGGTCCAATCTAATGTTTCATTTGATAACCACTTACCATCTAACCCTTTATTGTCTTTTTGGTCATCGCATCCTGTAATTTTTCCAAAATTGAGAAGAAAAACACTTATCATTAATGCTCCAAATATATTCACTGATGTATCAAATAATGGTACAGCAGCAATAGTTATACCTGATAAAACTTATACATTTTTAGTACCCAAACAATCAGCTCAAAAGGTAGAGCTTAATGCAGTATTACAAGCTTTTGAGATATTTAAATATTCTGTATTTAATTTATTTTCCGATAGTCAGTATATAGTTAATGCTATAGTATCCCTTGAAGATGCTGGTAAGATTTCTCCTTTCTCTACTGTTTTCTCTTTGCTTTCCAATATACAAAGTCTAATCTGGGACAGAAAAGATCCATTCGTTATAAGACATATCAGGGCACATCCAAAAAGAAGATGATTTGACTCAAGTCCATATCAGCTGATATCCAAAATTCCAGTTTGGCTATCCTTACATCTGAGATAGAACCAGGATGCTTTTTTCATTATCTATTTTATTATTGCCCTTTCCCACATTCTATTTTGTTTTTTGAGCTCATACAGACCTAGTTAAATGTTTTGCTGATCAGTTCTATTTTTTGACAAAAGAGTTTTTGAACATTGCAATGGAGATTTCACGTGTAAAAAGTTATAAGGCCTTTACTATTAGGTTATGTGTTGTATGTATTATATTATGTGTGCACACTTGTGTTTTGTGTTATATGTTTGAATGTTCGTATGTCCATATATGATATATGATGAGCGTTCATAAAAAAAATGGATCCAAATATTTTTTTATTCACATTATTTAAATGGTTTAATTTAAATTGGGTAAAGAGCTGTTGAGGTTTGTTTTAAAATGTGAAAAAAAGGAGGTTAACAGATCTGTTTCCTTTCTTTCACCTTTCCTTTTCATTATATTTAATAATTATCTTCAAGACAATGTAAATAGTTAAGAAAATTGTTTTCTTTCAGTGCCTTCTGGAATGTTACATAATTTTTCTTTAGCCATTATTGCCAGAATTCCTATCTTCATCCCAGTGCTGGTGAAATAAAAGATAAAACCAATCTACAGCTTCTGCAATAGCCATCACTGAAATGCTTGCAGAACTTGCCTAGACACATTGAGAACTCACCTGTATGCATTGTAAACTATCTGTTTGTACAGCGACTTGTGGTAGTGTTCGGGTATATTTGCTGATGATGTCATCGGTGGTACAATTTTTCCAAAAGAAGCCGTCAATTGGCTTGGTGTATCTTCCTCTCTTCTGTGTGTCATTATCGTCCAGCTAATGTTTGGGGGCCATTACAGGTGAGGCAAAGAACCTCACCACCCCCCGGTGGTACAAAGACCTCTACACAGGTGTTGCTGTATACTGGACCGGTAGTCAGTGACGGGTAAGATCCAATTGCAATGGTACCAACTTAACGGGTAAGTACCATATGTACTATTGGACAACCAAAGACAGGCACTGTCCCTAAGCCACATGTGTGTTATTTAAACAGAGAGGGGGAGATGTTGAGAACCACATCCGAAGGGGCCCCAGCAAAATTCCCGAAGCCAGCAAACTTCCAGCTGCTGGCTGATGATTGGCTCGCAACGGCCCCAGCAACATCTAGCTGATTGGCTCCTCTACGGTGATGCTCAATGGAGATGCTCATTGAGATGTTTCCCGCCCTTTCAGACTGTCAGCTGATGATTGGATCACAGCGGCCCCAGCAACACCTAGCTGATTGGCTCCTCTGCGGTGATGCTCATTGGGCTGTTTCCCTGCCCTTTCAGACCACGGAGTTGCTCATTAGGGGACTTTTTTGGCTCTGCCCACATGACCCAGCCAATCGGCCTCAAGAGCAGGAGGATTATGGGAGGTGGAGAGAGGCTTGTGTGGAAGGAAGAGGCTTTTGCGAAGCCAGTGGTGGCAGTTGGGGCTCTGAGGGTTTATCCTGAGAGGCTGTTTTGTTTGGCGTGTGTGGTTTTAAAAAAAAAAGTTAGTTTCTTTTGACAAGTGGCTCCTGATTGTGCCTGGCAAGACTGCGGCATTATCCTAATATTTCTACAGTAACTGCCCCAGTTTAACAGCAATGCAAGTAGACTCTTATGGGACATGATTTGTATTTTGACGTTCATTTTTATCCAACACTGGTACATTACTATTTCTTCAGTTTATGCACATCAGAGGGTATATATTTCTTGCACAAGTTAGCAAATTTATAGGCATTTGTTTCACTTTCAATCACTTCCTGCTTCAGAACACATGTATTACTCCAGTTTTCTTAACTGGTCTATTCGTGAGACTTCTTTCCAAACATATTATTTCCGATTTTCTTTATAATTGTTGAAGCAAAACTCACACACCCTTCATGATAAACCATAACTATAATTTCACAATTAGATGTATAACTGGTTGGAATGAATGATTGTATATAAATATAAGATTTCTTATATATTTTCTGATATCAATTCAATCCATGATTTAAAGTGGAAACAGTTATATTATTTATTCACAGTATGGTCTATTCATGCATTATCTCTATATTCATAGACACAGGGTACAGCTCTTTGAACCCCCAATACTAATTTATAGGTTCTCAAAATATTGCTCCCAGTAATGGAGGAAGAAATAGTCATGTCACCTGATCTAAATATGCATGTTATCACAGTAATATTCTGGACGCAAAATGCAAAATTTACACGTGTGATTGTACCAAAGCCTAAATGGAAACTGAACATGGATTACTAAAAACATCCATGTCCAGCTTGCATAACGCTCTCAAATGTCAATCCTATCGGTTACTACATATCTGTTTCTTCCTAATATATTCAACCTCAAAACTGTTGAAAATGTCTAATACTATCTCTCACTTTATACTTTGCCTGATTTCCTAATGTCTCTATTGATATCGGCTTTCCTACATATTTTCCCCAGTTCATCATTGTGACTGACCCTTCACATGTGCTGACATTGATGTTCACTCTCTAACCAAAACCCAATTGCTAAAGAACTTTTGGTACAAATGCTAAATTCACCCTTGTTCCAAAATCTACCAACTATCTTCCTGATCCTATTGATTATCCCTGTTTGAGTGGATGTTCTCCTCTACATTCAATCATGCAAGGTACAAGTCCTATGGCATTGTATATTGATTTATCTGAGACATGTGTGCAGAACGTAATTTAAAGCTATGTATCGCAATCAATTGCCCAATGAACTTCTGAGCTTCAAATCTCACCTAGATTTCTGTTTACATACATATATTTCACCTCTGTATTCATATAAATATTGCAGGTTCCCAATACCATTATTCATCCCGCAGAATGATTCCTAAACCAAATCAATCCTGTTATTATCCCTAACCATACACTGTTGCCTCAATCTAACATTAGAAAAGAGCAGGGACAGAGTTCGTCTTACAATACAGGAATGTAGGGGATCTTACACCTGCTGAGAACCTCAAATTTCCATGCAGAAATGATCCCTGGAGAAGATGTAGGCAGCTATGAAGGACCTGAGAGAGCAAAAGCCATCTTCCATGGCAAACACCTTGTGATAACGAAGGGATGTGTATGAATCAGCCTCTCTCTTCTTAATGTAGAGAAGATGGACCAAACCAGACCTGCGTGGAGAGGTGTTCCCTGGTGGCCATTGTTGATATACCATTCAAACTTGTCAAAGTGTCACAGGAAGTAGGGGCAGCCTCCATCTCATGAGACCCATGAAAACAACTGTTAGGACAAAGTGGTCGCCAAGGCAGTGATCTCATTCAGTTCCTGAAGGAGAGGACCTACCTAACTTCGTTGGTGATGGAACTCTCTGAAATTGGGATGCAAGAAGCCAGGCACCCAGAGCCAGTCCCAGTCCCAGTCCCAGTGGTCGAACTTGTTTGGATTTACCAAAGACAGAGTCAGTCTTTCTTGGTACCTAATGATATGAGGATGGCCAAATGCCAGTAGAGCTCAGAAAAGGGGCCTTTCCCGAGATAGCAGGTAGTGGCTCAATGCTGCCTGCTGACAACTTCGTAGAGTGGGCCAAGGAGAACAGATCTGAGACAGGACAGGCCATTTTGGGGGAACATAGTATGGCCCACCAGTCAGAGGACACTCCAGATAGTCACAGACCTACTTGGGGGAAGGAGGTGCTTTTGTGGATGTGGATGTGAGTTTGTGATTTTGTCTCATGTTCTGAAAATACGTAGGAATGGTGGTTTGTATGGTTTGGAGTCCACTGTTTCTAGGAAGTCATTTGGCAAGGCGAGTGTTTCTTTGTCTGTGTATCCACTGTGTTCGTGGTTGTAGTCTTTAGAAAAGAGAATGCATAAATGGAGGTTTCCTGTCTAGTTGGAAGCTTCCCAGCATAAATCCTGCCCACTTTATAAATGGACTGCGGCTTGCCTTATGGATGGGCAACACCTACTATCTTCCTAAGGTCCTGTTCACATCTTGATTTCTGGCCTCTCTCCAGAATTGGCTCATGGTTTTGTGGCCAAGATATGTACCACCTCCAAAATCTGTGACATGGCCATGTAATGAATAGCTGAAGGGAATGGGAACATCTCAGAAAACTCAGATATCAGTGTAACCAGAAAAGTCTCAGTGGAAAAACCTTGCTTTGGGCCATTTGCTTACCTACGGTTCTGTTGCCCTGAATGTCAGGAAGGTATTTGCCTCAGGCCACCCCTTTCTGAAGCCTGAAGAAAACATTTTTCAAATGGAAATGAATGGGCATCACCTGTGGATCTTTGCTTAATTGCTTTGGAAAGAGATGTGTCTGAATCAGCCTCTTGGCCCTGTGTGAGGTTGGGGCTTTGATTCTCAGAACGTGATAGATCTAAAGAAAGATCCCACGTGTGCTTGGGTTTTCTATTGCCTCCATATCACATAAAGAATTTATACCTGACAATCAGTAGGATTAAATTAGAGAATCAGAACAGCATTAACGGCAGGCCTATTTGATCACTCCTGGTTCACAGGAAGGGTGTCCAGGTCACCCTGACTTTAGGCAAATGAGGGGAAGGGAGTTTATTTTGGAAACTGTCTTGGGCTTCGCCCCTCATGGAAAACTCCATCCAGAGGTTACGATGAGTGTCTATATGGAAGATGATGAGGGCCATGTGGCAGTGTTTTGGTTTTAATTGTGGTCATTTGTGTGTTGGTTGGAAGAGATGACTGGGTACACCTGGACCTGAACTCTGGTGTGATTCCCCTTAGAGACTGAGTTCTGGAACTGACTTCAGGGAAGTATTGCCATGAATTGTGGTGGGATTTTAGGAGGCCACGCATGAGAATCGCCCTTGGAAACTGAGATCTAGTCTCAGGGTGTCTTTCCACAGTGCACTGGGAATCTCCACCAGGATATAACACGATTTTATTCTGAAAGACTTGGCAACCATAGTTAAGAGTCAAAACACATATGGAACTCACATTGAGTAGACATCAATGGGTCTGGCTTCATGTGACATTTTGGCCACTCGTTGGGAAGCATTGCCTTTTAGAGTTCTCCAGAGCTTTCATCCTCACCATTTAATGGTTACTGAATGAATTGAAAAACTAGTGCATCCAACTTGATACTTGAAAAATGGCTAGATAAATACCATAAAATTTTTGAAATTCCCATGACCAGGTGACACTGGAGAACCTTTGGATATCCTGTTGCTGATCATGAGTGTACCAGACAGTGCCTTGAATCACTGGGTTTCATGAAAATGGTGTAAAACAGAGATGCCAGTAAGTTGGAATTTGCCGAGTAGTGGGCCTAGAACAGTGGTGGGCAGGTGTGTGATTAAACATCTGTGTTGGTGTCATGTGGATCTGCCATTGGCTTCCAAATGGCTTATGACTGACATGGTGCAGCCAGAAGACCCTTGTATGTAAAGGCATCTTGTTATATGGAGAGGTTTCAGGGCAATGTTCATAATCAAGTTGCTAGGGACAAGGGGGAAGTCTATGTTGGGTAGAAGACTGGTTGGTGCATTCTCCTGGCAGACCCTGACCCACCACACATGACAGAACTCCTTCCAGCACTGTGTCCCAGTTGAACTCCTTGTATTTCATGAAGCAAACACCAAACTCCCATTGCAGCAGCTAGAAAGACCATGAAAAATGGAGGATGACCACATGGCTTCAGAGTCCACACAGGAAGACACTTAGCCCCCATTGGCCACAGTTTACCTACAAAGAGAGAATTCTGCACTACTGCCTCATGTTCATTAAAGACTAAGAAAACATGTGCTCCAGGTTACATAGATGCAGACCCAGCTTTGATGGTCTCACTGCAAAGGAAGCTAAAGCTCCTGACTACAACATATATTTCCAGTGCCCAAACTCAGAGGCAGTTTCTCATAAGTCTTTCGGTCAGCAGAGCACCATGTTTGTGAAGTGTTTACCCTGTCCCTTACTTTTGGAAACTCTTCTACCACCGCCAAAGTTGTGAACTCCTGAGCATATTCCATTCCAGATAAGTATTCATAGATTTTCTAACTCTTCTCCTCTAATTGTGTCTAACTTGGGGCGAAGGTAATGTCAAGGCATTGTACTTGATGAGAGTGGGACGATTATTTTTAGCACATATTTGCATAAACATTGGATTCATTTTCCTAATTTTCATTCGAAATACTGAATCACTGACACTAACCCATACCCTACTAGACTCTATATTCTGATTCCTAATCCTAATATAATGGAGAAAAATAACCCAAAATGAATAGACATACAAGCATTTCAGAGGAGGTATGGTGTATAATTGGACTTGCCTTTTGCATTATGTAGAATTGGAGTTATAAATCTAGTCAATTTTTTGTTGAAATAGTTCTCCATGTGTTTTTTTTTTTACCTTTTGATGGTTGTTGTTCAAAACATTATATAGTTCTTGATATATCATATCTCACACTTTGATTCAAGTGGGTTATGAACTCCCATTTTTATCACGTATACAGTTTGCAAAATCATATCAGTTACGCATCCATTGATTTACATATTGCCATACTAGTGTCTGTTGTATTTTGGTGCCTTTCCTATCCTCTCCTATCACCCCTCCCCTCCCCTCCCCTCCCATCTTCTCTCTCTACCCCCTCTACTGTAATTTATTTTTCTCCCTTGTATTTTTCCCTTTCCCCTCACTTCCTCTTGTTCGCAATTTTGTATAACCCTGAGGGTTTTCTTCCATTTCCATGCAATTTCCCTTCTCTCTCCCTTTCCCTCCTACCTCTCATCCCTGTTTAATGTTAATCTTCTTCTCATGCTCTTCATCCCTACTCTGTTCTTAGTTACTCTCCTTATATCAAAGAAGACATTTGGCATTTGTTTTTTAGGGATTGACTACCTTCACTTAGCATAATCTGCTCTAATGCCATTCATTTCCCTGCAAATTCTATGATTTTGTCATTTTTTAATGCAGAGTAAAACTCCATTGTGTATTAATGCCACATTTTTTAACCATTCGTCTATTGAAGGGCATCTAGGTTGGTTCCACACTCTTGCTATTGTGAATTGTGCTGCTATGAACATCAATGTAGCAGTGTCCATGTACCATGCTCTTTTTAGGTCTTTATAAAATAGACCGAGAAGAGTAGTAGCTGGGTCAAATGGTGGTTCCATTTCAAGCTTTCCATGAAATCTCCATACCGCTTTCAAAATTGGCTGCACCAATTTGCAGCCCCACCAGAAATGTACATGTGTACCCGTTTACACACATCCTCACCAGCGCTTGTTGATGTTTGACTTCATAATGGCTGCCAATCTTACTGGAGTGAGATGGTATCTTATGGTGGTTTTGATTTGCATTTCTCTGACTGCTAGAGATGGTGAGCATTTTTTCATGTACTTGTTGATTGATTGTATTCCTCCTCTATGAAGTGTCTGTTCAGGTCCTTGGGCCATTTGTTGATTGGGTTATTTGATATCTTATTGTCTAATTTTTTGAGTTCTTTGTATACTCTGGATATTAGGGCTCTATCTGAAGGGTGAAGAGTAATGATTTGTTCCCAGGATGTAGGCTCCCTATTTACCTCTCTTATTCTTTCTTTTGCTGAGAAAAAAAATTAAGTTTGATTAAGTCCCGTTTCTTTATTCTTGTTATTAACTCTTGTGCTATGGGTGTCCTATTGAGGAATTTAGAGCCCGACCCCACAGTATGTAGATCGTAGCCAACATTTTCTTCTATCAGACACCGTGTCTCTGATTTGATATCAAGCTTCTTGATCCATTTTTTGTTAACTTTTGTGCATGGCGAGAGGAAGGGATTCAGTTTCATTTTTTTTCATATGAATTTCCAGTTTTCCCAGCACCATTTTTTGAGATGTGTCTGAATCAGCCTCTCTCTTCTTAATATAGAGAAGATGGACCAAACCAGGCCTGCGTGTACAGCTGTTCCCAGGTGCCTATTGTTGATATTCCATTCTAAGTAGTCAAATTGTCACAGGAAGTAGGGGCAGCCTCCATCTCATGGGACCCTTGGAAGCAACTGTTAGGACAAAGTGGTTGCCAAGGCAGCGACCTCATTCAGTTCCTAAAGGAAGTGACCTACCTAACTTCCTTGGTGATGGAACTCTATGAACTTGGGATACAAGAAGCCAGGTACCCAGAGCCAGTCGCAGTACCAGTCCCAGTGGGCTCACTTGTTTGGATTTACAAAGTACAGAATCAGACCTTCTTGGTAACTACTGATGTGAGAATGGCCAAATGCCAGTAGAGCTCTGAAGAGGGTCTTTTCCTGAGATTGCAGGTAGTGGCTAACCGCTGACTCCTCACAGTTTCACAGAGTTGGCAAAGGAGACCAGATCTGAGACAGGACAGGCCATTTCGGGGGGAAAATATTATGGCCCACCAGTCAGAGGACACTCCAGATAGTCACAGTCCTACTTGGGGGAAGGAGATGACATTGTGGGTGTGGGTGTGAGTTTGTGGTGTACCAGACAGTGCCTTGATTAAATGGGTTTAAGGAAAATTGTGTAGAACAGAGTTGCCAGTAAGTTGGACCCTCCTGAGTAGTGGAGCCAAAGCTGTGGTGTGCAGGTGTGTGATAAATCATCTGTGGTGGGGCCATGTGGATTTGCCATTGATTTCCAAAAGGATTGACACTGACACGGTGCAGTGAGGAGACCCTTGTATGTAAAGGCATTTTGTTATATGGATAGTTTTCAGGGCAATGTGCAGAATCAGGTTGCTATGGACAAGGGGGCAAGCTATGTGGGAATGAAGCCTGATTGTTGCATTTTCTTGCAGACCCTGAAAAACCACACGTGACAGAACTCCCTCCAGCACTGTGTCCCAGTTGAACTCCTTGTATTTCATAAAGTAAATACCAAACTCCCAGTGCAGCAGCAGGAAAAAACCACGAAAAGTTGAGGATGACCAAAAAGCTTCACTGTCCACACAGGGAGACACTTAGCCCCCAGTGGCCACAGTTTACCTACAAAGTGAGAATTCAGCACTTCTGCCTCATGTGCATTGGAAAATAAGAAAGAATGTCCTCCAGGAAACATAGATGCAGACCCAGCTTTGATGGTCTCTCTACAAAGGAAGCTAAAGCTCCTTACAACAACATATATTTCAAGTGCCCATCCTCAGAGGCAGTTTCTCAAGAATTGTTTTAGGCCAGCAGACCTCCATATTTCTGGAGTGTTTAACCTGTCCCTTACTTTGGAAGACTCCTCTACTACATCCAAGTTTGTGAACTCCTAAGCATTTTCTATTCCAGATATATATTCACAGAATTTCTAACTCTTCTCCTCTAATTGTTTCTTATTTGGGGCGAAGGTGACGTGAAGGCATTGTTGTGGATGAGAGTGGGAAGATTTTCATGTTGCACATGTTTGCATACACATTGGATTCATTTTCCTATTTTCCATTCGAAATACTGAATCTCTACACTAACGCATACCCTACTAGACTCAGACTACTATTCCTAATATGATGGAGAAAAGTAACCCAAACAGAATAGAAATACAAGCAGTTCAGAGGAGGCATGGTGTATAGTTGGACTTCCTTTTGCATGATAAAGTGTAGGTGTTATAAATCTAGTCAATTTTTATTGAAATAGTTCTCCATGAGTTTTTTTTTTCTTTAATTTTTATTGTTGGATCTTCAAAGCATTACATAGTTTTTGACATATCATAGTTCACACTTTGATTCAAGTGGGTTATGAACTTCCATTTTTCCCCGTATACAGATTGCAGCATCCCATCGGTTACACATCCACTGTTTTACATATTTCTATAGTGTCTGTTGTATTCTGCTGTCTTTCCTATCTACTATCTCCCATCCGCTTCCCTCCAATCTTCTCTCTCTACACCACCTACTGTAATTTATTTCTTCCCCTTGTTTTATTCCCCTTTCCCCTCACTTCCTCTTGTATTTAATTTTGTATAACCATTAGGGTCTCCTTCCATTTCCATGCAATTTCCCTTCTCTTTCCTTTCACTCCCACCTCGCACCCCTGTTTAATGTTAATCTTCTCCTCATGCTCTTCCTCTCAACTCTGTTCTTAGTTACTCTCCTTATATCAAAGAAAACATTTGGCATTTGTTTTTTAGGCATTGGCTCTCTTCACTTAGCATAATCTGTTCTAATGCCATCCATTTCTCTGCAAATTGTATGATTTTGTCATTTTTTAATGCAGAGTAATACACCATTTTGTATAAATGCCACAATTTTTTTATCCATTCATCTTTTGAAGGGCATCGAGTTTGGTTCCACAGTCTTCCTATTGTGAATTGTGCTGCTAGGAACATCGATTTATCAGTGTCCCTGTACCATGCTCTTTTTAGGTCTTTAGCGAATAGACCGAGTAGGGAAATAGCTGGGTCAAATGATGTTTCCATTCCCAGATTTCCACGAAATCTCCATACTTCTTTCCAAATTGGCTCCACCAATTTGCAGTCCCACCAGCAATGTACAGGTGTACCCTTTTCCCCCCATCCTCGCCAGCACTTGTTGTTGTTTGACTTCATATTGGCTGCCACTCATACTGGAGCAAGATGGTATCTTAGGGTGGGTTTGTTTTGCATTTCTCTGACTGCTAGAGATGGTGAACATTTTTTCATGGACTTGTTTACAGATTGTATGTCCTCCTCTGAGAAGTGTCTGTTCAGGTCCTTGGCCCATTTGTTGATTGCGTTATTCGTTTTCTTATTGTTTAATTTTTTGAGTTCCTTGTATACTCTGGAAATTAGGGCTCTCTCTGAAGTGTGAGGAGTAAGATTTCTTCCCAGGATGTAGGCTCTCTATTTACCTCTCTTATTGTTTTTGTTACTGAGAAAAATCTATTTAGTTTGAGTAAGTCCCATTTGTTCATTCTAATTATTAACTCTTGTGCTATGGGTGTCCTATTGAGGAATTTGGAGCCCGACCCCACAGTATGTACATCGTAGCCAAGGTTTTCTTCTATCAGATGCTGTGTCTCTGATTTGATATCAAGCTGTTTGATTCATTTTGACTTAACTTTTGTGTATGGCAAGAGAAAGGGATTCAGTTTCATTTTGTTACATATGGAACTCCAGTTTTCCCAGCACTATTTGTTGAAGATGCTATTCTTCCTCCATTGCATGCTTTTAGCCCCTTTATCCAATATAAGATAGTTGTGGTTTTGTGGATTTGTTTCTGTGTCCCCTATTATGTACCATTATTCCAACCGCCTATTTTGGTACCAGTACTATGCTCTTTTTGATAGTATTTCTCTGTAGTATAGTTTGAGGTCTGGTATCGCTATACCGCCTGATTCACACTTCCTGCTTAGCATTGTTTATGCTATTCTAAGTCTTTTATTTTTCCATATGAATTTCATTATTGTTTTATCTATTTCTACAAGAAATGCCGTTGGGATTTTGATTGGCATTGCATTAAACCTAAAGAGAACTTTTGGTAATATCGCCATTTTGATGATGTTAGTTCTGCGTATCCATGAACAGGGTATATTTTTTCATCTTCTAAGATCTTCTTCTATTTCTCTCTTTAGGGTTCTGTAGTTTTCATTGTGTAAGTCTTTCACCTCTTTTGTTAGGTTGATTCCCAATTATTTTATTTTTTTGAGGATATTCTGAATGGAGTGGTTTCCTCATTTCCATTTCAGAGGATTTGTCACTGATATACAGGAATTCCTTTGATTTATGCGTGTTGATTTTATATCCTGCCACTTTGCTGAATTCATTTATTAGCTCTAATAGGTTCTTTGTAGACCCTTTTGGGTCTGTTAGGTACATAATCATGTCAGCTACAAATAGTGATAATTTAAGTTCTTCTTTTCTTTTTTTTATGCCTTTAATTTCTTTCATTTGTCTAATTGCTCTTGCCAGTGTTTTGAAAACTATGTTGAACAGAAGTGTTGAGAGAGGGCATCCCTATCTTGTTCCAGATTTTGGAGAGAATGCCTTCAGTTTTTATCAATTCAGAATGATGCTGGCCTGAGGCTTAGCATAGATTGTTTTTACAATATTGAGGTATGTTCCTGTTATCCCTAGTTTTTCTAGAGTTTTGAACAGAACGGGATGCTGTACTTTGTCGAATGTTTTTTTCTGCATATATCGGGATGATCATATGGTTCTTATTTTTAAGTCTATTGAAGTGGTGAATAACAATTATTGATTTCCATATATTGAACCAGCCTTGCATCCCAGGGATGAATCCTACTTGATCATGTTGCACAATTTTTTAATATGATTTTGTGTCTGATTTGCCAGAATTTTATTGAGGATTTTTGCATCTAGGTTCATTAGAGATATTGGTCTGTAGTTTTGTTTCTTTGAAGTGTCTTTGTCTGGTTTAGGAATCAGGGTAATATTGGCCTCCTAGAATAAAATTGGAAGTTGTCCCTCTTTTTCTATTTCCTGAAATATCTTGAAAACTATTGGTATTAGTTCCTCTTTGAAGGTTTTGTAAAACTCTGCTGTATATATATCCAATCCTGGGCCTTTCTTAGTTGGTAGTCTTTGGATGATTTCTTCTGTTTCCTCAATTGATATTGGTCTGTTTAGGTTATCTATATCCCCCTGACTCAATCTGGGAAGATCATATGACTTAAGAAATTTATTGATGCCTTCACTATCTTCTAAATTATTGGAGAATAAGGATTCAAAATAATTTCTGATTATCTTCTGTATTTCTGAAGTGTCTGTTGTGATATTGCCATTTTCATCCCTTATGCTAGTAATTTGAGTTCTCTCTCTTCTTCTCTTCCTTAACATGGCTAAGGGTCTGTCGATTTTATTTATTTTTTAAAAGAATCAACTTTTAGTTTTTTCATTTTTTTTCAATTGTTTCTTTTGTTTCAATTTTATTAATTTCAGCTCTTATTTTCATAATTTTTTGCTTTCTACTTCTTTTGCTGTTGTTTTGCTCATTTTTTTCTAGAATTTTGAGATGAACTATGAGATAATTTATTTGTTGTCTTTTTCTTTTTTTAAGGAAAGTACTCCAAGCAATGAATTTTCCTCATAGAACTGCTTTCAATGTGTCCCCTAGATTCTGATATGTTCAGTCTGTCGTTCCATTTATCTCTAAGATTTTTTTTATTTTCCTCTTAGATGTCTTCGATAACCCATTGATCATTCAGTAGTCTATTGTTCATTCTCCAAGTGATGGATGATTTTCCTTCCTTCTTTTACCGTTGATTTTCAGTTTCATTCCATTATGATCAGATAAGATGCCTGGTATTATCTGTACTCCTGTATATTGTCTAAGAGTTGCCCTGTGACATAATATATGATGTATTTTTGAGAGGTACCTATGTGCTACTGAGAAAAAAGTGTAACTGCTTGATGTTTGGTGGTATATTCTATACATGTCAATTAAGTCCAAGTTATTAATTTTGTTATTGATTTCTATTGTTTCCTTATTCAACTTTTGTTTGGAAGATCTGTCCAGTAGTGAGAGAGGTGTGTTGAAGTCTCCCATGATTGTTGTATGGTGGTCTATTAGACTCTTGAACTTGAGAAGAGTTTGTTTAGTGAACATAGCTGCACGATTGTTTGGGGCATATACATTTATGAGTGTTATGTCTTGTTGGTGTATGGTTCCCTTGAGCAGTATGTAGTGTCCCTCTTTATCCCTTTTGATAAACTTTGGCTTGAAATCTATTTTATTTTATATGAGTATGGACACTCCTGCTTGTTTCTGAAGTCCATATGAGTGATATGATTTTTCTCAACTGTTCACCTTCAGTCTATATACGTCTTTTCCTATCAAATACGTCTCCTGTAGGCAGCATATTGTTGGGTCTTGTTTTGTGATTCATTCTACTAGCCTGTGTCTCTTAATTTGTGAGTTTAGGCCATTAACTTTTACGGTTATTATTGAGATATCGGTTGTTCTTCCAGCCATATTTGTTTATTTATGTTACTAAACATGGTTTGTTTTTCTTTGATTATTTTCCCCCCTTTACTGTACTACCTCCCACTGTTGGTTTTCATTGTTATTTTCCATTTCCTCTTCCTATCATCTTTTGCCGAGGATGTTTTGAGGAGATGGTTTTCTAGCTGCAAATTCTTTTAAATTTTTTTATGATGGAAGGTTTTAATTTCATCTGCCATCCTGAAGCTTAATTTCCCTGGATGCACAATTATTGGTTGAAACCCATTTTCTTTCAGCTTTGGAAAAATGTTATTCCAGGATCTTCTAGCTTTCAGAGTCTGTGTTGAAAGATCAGCTATTATAATGATTGGTTTACCGCTAAATGTAATCTGCTTCCTTTCTCTTGTAGCTTTTAAAATCTTCTCCTTATTCTGTATGTTTGGCATCTTCATTATAATATGTCTAAATGTGGATCTCTTATGATTTTGCACATTCGGCATCCTGTAGGCTTCTAGGATTTGGGATTCTGTCTCATTCTTCAAGTCTGGGAAGTTTTCCCATATTATTTCATTGAATTGATTTCTCATTCCTTTGGTTTGAACCTCTATACCTTCCTGTATCCCAATGATTCTTAAGTTTGGTGTCTTTATGTTATCCCATATTTCTTGGATGTTCTGCTCATGGTTTCTGAACAGTCTTACTAGCTGTCTCTGTTCTTTTCAAGTTGAAATACATTGTCTGATGTTCTATCTTCTAAGTGATCCCCTCTGCTGGTAGTATTCTCAATTGAGTTTTTAAGTTGGTTTATTGCTTCCTGCATTTCTATGATTTCTGTTTGTTTGTTTTTTATAACCTCTATCTCCCTGTATAGTTGATCTTTTGCTTCTTGGATTTGTTTATGTAATTCATTGTCAAAGTGATCTTTCATTGTCTGATTTTGCTGTCTAATGACTTCCTTGAGACTCCAGATCATCTGAAGCATGTATGTTTTGAATTCTTTATCTGACATTCCATCTGCTGCAGGTATTACCTCTTCTAATGTTGAGTTGACCTTCATTGCTTGTTGTCCTTTCTTTCCTTGTCTTTTCATACTCTTCATGTTTCTTTCTGCTTGTTCAAATTGTTGTGTTATTGAATTTTACCCCTAAATATTTACACTGCTCTTTTATAGTTGCAAAGCCTCCCTCACAGGCGCAGGCCGTGGCTCTGCCCCTCCTCCAAATGGGGCAATGTGCCTACCTCACCAGCAGGCTGCGGGGCCTGTTCTGCCGGTCGTTAGCAGGTCTGCCTACCTTGCAGGAGCGGGCAGCGGCTCTACCCCTCTGAGGGCGCTGGGCCTGTTCTGCCAGTGGGTCACAGGTCCACCTACCCTGCAGGCGCGGTCGTTGGCTCTGCCCCTCCGCACGACGCTGGGCCTCTTCTGTCTGTGGGTTGCAGGTCTGTCTATCTTGCAGCCGCGGTTGGCTGCTCTGCCCCTTCCCAAACCGGGGTGATGAGTCTAACACGCTGGCAAGTTGCAGGGCCTCTTGTGCCGGTGTGTCAGAAGTCCACCTGCCTTGCAGGCATGGGCGGCAGCTCGGACCCTCCCCCAACCTGGTGATGTGTCTACCACCCTGTCGGGCCCCTGGGCCTGGTCTGTCCATGTTCGCAGGTCCACCTACTTTGCAGGCGTGGGGGGTGTCTATGCCCCTTTGAAGGCCGCGGGGCCTCTTCTGTCGGTGGGTTGCTGTTCACCAACCTTGACTTCGCAAGGGGCGCCTCTGCCCCACCGCGGTTTTCTGGGCCTGTTCTGCCTGTGGGTCGCAGGTCCGCGTACCTTGCAGGCGCGGTTGGTGGCTCTGTCCCTCCCCCTCTTCATGTGTTTTTAAAGTTAACAAATATGTGAATTCCTGTCACCATTTCTCTGTACCCTATTCAGCACATGTATTTTATATGCACATACACAATCCTACCTGGTATCACAAGTAAATACTTATGAGGTTGCTGACTTGGCAGATACAAATTGTGAGAAGAGATCACTCTTCCTAAACGCTGTTGGAAATTAAAATTCAAAATATGGGTGAGCTTCCTAGTTGAACAACATTATACATAAATCTATGTTCAGTAAAATGAAGATTTTTGGATTTGTGGATGATATATATTTCATGATGTATTTCGATTGGCATATATATTGCTACTTTTAAATGTCTGTGTGTGTGTGTGTGTGTGTGTGTAGGTATAAATATATATATTTACTCTCCAGATTTTTCAAAATATAAAATATATGTGTCTTATTATACACTCCCTAAATTCATTCATGTTCATGTATGTGGATTTATTATCAACTTTTCACAACATTATTTTCAGAAATATTGATCCACCTGAAATACATATTTGTTTCCTAGTACTGAAAACTAACTACAGTGAATTGTGCATACAAATCCTAATATTTCTACAGTTACTGACCATGTTTAACATCAATGCAAGTAGATTCCTATGGGACATGATATGTATTTTGACGTTCATTTTTTTTCAACACTGGTAAATTACTATTTCTTCAGTTTATGCACATCATAGGATATATATTTAATCCACAAGTTAGCAATTTTATATGAATTTGTTTCACTTTCCATCACATCCTGCTTCAGAACACATGTATTCCTCCATGTTTCTTGACTAGTCTTTTCATGAGACTTCTTTCTGAACACATAATTTTGGATTTCCATAATCACTATTGAGGCAAAAGTCACACACACTTCATGATAAACCATAACACTAATATTACCATTAGATGTATAACAGGTTGGAATGAATGTATGAATATCAATATAAGATTTCCTGTATATTTTCAGATATCAATTCAATCCATTATTTAAATTTGGAACCAGTTATATTATTTATTCAGAGTATGGTCTACTCATGCATTTTCTCTATATTCATATAACACAGATTACACCTATTTGTACCCCCAATACTTATTTATTCGTCTTCAAAATATTGCTCCCCAAAATGGTGAAAGAAATACTCATGTCACCTGATCTATATATACATTTTATCACAGTAATATTGTGGAAACAAAAAGCAAGGTCACACCTATGATTGTACCAAATCCTAAATGGAAAGTGAGCATGGATTACTAAAAACATCCATGTCCAGGTTGCCTAATGCTCTCAAATGTCAATCCTATTGGTGACTACATATTTGTTTATTCCTGAAATTACACATTCAACCTCAACCCTGTTGAAAATGTCTAATCCTATCACTCACTTTATACATTGCCTGATTTCCGAATGTCTTCATTGATAAGTTTTTTTCTATATTTTTTTCCCCAATTAATCATTGTGACCGACTCTTCAAATGTGCTGACATTTACTTTCACTCTCTACCCAAACCCGTATTGCTAAAGATCTTTTGGTCAAAATCCTATACACACTCTTCATTATAAACCTACCGACTATCATCTTAATCCACCAACTATCCCTTTTTGACTGGATGTTGTCTTTGACATTCAATCATCCAAGGGACAAGGTCCTATGCCATTGTATATCGATTTATCTGAGACACCTGTGCAGAACATAATTCAAAGCTAAGAATCCCAATCATGGGCGCAATGCCCTTCTGGGCTTTAAAAATTACCTAGATTTCTGTGTTCATACTTATATTTCACCTATATATTCTTGCAAATATTGCAAAATCACAATACCATTATTCATCCCGCAGAATGATTCCTAACCCAAATGGAACCTGTTATTTACCTTAACCATACATTGGTCCCTCAATCTAACTTTACAGAAGAGGAGGGACAGAATTGGTCTTCCAATATATGAATGTAGGGGATCTTCCAGCTGCTGAGAACCTCAAAGATCCATGCAGAAATGATCCCTGGAGAAGATGTAGGCAGCTATGAAGGACCTGAGAGAGCAGAACTCATCTTTCATGGCAAACAACCTGGTCAGGATGAAGGGATGTGTCAGAATCAGCCTCACTCTTCTTAATGTTCACAAGATGGACCAAACCAGGCCTGTGTGAAGAGCTGTTCCCGGGTGCCTATGGTTGATATACAATCCGCAGTTGTGAAAGTGTCACAGGAAGTAGGGGCAGCCTCCTTCTCAGGAGAACCTTGGAAGCAAATGTTAGGACAAATTGGTTGCCAAAGCAGTGACCTCATTCTGTTCATAAAGGAAGTGACCTTCTTCACATCCTTGGTAATAGAACTCTCTGAAATTGGGATCCAGGAAGCCATGCACCCAGAGCCAGTCCCAGTACCATTCCCAGTGGGCTCACGTGTTTGGATTTACCAAGAACAGAGTCAATCTTTCTTGGTACCTACTGATATGAGGATGGCCAAATTTCAGGAGAGCTCTGCAGAGGGGCCTTTCCTGAGAAAGCAGGTAGTGGCTCACCGCTGGCTCCTGACAACTTCACAGAGTTGTCCAATGAGATCAGAGTTGAGACAGGACAGGCCATTTCAGGGAAATGTAGTATGGCCCATCAGTCAGAGGACACTCTGGATAGTCACAGACCTACTTGGGGAAAGGAGGTGCCTTTGTGGGTGTGGGTGTGAGTTTGTGGTTTTGTCTCATGTTCTAAGAATAGGTAGGAAAGGAGATTTATTTGGTTTGGAGTGGACTGTTTCTAGTAAGTCTTTTGACAAGGTGAGTGTTTCTATGTCTGTGTATCCCACTGTGTTCATGGTTGTAGATATTAGAAAATAGAATGCATAAATGGATGTGTCCTCTTTAGTAGAAAGCTTCCCAGCATTCATCCTGCCCAATTGATGAATGGACTGTCGCTTCCCTTATGGATGGGCAACACCTACTATTTTTCTAAGGTCCTGTTTTCTTCCTGATTCTGTCCACTCTCAGGAATTGGCTCATGGTTTTGTGTCCAAGAAATGTACCACCTGCAAGCTCTGTGACATAGCCATGTACTGAATAGCTAAAGGAATGGCGAACATCTCAGAAAACTAAGATACCAGAGTGACGTGGAAAGCCTCAGTGGAGTAAAACTGCTTTGGGCCTTTTGCTAACCAATTCTTCTCTTCCACTGAATGTGAGGAAGGTCTTGTCCTCAGGCCACTCCTTTGTGAAGCCTGAAGAAAATAGTTTTCAAATGGAAATGAATGGGCATCACCTGTGGCTCTTTGTGAATTGCTTTGGAAACGGATATGTCTGAATCAGCCTCTTGGCCCTGTGTGAGGCTGTGGCTTAGATCTCAGCACCTGTTGGATCAAAAGAAAGATCCCATGTGTGCATCCAAAACCAAAATGGAAAAAGATCAGTCATTGTTGATGAAGTCTCTCTCCTTCCTCTGTTAGGTTCCTGACCTTCATCAAGTGAGAATAGTGATCCTTTGAAACAAATGAGTTCTTCAAAGTCCTGCAGAGACTAGCCCATACATGCTTGTGTTTTCTCATGTCTCCAAATCACATAAAGAATCTATACCCGACAGTCAGTAGGCCTCAAATTGGAGAAGCAGAGCAGTATTAATGGAAGGCATATTTGATCCCACCTGGTTCACAGGAGGGGTGTTCCGGCCACCCTGATTTTAGGGAAAAGACGGGCAATGGAGCTTATTTTGGACACTGTCTTGGGCTTCGCCCCTCATGGAAAACTCCAGCCAGAGGTTATGAGTAGTGTCTATATGGAAGAAGATGACGGCCATGTGGGAGTGTTTTGGTTTTAATTTTGGTCATTTGTGTGGCGGTTGGAAGAGATGAATGGCTCCACCTGGGTTTGAACTCTGCTGTGATTCCACTTAGAGACTGAGATCTGGAACTGACCTCAGAGAAATATTGCCATGAATTGTGTTGTGGTTTTAGGAGACCATGCATGACATTCGCCCTTGGAACCTGAGATCTATGCCCAGGGTGGCTTTCCACAAAAAACTGGGAATCTCAGACAGAATATTCCATGATTTTATTCTGAAAGACTTGCCAGCCATAGTTGAGAGTCAAAACATACATAGACCTCACATTGTAGACCTAAATGGGCCTGGCTTCATTTGACCTTTTGGCCACTTTTTGGGAAGCCGTGCTTGGGAGAGTTTTCCAGAGCTTTCATTGAAATGAGCTTCCTAAACATTTAATGGTTCCTGAATGAATTGAAAACCACAGTGCTTCCAATTTTATCCTTGAAAAATGGATAGATAAATACCATGAAATTTTTTAATTTCCCATGACCAGGTGGCACTGGAGCACCTTTGAATGTCCTGTTCCTGCTGAAGAGTGTACTAGACAGTGCCTTGGTCGTGTAGAACTGAGATGCCAGGAAGTTGGAGCACGCTAAGTAGTGGGGTTAGAGCAGTGGTGGGGAGGTGTGTGATTTACCATGCATGGTGGGTTCATGGGGATCTGCCATTACCCTACAAATGGATTGTGACTGACATGGTGCAGCAAGCAGACCCTTTTATGTAAAGGCATCTTTTTATATTGAGAGGTTTCAGGGCATTGTTCAGAATCGGGTTGCTATGGTCAATGGGGCAAACTATGTGGGATAGAAGCCTGTTCCGTACATTCTCTTGCAGACCCTGAAAAACCACACATGACCGAACTCCCTCCAGCACTGTGTTCCAGTTGAACTCCTTGTATTTTGTGAAGCAAATACCAAACTCACATTGCAGCAGCAAGAAACCCCACGACAAGTGGAGGATGACCAAAAGACTTCACAGTCCACACGGAGACAGACTTAGCCCCCAGTGGCCACAGTTTACCTACAAAGAGAGAATTCAGCACTACTGCCTCATGTTCATTAGAAAATAAGAAGCCATGTCCTCCAGGTCACTTAGATACATACCCAGCTTTGATGGTCTCTCTACAAAGGAAGCTAAAGCTCCTGAAAACAACAAATATTTCAAGTGCCCAAACTCAGAGGCAGTTTCTCAAGAAGTCTTTAGTCCAGCAGAGCTCCATGTTTGTGGAATATTTACCCTGTCCCTTACTTTTGGAAACTCCTCTACCACCTTCAAGGTTGTGAACTCTTGAGCATATTCCATTCCAGATATGTATTCACAGATTTTCTAACTCTTCCACTCTAATTGTGTTTTACTTGGGGTGAAGGTAAAGTCAAGTCATTGTTCTGGATGAGAGTGGGAAGATTTTTATGTAGCACATATTTACATATACATTGAATTTATTTTCCTATTTTCCATTCAAAATACTGAACCCTGACATTAACCCATAACCTACTAGACTCTGACTACTAATTCAAATATTATGCAGAAAAATAACCCAAACAGAATAGAAATAAAAGCAGTTCAGAGGAGGCATGGTGTATACTTGGACTTGCCTTTTGCATTATAGAGGGTAGTAGTATTAAATCTAATCAATTTTTTGTTGAAATAGTTCTCCATGTGATATTAAAGTTAACAAATAGGTGAATTCCTCTCTCCCTTTCTCTGTAGCCAATTCAGCACATGTATTTTCATATGCACATATAGAATCATACCTGTTATCACATGTACATTCTTGTGAGGTGGCTGACTGGGCAGATACAAATTGGGATAACAGATTACTCCTCCTAAACCCAGTTGGAACTGAAAATTCAACCTATGGGTGAGCTTCATAGATAAACAACATGATAAATAATTCCATGATCAGTAAAATGAAGATTTTTGGATCAGTGGATGATATATATTTCATGATGAATTTTGATTGGCATATATATTGCTACTTTTTATTTTCAAAATATGAAATATATGTGTGTTATTGTACACTCCCTAAGTTCATTCATATTCACTGTATGTGGATTTATAAACAAATTTTCAAAAGATTATTCTCAGAAAAATTCATCCACCTGAAATACATATTTGTTTCCTAGAACTGAAAACTAACTTCAGTGAATGGTGCATACGAATCCTAATATTTCTACAGTAACTGACGCAGTTTAACATCAATGCAAGTAGATTCCTATGAGACATGATGTGTATGGTGATGTTCATTTTAGTCAACACTGGTACATTACTATTTCTTCAGTTGATGCCCATCATAAGATATATATTTCATCCACAAGTTAGCAAATTTAAAGGCATTTGTTTCAATTTCAATAACTTCCTGCTTCAGAAAACATGTATTCCTCCTTGTTTCTTGACTGGTCTTTTCATGAGACTTCTTTCTAAACACATTATTTTCGTTTTCCATAATCACTTTTGAAGCAAAACTCACACACTCTTCATGATAAAACATAACCCTAATATTACCATTAGAAGTATAACTGGTTGGAATGAATGATTGTATATCAATATAAGAATTCCTGTATATTTTCAGATATCAATTCAATCTTTTATTTAAAGTGGAACCAGTTATATTATTTATTCATAGTATGGTCTATTCTTGCATTATCTCTATATATTCATAGACACAGGGTACACCTATTTGTACCCCCATACTCATTTATAAACCTTCAAAATATTGCTCCCAGAAATGGTGGAAAAATTATTCATGTCACCTGATCTACATATACATTTTATCACAGTAGTATTCTGGACACAAAATGCAAAGGTCACATTTCTGATTGTACCAAAGCCTAAATTTATAGTGAGCATGTATTTCTAAAACATCCATGTCCAGGTTGCGTAATGCTCTCAAATGTCAATCCAATTGGTGACTACATACGTGTTTTTTCCTAAGATTATATATTCAAACTCAACCCTGTTGAAAATGTCTAATCCTATCACTCACTTTATACTTTGCCTGATATCCTAAAGTCTCTACTGATATACGCTTTCCTACATAATTTCCCAGGTTCATCATTTTGACTGACTGTTCATATGTGCTGACATTTACATTCACTCTCTACCTGAAACCCAATTTCTAAATAACTTTTGGTCCAAATCCTATACTCACTCTTCTTTCTGAATATACCTACTATCTCCCAAATCCTACTGACTATCCTTTTTTGAATTGGTGTTCTCTTCGACATTCAATCACGCAAGGTACAAGGTACAATGCCAATGTATATTAATTCATCTGAGACATCTGTGCAGGACATAATTCAGAGCTAAGTCTCCCAATCATGGGCCTCATACTTTTCTGGGCTTCAAATCTTACTTAGATTTTTGTTTACATACAGTGTGACCAGGAAAGTCTCAGTGGAGAAACCCTGCTTTGGGCTTTTTGTTTACTTATTGTTCTTTTGCCCTGAATGTCAGGAAGGTCTTTGCCTCAGGCCACACCTTTGTGAAGCCTGAAGAAACAGTTTTCAAATGGAAATGAATGGGCATCACCTGTGGCTCTTTGCTTAATTGCTTTGTAAAGATATGTGTCTGAATCAGCCTCTTAGCCCTCTGTGAGGCTGTGGCTTAGATTCTCAACTAGTGATGGATGTAAAGAAAGATACCATGTGTGCATCCAAAATCAAAATGGCAAAAATTGCAGTCATTGTGGATGAAGCCTCTCGCCTTCCTCTGTAAGGTTCCTGACCTCCATCAAGTGAGAATAGGGATCCTTTGATCAAATGAATTCTTCAAGGCCCTGCAGAGGGTAGCCCATAGGTGCTTGGGTTTTCTCATGAGTCCAGTTCACATAAATAATCTAAACCGCACAGTCAGAGACCTCAAGTTGGAGAAGTGGAAAAGTATTAATGGCAGGCCTATTTGATCACTCCTGGTTCACAGGAATGATGTCCAGGCCACAGTGACTTTAGGCAAATGAGGGGCAAGGGAGCATTTTTTGTACACTGTCTTTTGTTGCACCCCTAGTGGAAAACTCCAGCCAAAGGTTATGATGAGTGTCTATATGGAAGAAGATTAGGGCCGTGTGGAGTGTTTTGGATTTAATTGTGGTCATTTGTGTGGTGGTTGGAAGAAATGACAAGGTCCACCTGGCCTTGAACTCTGGTGTGATTCCTCTTAGAGAATGAGTTCTAGAACCGACATCAGAGAAGTATTGCCATGAATTGTGTTCGGATTTTAGGAGGCCACGCATGAGAGACGCCCTTGGAAACTGAAATCTATGCCCAGGTTGGCTTTCCACATATCACTGGGAATCTCAGCCAGGAAACCAAATGAATTTATTCTGAAAGACTTGGCAGCCATAGTTGAGAGTCAAAAATCACATGGACCTCACATTGTAGACCTCAATAGGCCTGGCTTCATGTGACCCTTTGGCCACTCTTTGGGAAGCCTTGCCTGTGAGAGTTCTCCAGAGCTTTCATTGAAATGAGCTTCCTCACCATTTAACGGTTCCTTAATATATTGAAACCCACAGTGCCTCCAACATCATCCTTGAAAAATGGCTAGATAGATACCATAATTTTTTTCAAATTCCCATGACCAGGTCGCACTGGAGAACCTTTGGATGTCCTGGTGCTGATCTTGAGTATGCCAGACAGTGCCTTGATTGACTGGGTTTCATGAAAATGGTGTAGAAAAGAGATGCCAGTAAGTTGGAGCCGGCTGAGTAGTGGGGCTAGAACAGTGCTGGGCAGGTGTGTGATAAAATATGTGGTGGGGCAATATGGATCTCCTTTTGGCTTCCAAATGGCTTGTGACTGACATGGTGCAGACAGCAGACCCTTCTTTGTAAAGGCATCTTGTTATATGGAGAGGTTTCAGGGCAATGTTCAGAAACAGGTTGCTATGGTCAAGGGAGCAAACTATGTGGGATAGAAGCCTGGTTGGTGCATTCTCCTGCAGACCCTTACACACCACTCAGACAGAAATTTCTCCAGCACTGTGACACAGTTGAACTCCTTGTATTTCGTGAAGCAAATACCAAACTCCCAGTGCAGCAGCAAGAGACACCACAAAAATTGCTGCATGACCAAATGGCTTCACAGTCCACAGGGGGAGACACTTAGCCCCCAGTGTCCACAGGTTACCTACTAAGAGAGAATTCAGCACTGCTTCCTCATTTTCATTGGAAAATAAGAAACCATGTCCTCCAGGTCACATAGATGCAGACCCAGCTTTGATGGTCTCACTACAAGGGAAGCTAAAGCTCCTGACAACTACATATATTTCAAGTGCCCAACCACACAGGCAGTTTCTCAAGAAGTCTTTAGGCCAGCAGAGCTCCATGTTTGTGGAGTGTTTACCATGTCCTTTACATTTGGAAACTCCTCTACCACCTCCAAGGTTTCAAAACCCTGAGCATATTCCATTCCAGATATGTATTCACTGATTTTCTAACTCTTCTCCTCTAATGGTGTTTTAGTTGGGGTGAAAGTACTGTCAAGGCATTATTCTGGATGAGAGTGGGAACATTTATTTGTAGCACATATTTACATACACATTGGATTCATTTTCTAATTTTTCATTCGAAATATTGAATCCCTGACACTAACCCCTAACCTACTTCACTCTGACTACTAATATAATAAGATGGAGAAAAATAACCCAAACAGAATAAAAATACAAGCATTACTGGAGGCATGGTGTATAGTTGGACTTGCCTTTTGCCTTAAATATGGTAGGAGTTATAAATCTAGTCAATTTTTTGTTGAAATTGTTCTCCATGTTTTTTTAAAGTAAACCATTGTGTGAATTCCTGTCTCCCTTTCTCTGTAGCCTATTCACCACCTGTATTTTTATATGCACACCTAGAATCCTACCTGGGACCACACGCACATTCTTGTGAGGTGGCTAATTTGGCAGATACAAATTGTAAGGGGTCACTCTTCCTAAACGATGTTGGAACTGAAAATTCAAATTATGTGTGAGCTTTCTACTTGAACAATATTATTCATAAATCCATGTTCAGTAAAATAAATATTTTTGGATCTGTCGATGATATATATTTTATTATGAATTTTGATTGGCATATATATTGCTATTTTTAATGTATCTGTGTGTGTATCTATATATCTATATATATATCTATATATCTCTCTATATATATATCTATATATATATAGATATATAGATAGATATATATATATACACACACACATATATTTATGTATACACTCTCCTGATTTTTCAAAATATGAAATGTGTGTCTTATTTTACACTCAACAAATTCATTCATATTTATGTATGTGGATTTATAATCAACTTTTCACAAGGTTATTCTTAGAAATATTCATTCACCTGAAATACATATTTGTTTCCTAGTACTGAAAAGTAATTCAGTGAATGGTGCATACAAATCCTAATATTTCTACAGTAACTGACCCAGATTAACATCAATGCAACTAGATTCCAATCAGACATGATGTGTATTTTGACGTTCATTTTTATTCAACACTGGTAGATTACTATTTCTTTAATTTATGTACATCATAGGATATATATTTCATCCACAAGTTAGGAAATTTATAGGCATTTCTTTCACTATCAATCACTTCCTGCTTCAGAACAAATGTATTCCTCCATATTTCTTCACTGGTCTTTTCATGAGAAAAGGGACGGATAAGGCAAGGCAAGGCACCTAAGATAGCACCGAAGACAGGGAAACAGTCCTATTTGGACTTTTGTCCAGAGCTTTCATTGAAATGAGCTTCCTCACCATTTAACAGTTTAGAGGGCATTGCTTCTGTTGTAATCAATTAATCCCCTGAACCCCAAGTTTAGGTTGTTTCACAATTTTGTACCCAACATGTAAGGGAGGGGCTCAGAATTCCACAGTCTGCAGAAGTTCGCAATAAGCAGGATTTTTTTTTTCTCTATTCTGGGCAAGTTAACATTTTAAGGACAGCTGGGAGGGGCAGAGCTTTTTTCTTCTCTTTTTTTCCTTGCCAGCTGTTACCATGGAGCCCAGTTTGTAACTTCTTTATCTTAGAAATATAGACATTTCTGTGAACCCCCAGCTCAGGGCCAGAGGCCTTGTTCACATATGGCCAGCATTGTGACTGACTCTTTCCAAACACATTATTTTCGATTTTCATAATCACTTTTGTAGCAAAACTAACATATCTTCATGATAAACCATAACCCTAATATTAATATTATATGTATAACTGGTTGGAATGAATGATTGTATATCAATATAAGATTTTTTATATATTTTCAGATATCAATTCAATCCATTATTTAATGTGGAAACACTTATATTATTTATTCACTGTATGGTCTATTCATGCATTATCTCTATATTCATAGACACAGTGTACACCTCTTCGTACCCCCAATACCCATTTATATGTCTTCAAAATATTGCTCCCAGAAATGGTGGAAGAAATACTCATGTCACCAGATCTACATATACATTTTATCAGTGTAATATTCTGGACACAAAACGCAAATGTCACACTTATGATTGTACCAAAGCCTAAATGGAAAGTGAGCAGGGATTACAAAAAACATCCATGTCAAGGTTGCCTAATGCTTTCAAATGTCAATCCTATTGGTGATTACATATTTGTTTCTTCCTAAGATTATATATTCTAAGTCAACCCTCTTGAAAATGTCTAATCGTATCACTCACTTTATACTTTGCCTGATATATTGATATCTGCTTTCCTTCATATTTTTCCCAGTTCATTATTGTGACTGTTCACATGTGCTGACATTTACATTCACTCTCTAACCGAACCCCTATTGCTTAAGAACTTTTGTTCCAAATCCTATACTCACTCTTCTTCCTAAACCTACCGACTATCTTCTTAATCCTACTGACTATCCCTTTTCGACTGGATTTTCTCTTCTACATTCAATCATCCAAGTAATGTTCATGCGAACATCGGAGGAAGAGACCACCAAGAGACTGTCTCATGCAACAGCAAAGGGTTTATTGGGGGTCCAGCATGCTGGGGTTCAGAGCTCACATGAACAGAGCAGAGAGCCCTGAGAACAGCTTAAGCAGAGCTTATATAATTTCCTTGGAGAGGGCAGGGATGGAAGTTTATTGATGGGTCAGGGCGAGTGGGCAGTTTGCGTGTAACCGGGTGAGGGAATACATTATGCAACTTGTCAGTTAGGGGACAGCACATTCTGGAAACAAGATTAGCAAACAGTTCTCAATATTTCAACAGTGTTTTGTTAAGCATACAGAAAAAACAGGAAATTACAAGTACCTATTTTATTAACCTTTCTTTTCCCACTTCTTCTGGCTACTTTTAATCATAAAAGTGATCATTGGTGGGTGTCACATTCTATGTCTGCAAGTGGGGAATTACCAAAAGTTTAAATTCTCCAATTTGAGCTTGGAGAAAACAAATTACACGTTTGAGCACACAGGGTTTCATTGTTAGCAATAATATGAGGATTATTATTGGACCGACCAGGGTTGATAGAAGCGTAGTTAACCAGGGGTACTGAATGAACCAGACTCAAACCACCCTTTTTGGGCCTCTCTCTCTCATTGACGCTCTTCAAGGTGTCTTTTTAATTTACTCATATATTTTTTTTACAACTACAGTATGTTCACCATAAAAACAACAATCTTCCCTCAATGCAGCAAAAGGCCCCCGTCTCTCATGAAGAGGAGGTCCAACCCTTGACTGTTCTGTAAAACTACTTCAGAGAGAGAGGATAAAAATTCCTGAAAAGCTGTGATTGAGGTTTCTAATATCTTTAAGTTTTGGTCTATTGCTGCTTCTAATTGGGTCATTTGCTGTGTCCCATGGAGCAGGGCAGTGGTTCCTCTGCTCACCCTGCAGCAACTTCTATTCCTAATAGGAAGGCTAAAGTGAGAGAAATGTGTTCCCAGCGGAACCGGGTTGTATGCCCCCCTGTTTGAACTTGTAATGAACCTGCATCATTATAGAGCACTCTGGGAAACATCTGCACCATTACACAATTAATCACATCTGTTGACCATTTCATGAAAACATAAAAAATGTTTAAGTATATAGATTTTACTGTTGTAGGGGTGGACAAGGCAAGGCACCTAAGATAGCACCGAAGACAGGGAAAAAGTCCTATTTGGTTGCAACTGGATTCAGAGGGCATTGCTTCTGTTGTAATCAATTAACTCCCTTAACCCCACGTTTATGTAGTTTCAGAATTTTGTACCCAACATGAAAGGGAAGAGGCTCAGAAGTTCACAGTGTGCAGAACTTCACAAAAAGAAATTTTTTTTCTGTTTTTTCCTCTGTTCTGGGCAAGTTAACTTTTCAAGGACACCTGGGAGGGACAGAGCTTTTTCTTCCTTTTCTTTTATCCCCCTGCAGCTGTTACCATGGAGCCCAGTTGGTAATTTTATATCTTAGAAATATAGCCATCTCTGTGAAGCCCCAGCTCAAGGCCAGAGGCCTTGTTCACATATTGTGTAAAAAACGATTAAGGGGGTGTCTAGCTTAGGAGTGCTGATTTTTTTAGCCAGTGGCTAAGTAGAACAGGGCAACAGAAAAAGAGGGAGTTTATCTACACTGAACTCTTTTGTAGGGACTCTTTCGCTGAAAGTCCTAAATTCAGCCATGGTGAAGACTTCTGGAGAAGTTCACTTAAGATTTTTCTCTGGGCCTGGTACAGAGGGGGAATATGGGGATGGCGGGGGGTTAGAGCAGCTCCGTGGATCTGAGAATGAGGCAGGTGAGATGTAAAAGAATAATGAGAAAGGGGTTTGGGATTTTCCTAGCAACTAAAACTTGAGCAGTAGAACAGGTAGAGCAGAGGGGAAGACAGGAGTGAGTATCCCAAAAAGCCTGTGAGGTACTTTAAATTCTAAGTAACCTGTTTTTAGTGATGACAAAGCAACTTTAAAGGCCATTTTCATTACATCTTCGATAGGGGTCTTAGGGCTCTCCTAAGCTGGTTTGAGCTTTGTGTTATCTGGTAAGAGGACCTGGTTGGACCTGGTGCAGGCACTGACAGGAGAAGAGAGGAATGAGTGGGTGGAGGGGTACCTCAGTGTCTGCTACCTCAGCAAGGGGGCAATGGTCTGAGAACCGGCAGAGGTTTGGGTGTTTGATCTAGTAATTGGAGGAGAGAAATTAGGTTGGTGAGCTGGGACTGACAGCAGAGAGTCTTGAGCAGAAGGCTGAGGGTGAGGATCTATTGGAGAAGCATAGTTCAGGATGTGAGCGAAAGAGGGAAAAGGCCTTCACAAAGGGGAATTTCCTTTCACTTTTTTGAGCACTTGCAGAAGTTAAAAAGGTCACACAGAATTTGAGGATCTAGAGACTCCTCTGGGGGTTTGGTTTTGGTTGTCTAATTGGTAATATGGCCGATGCTGTGTACTGAATTTAATGAGGATTTTGGGTTCCACCAGGAAACCCCTCTATGCTGAAATCCTCATGACTTACAGAAGATTTCGGCTTTTCCCCCACACAGCCATGGCTCTTTGAGGCTTTAATAGTCTGCCGGGCAAACATACTAATCTAGACTAGCCAACCTGCATCTGGCTCGCATGTCCCTACATCCATAATGTTTGTTTCCATTATCTGTCGTACAGAAAGGATTTAATGGAATTTTAGTGGGATCCTCTTCATCTGGGATATCCTAATAGGAAAGACCTATAGCCAGCTGACAAATATGTGGGTGGAGAGATGGCCACAAGATCACTAAGGGGGCTGTATGCGAGATAGACCATACTTCTTGTCTAGTAGGATTTGTGATCAGCCATTGCTGCTGAACGGGCTGATGAGCGTTAGGTCTACTCATGGCCAAGGGGAGAGTCTATAGCCTTATCCACATGACGAATACACAATTTGAAAGGGTTTCCAGTCTTTTCCAGTTTCCAGCCAGAGTCTGGACAGGGTGCAGGCTTGAGATTAGAGGCATGGATCCAGGAAGTGATTCCGTCAACTTTTACCGCTGTAGGTGTTATAAGTAGCATCCAGGGATGACACCTAGTGTCGTCTTATGTAGATGATGTCTCTTACTTGATATCGATGTGGAGTCCCCTCATCCCCAGGTTGGAAAGCAGTCGCCAGCTATTTTTACAGGTATCGCTGAGTTCTTTCAAGAGATTTAAGTCTGTCAAGCAAGGGGGTGTGGAAGGGATGTTTAGGTCTTAGAGTTGGGGTTAGGTCCCTTACTGCAGGAGAGGCATCATAGAGAATTTCATAGGGTGTGAGTTGACACAAAGAAACAGAGAGTGTATTTCTTGCATGAAATAGTGCATAAGGCAGGAGCATAGTCTAATCTTTTATGTCGGTTTCTAAGCTTAATTTCGTTAAGGTCTCTTTAATGGTTCTATTTATTTTTTTTAACCTGTCCTGAGCTCTGGGGTCTATAAGCACAATGTAACTACCAATTGATCCCCAGGGTCCTGGCTAACCCCTGACTTACCTGGCCCATGAACGCCGTTCAATTATCAGATCCTATTACCTTAGGAAGGCCGTGTCTTGGAAAAATATCTTAATATTTTTCAGGATCTTCTTGACCACCATTTGTGCCGTATTTTTTTTTTGTGGGGGGGGAAGGCTTCAATCCATCCTGAAAATGTATCTACAAAGACTAGGGGATATTTATGTCCATATCTTCCTGGCTTAATTTCAGTAAAGTCCACTTCCCAGAATTGTCCTGGTCTGGTTCCTCGTAGGTGCTTTCCTGCAGGAAGCTTGGAAGGGTAAGCTTTATCCAATTGACAGAACCAACAGGCTTTTGTTACCTGTTCAGTTATTTCCTTTCGCTGTGAGTGAGTTAGTCGAAAACTCTGTCCTTGATCCTTCAGGAATGGCCGCAGTTTCTTTGAACCAAGGTGAGTGAGTTGATGTACATTTTTAATGTAGTGTAGGGCTTTCTGAAATTGCAGGCTGGGCTCAGTGAAGTTGAGGAGTTCAGTGTCAGTGTCCTTAGATGTTATCAAAAGCTTGCTGGTGCTCAAGGGTTCATTGGAATTGGGCATTCTCATTTAACAGCGGGTATAAAGGAGCAGCTGAGAACACAAACCCAGGTATCAATAACCTGCAAAATCCAGCAGTCCAAGAAACTCTCTGTTTTGTCTCCTGTTAGATGGGGGTGGTATCTGCCCAACGGTTTGTTTTCTGGCCTCAGTGACCCATCATTTACGGCCCCTAATGGAATACCCCAGGAAGATTACTTCTTGCTGGCAAATTTGGGCCTTTTTGGCCGAAGCTCGGATAATAGTGCTTGAATCGCAGACTCACAGTTTTCCTTGGTGTTGGCTGTCAGTAGCATGACATCCACATATAAAAGCAGGGTGACTTCAGGGTGCATAGTTCTGAAGTTGTTGAGATCTCTGTGGAGGGCTTCATCAAAGAGAGTGGGGGAGTTTTTGAACCCCTGTGGGAGTCTAGTCCAAGTTAGTTGACCAGACTTTCTGGTTTCTGGGTCTACCCACTCGAAAGCAAACAGCAACTGACAATCTTTATGCAGAGGCAAGCAAATGAAAGCATCTTTTAAGTACAGAACAGTATACCATTTTCACTCAGCAACAGCAAAGGGTTTATTGGGGGTCCAGCATGTTGGGGATCAGAGCTCACTTGAATAGAGCAGAGAGCCCTGAGAAGAGCTCTAACAGAGCTTTTATACTTTCCTTGGCGAGGGCAGGGAGGGAAATTTAGTGATGGGTCAGGGCGAGTGGGCGGTTTGCGTCCAACCGGGTGAGGGAGTACATTCTGCAGTTTGTCAGTTGGGGACAGCACATTCTGGGAACAAAATGAGCAAACAGTTCTCCAGATTTCAACAGTGTTTTGTTAAGCATACAGAAAAACAGGAAGTGACAAATACCTATTTTATTAACCTTTAACCAAAGCAAAATGCAAAGTGAGCATGGATTACTTAAAACAACCATGTCCAGGTTGCCTAATGCTCTCAAATGTCAATCCTATTAGTGACTACACATTTCTTTCTTTCTAAGATTATATATTCAACCTCAACCATGTTGAAAATGTATAATCCTATCACTCACATTATACTTTGCTGATTTCCTAATGTCTCTATTGATATCTGCTTTCCTACATATTTTCCCCAGTTCATTATTGTGACTGACTCTTCATATGTGCTCAAATTTATGTTCACTCTCTACCTGAAACCCTATTGCTAATGAAGGTTTTGTCCAAATCCTATACTCACTCTTTTTTCTAAACCTACTGACTATCTTCCTAATCCTACCAACTATTTCTTTCTGACTGGATGTTCTCTTGGACATTCAATCTTCCAAGGTACAAGGTCCTATTCCTTTGCATATTGATTCATCTGAGACATCTGTGCAGAACAAAATTGAAAGCTAAGTATCCCACTAAAGGGCCCAATGTCCTTCTGGGCTTCAAATCATTCCTAGATTTCTGGTTTCATACTTATATTTTACCAATATATTCTTGTGAATATCGCAGGTTCCCAATATCATTATTTATCCTGCAGAATGATTTCTAACCCAAATAGAATATATTATTAACCCTAACCATACACTCTTCCCTCGATCTAACTTTACAGAAGAGCAGGGACAGAGTTGGTCTTACAATACAGGAATGTAGGGGATCTTCCACCTGCTGAGAACATCAAATGTCCATGCAGAAATGATCCCTGGAGAAGATGTAGGCAGCTATGAAGAACCTGAGAGAGCAAACGTCATCTTCCATGGCAAACAACCTGATCAGGATGAAGGTATGTGTCTGAATCAGCCTCTATCCTCTTGATATAAAAATATGGACCAAACCAACCCTGTGTGGAGAGCTTCTCCTGGGTGCCTATGGTTGATATAGCATTGTAACTTGTGACAGTGTCACAGGAAGTAGGGGCAGCCTCCATCTCAAGGGACCCTTGGAAGCAACTGTTAGGACAAAGTGGTTGCCAAGGCAGTGACCTCATTCCCTTCCTGAAGGAATTGACCTACCTCACTTCTTTGGTGATGGAACTCACTGAACTTGGGATCCAGGAAGCCAGGCACAAAGAGCCAGTCCCAGTCCCATTCCCAGTGGTCTCACTTGTTTGGATTTACCTAGGACAGAGTCTGTCTTTCTTGGTACCTAGTGATTTGAGGATGGCCAAATGCAAGTAGAGCTCTGAAGAGGGGCCTTTCCTGAGAAAGCAGGTACTGGTCAGCACAGGCTCCTGACAACTTCACAGACTTGGACAAGGAGACCAGATCTGAGACAGGACAGGCCAATTTGGGGGAACACAGTATGGCCCATGAGTCAGAGGACACTCTGGATAGTCACAGACTTACTTGGGGAAGGAGGTGCCTTTTTGAGTGTGGGAGTGAGTTTGTGGTTTTGTCTCATGTTCTGAGAATAGGTAGGAAAGGCGGTTTGTTCAGTTTGGAGTGGACTCTTTCTAGAAAGTCCTTTGACAAGGCGAGTGTTTCTGTGTCTGTGTATCCCACTGTGTCTGTGTATCCCACTGTGTCCATGGTTGTACACATTAGAAATTAGAATCTATCAGTGGATGTGTCCTGTCTAGTAGAAAGATTCCCAGCATTAACCCTGCCCCTTTTAGGAATGGACTGCAGCTTGCCTTATCCAAGGGCAACACCTACTCTTTTCCTAAGTTTCTGTTTTCTTCCTGAATTCTGGCCACTTTCCAGAATAGGCTCATAGTTTTCTGTCCAAGATATGTACCACCTTCGAGCTCTGTGACATGGCCATGTACTGGATAGCTGAAGGGAATGGCGAGCATCTCAGAAAACTCAGATATCAGTGTGACCAGGAAAGTCTCAGTGGAGAAACCCTGCTTTGGGCCTTTTGCAAACCTATTGTTTTGTTGCCCTGAATGTTAGGAAGTTCTTTGCCTCAGGCCACTCCTTTGTGAAACCTGAAGAAAACAGTTTTCAAATGGAAATGAATGGGCATCACCTGTGGCTCTTTGCTTTATTGCTTTGAAAATAGTTGTGTCTGAATCAGCCTCTTGGCTCTGTGTGAGGCTGTGGCTTAAATTATCAGCACCTGATGGAACTAAAGAAAGATCTAATGTGTGCATCCAAAACCAAAATGGCAAAAAGATCAGTCATTGTGGATGAAGTCTCTCACCTTCCTCTGTTAGGTTCCTGACCTCCATCAAGTGATAGTAGGGATCCTTTGAGTCAAATGAGTTTTTCCAAGCCCTGCAGAGGTGCTTGGGTTTCCTCATGACTCCAAATCACATAAGGAAACTATACCTGACATTCAGTAGGCTTCAAACTGGAGTAGCAGAGCAGCATTAACATCAGACCTATGTGATCAATCCTGGTTCACAGGAAGGGTGTCCAGGCCACGCTGAGGTTAGGCTAATGAGGGGAAAGGGAGATTATTTTGGAAACTCTCTTGGGATGTGCCATTCATGGAAACCTCAAGCGAGAGGAAATGATGAGTGTCTATATGGAAGAAGATGAGGGCCTTGGGGGAGTGTTTTGGTTTTAATTGTGGTCATTTGTGTGGCGGTTGGAAGAGATGACTGGGTCCACCTGGGCTTGAACTCTGGTGTGATTCCGCTCAGAGACTGAGTTCTGTAACTGACCTAAGAGAAGTAATTGCTTTGGAAAAGGATGTGTCTTAATCAGCCTCTAGGCTCTGAGTGATGCTGTGGCTTAGAATATCACCACCATTTGGATCTAAATAAAGATCCCATGCATGCACCCAAATCCAAAATGGCCAAAAGAGCAGTCATTGTGGATGAAGTCTCACACCTTTCTTTGTAAGGTTCTGAAAGTATAAAAGAAATTAAAATTGAAACAAAAGAACCAGGTTTTGTAAAGTTTACAAGCTGCACTCAGAACCTGAAAATCTGTGGCAGTTAAGACAATTCCCAGACCTGCCCATTAGATGTGTGTTGAAATCTTCCCTGACCACCTAGTTACTTAACAACCCCTTACCAGAAACCGTGCAGCTCAGCACATATACATCTCAGGTCTTCAACCAATCATTTTAAACTTATACCCCTTCTCATGGCTGACCAATCACCCCTGCCCAATGTGTTCCCGCCAATGAAGGTGCTAATCATGTTTTAGAGTTGTTATTTGATTTTCCCGTGGTATATGATGATTTGCTAAAGGAGGCTATGATGTATGTAAAGTCCCTGCCCTCTCTAAAGAATGTATATAAACTCTGCTCAAGTTGTTCTCGGGGCTCTTTGTTCTTTGCATCTCTGAAGTGAGCTCTGAACCCCAGCATGCTGGACCCCCAATAAACCCTTTGCTGTGGCATGAGACAGTCTCTTGGTGGTCTTTTCCTCTGACATTCGCCCCATCTTTTCATCTGGAGGCCCCAGGTGAGACATCTGGCAGCCGTGGATGAAAGACCCCACCTTACTTACCCCAACTCTCGGGGTAATTAAGGTGCCTCTTTCTGGTTTCGGGTTTCAGGTTAGGGCTTGGCTAAGTGGCTGTCAGTGAAGAGCGTAAGCTCTCTCTGACGGTGGCTGACAGACGTTTAACAGAGCCACAGGCCACGTCCCTGGGGGACGCTCCAGAGGACTCGGGAATTCAAGGAATGGTAGTTTCCTCAACTCGGTTATATTTTGCTTCAGGATTCGGTTTGACAGCCCATCTGGTTTTGCCGGCTACTCAGTTTTGTTCATTGTCAGAAACTCATGTTGAGTTTACTGTCTGTCTTTATTGTCTAACCCATCAGGTTTTGCCAGTTACTCAGTTCTAATCTTTGTCTTGGACTCATGTTAAACGTTTACTGTTTGTCTTTGTCTGTGTCGTGTTTGTGTATTCACTGTCCCTATTTGAGTAATTCCCATTATGGGACAAAGTACTTGCACGCCTCTGTACCTTACCCTTGATCATTGGACTGATGTCCGCTCAAGGGCCCAGAATCTTTTTTTTTTCAGTAAAACGCTGTACCTGGCAGACTCTCTGTGCTTCCGAATGGCCCATTGCCACAGTCCGGCTGCAGCAAAATATCCGGGGGGTGACGAATGACTTGTGTACGTTGATACAGCAGGAATAGAAGCGGTTTACTGTTGGATCTGAGCGATATTTATTCATTTTACACAGCTTATCTAATTAGCATAAAATAGATACAGCAGCCAACCAGTAAGGAATCTCCAAACTTAATGGCTTGCTTTTGTTACTTCACAAACCACTCCCTCTGGCATTTTGCCAGGCACCATGCAGACTTGTTTACAGACTCTAACATTTCTCTGGCAAAATAACTGGTGCCATCCTGACTTGTTTACAGACCTTAACATTTCCCCCTTTTGTTTAATTTAAATAACGACCATAGTGTTTTTTTACAGAAACACCATAAATAACCTGCTAGAAACAGAAAGGGAGGATACAAATGTTACAATTCCAAGCCAATTGATGGCTCCATGCAAGAAGCCCTTGGAAAAATTATACCAGCAATGACACCATTAGCAAAGATATTGAGTTACAATTTGTTGTAGATTACAGTTTGTTATCTCAGTCCAGATAAAGCAGTGTCTCAATAGATTAACTCACAGTCCAGGTAAATCACAGTCCAGGTAATTTCTGCAGGCAGCTAGCTTAAGTTGTAGCAGCAGAAACAGCAATACTCCGAAGTCTCCTTGGGTTCTCAGCCGAAGTTTCCTCTGGTTCTCAGCAACACTGTAAATTCTTTCACCTTTGTTTTCACCAGCACTGGAACGAAGGCAGGAACTCCGGATGGCTAAAGAAAATCCTGTAGCATTTCACTAAGAAACCAACCTTTGGAACAATTTAGTACATTATCTCAAGGGTTTTTACATTTGAAATAAGCCTTAATAGTACTCATTACTCATCAGTCTCCTGGTGTGGGAGACCCATTGTAGTTATTGGCCTTGGAAATGATCAAACTTCAGGGATACCAGTAGCGTCTTCTGCCAGCTGTAGCATCCCGGGCAGCCCCAGATGGCCCTGGGGAGAGTCCCAGACTCAAACACAGTCTCGCAGGCTCTTGCTCCATGGGCACATGGAGCAAGAGCCTGCGAGACTGTGCCTCCAGGTCAGGTCTACATTTGGGCTCCCAGTGGCCATCCGCTCCCCCGGGCAGGGTGGTGGGGAAGAGCCAGCAACTGCCGCTTGGAAAATTCTTGCTGCGCCATGATCGGCTTGGGCAGGTGGCAGCCACCTTGTCGTTTCACGCACCCTCCGGTAACGAAAAGTATTCAGTAATAGCCTTTTGCTGCAACTTTGTCCTGATAATCTTTCTTCTTCTGAACTTTCTTTTTCTTTCTGACTAGAGTTTCTGGGCTTTTATCAACACATGCCCAAATTATTCTTGGTTCCACTGGGGTGCCTTTCTCCCTTATCAATTTACTTCTCACCCCTTCCATAATTTTCGTCACAAAGACAATACAACATTTCAAGACAAAACAAGACACAAACATACTGCATCAATCTTCTCCATTTTCTCAAAATGGCCATTTTTCCTCTCGTCCTATCTGCCTAGGGACGAGCAGATTGCTCTCATTCTATCTATAGAAGGGCAGCTTTTTTTTGTCACTTTCCCCCGAGTGTCCCGGGGCTCCCCGTAACGGGTCACCATCTGCCGCAGTCCGGCTGCAGCAGAATAACCGGGAGGGTGACGAATAACTTGTGTACGTTGATGCAGCAGGAATGAGAGCCGTTTATTGTAGGATCTGAGTGATATTTATACATTTTACACAGCTAATCTAATTAGCATAAAATAGATACAGCAGTCAACCAATAAGGAATCTCCACACTTAATGGCTCGCTTTTGTTACTTCACAAACCACTCCCTCTGGCATTTTGCCAGGCACCATGAAGACTTGTTTACAGACTCTAACATTTCTCTGGCAAAATAACAGGTGCCATCCTGACTTGTTTACAGACCTTAACAGCCCATCCTTGGAGTTGGATGTCCCCCAGAATGATCCTTCCACTTCCCTCTAACCAGAAAAGTCAGAGATATTGTCTTTCAGCCGGGGCCACGTGTCCACCCAGATCAACAGCCATATAACCCTTCCCCCACGATCCTATCATTCAAAACTTCCACTCCTCCCCCTCTTCCCTTCATTCTCCGTGAGTCACAAGACTGGACACTCCTCCCCCTCCTTATCCTCTACCCTTGCTCCCCAACCCCCAACATGTTCTTGATGATCTTCCCGCCGCTGACTCAGCCTCTCCACCACTAGAGGCATTTAGTCCAGACCCAAGCCCTCCAGGGGACTTCCCCGCAGTAGCAGCTGCCCCTACGACCCTGGAGGAAGCTGGGCCACCTAAAGGAAACCGCCAGCAATGGATAATAGAAAACTCGGAAGCCCTTGTGATGCTCCCTTTCCATCCTTACGGGCCAATGAAATGACCCAACTGGGACCCCAACACCTTTGAAGGTAGGTAGCATCTGTCCACTTATCGCCGGGTTCTAATAGCAGGTCTCCGAGCAGCCGCCAGAGGGCTGACTAATTTGGCCAAAGTAAGAGAGATTATCCAAGGGCCTAATGAGTCTCCCTCTATGTTTCTTGAGAGAATTATGGAAGCATTTAGGAAATACACTCCTTTTGATCCTCAGGCAGAGGACCAAAGAGCATCTGTTGCAATGGCCTTTATCGAGCAGGCTGCCCCAGATACTAGAAGAGAT